>NC_141108.1:584804-1184804 GCF_041138505.1 Cibotium barometz | reverse complement strand
ATCAAAAGGCCTATAAATGTTATAACCCTCAAACTAGACAAGTAGTCATCTCACGAGATGTGGTGTTTGATGAGCTTGCTAGTTGGTACAAAGCAAAAGATGAGGGAGTCATTGACACACTTGAGGCTAATGTGCCTGTGAACTTGCCATCACAAGCAAGTTCTAGTTCTACTACTATGTCTGGGCCAGCAGCCTACTCTCAGCAGAAGCTGAGAGTAGCAGTGTACGTCCATGGTCAGGACGTTTGAGGCATGAGAGTGTGAGCACTGGGAGTAGTGCTATGGATAAAGGCAAGAAGAAAGTCGAAGGAATTGGAATCACAGGTTATGAGTCCTCTAGCTCAGAGAGTTTGGATGAGGAGCTCGGCATACCTGTTTTACGCACACCTGGTGCTAGGCAGGACAGATATGTGCCACCACATGCTCGTGTTACAGGTGTACAGAGTGACCCGCATGCATTGCGGAGATCCCAGAGAGTCAAATATCCAGTTGAAAGATTGACATATAGAGATTTTGCTATGCACTATGCATACATGACATCTATGGTAAAGCATGTGGAACCTACATGCTATACAGAGGCTATTGGAGAGCATGTATGGGAGAAAGCCATGGATGAAGAGATGGATGCTTTGGACAAAAATGATACATGGGAATTGGCTGAGTTACCTCCTCAAGGAAAGAATGCAATTGGTTGCAAATGGGTGTATAAGGTAAAGTGCAAGTCAGATGGCAGCCTAGAGAGACATAAGGCAAGGCTGGTTGCTAAAGGATATGCACAAACTTATGGTCTTGATTATGATGAAACTTTCAGTCCAGTGGCTAAGATGGCTACAGTGAGGTCTATCATTGCACTAGCAGCACAAAAAGGTTGGGCTTTACATCAAATGGATGTAAAAAATGCTTTCTTGAATGGTGACCTACAAGAAGAGGTGTACATGGAACAGCCAGAAGGATATGTACATCCAAAATATCCGACTTTTGTTTGTAGGTTAAAGAAAGCAATCTATGGTTTGAAGCAAGCACCTCGTGCTTGGAGTGACAAGATCAGCAGATATCTTGTCAGTATTGGATTTGTGGTTGGAAATGCAGACTCTTCACTTTATGTGAAGAAGACACATGATGGTATCGTGATGATAGTCATTTATGTTGATGATTTGATTATCACAGGTGATTGTGGGAAAGGCATTGATGAGGTTAAGGCCTCTTTATGCAAAGAGTTTGATATGAAAGACCTTGGTGATTTAAGGTTCTTTCTTGGCATTGAGGTGATTAGAACAAGCAAGGGTATATGGTTGGTGCAAAGGCAATATGCACTTGACATGCTGGCAAAGTATGGTATGACAGCATGCAAACCAATGTTGACACCATTAGAGCAAAACATGAAGCTTAGGGCTGATTTGGGTGATGAGCTTGATGATATCACCATGTACAGGAAAATGGTTGGTAGCCTTATCTACATGACCATTACGAGGCCAGATCTCAGTTATGCAGTTGGTTTGGTGAGTCAGTTTATGCAAAGTCCTCGTAAACCTCACTTGGATGTTGTGAGACGCATTCTGAGATACGTCAAAACTACCGTGCATTATGGTCTTTTCTATGAGGCAGGAAAAGACATGCATGTCTATGGATATACAGATGCAGATTGGGCCGGTAGTAGTGCATATGACAGGAGGTCTACCAGTGGCTATGTTTTCAGCCTTGGTAGTGGAGCTGTGAGTTGGAGCAGTAAAAAGCAACCTACAGTTGCTTTATTTACCACCCCACAGAGGCAGAGTATCGTGGAGCAGCCATAGCAACCATAGCCCCACAGAGGCAGAGTATCGTGGAGCAGCCATAGCAACCATAGCATTATGGTCTTTTCTATGAGGCAGGAAAAGACATGCATGTCTATGGATATACAGATGCAGATTGGGCCGGTAGTAGTGCATATGATAGGAGGTCTACCAGTGGCTATGTTTTCAGCCTTGGTAGTGGAGCTGTGAGTTGGAGCAGTAAAAAGCAACCTACAGTTGCTTTATTTACCACCCCACAGAGGCAGAGTATCGTGGAGCAGCCATAGCAACCATAGCTGCATGTGAGGCTATGTGGTTGAAGAAGTTGCTAGATGATGTCAGGTTACAGAGTGATATGAGAGTTGTCATTCATTGTGACAACATGAGTAGTATTCAGCTTGCTAGTAACCCAGTTTATCATGCCAGGACCAAACATATTGAGGTCCACTATCACTTCATCAGAGAGAAAGTGCTAGATGGGCATGTTGATTTGACATATGTGCAGACAGATGAGCAGGTTGCAGATATCTTTACCAAAGCACTTGGTAAGGATAAGTTCGAGTATTTCCGTACTAGATTGGGAGTCCTAGAGATGGACATGTCGAGCTTGAGGGGGAGTGTTGAAATGTCAAGCTCGTATACAGCTGGAGGATAGCACATGGGTGCTGACAGAGTGACAGTATGGTAGATAGATATCGTGTGGTGTGTTTATGACCGCGTCCAGCTGGTCATGTGTGGTGTGGACATTACATTAGGTTTACTTTGTAGTGTGGACATAACACTAGGTTGTGTTCTCTTTTTGTGTGTGTGAGAGAGATAGTGACTATGGCTTCTCTCCTTCTTTATGATTGATTGGATATGGATTAGGGTTTGCTTCTCTTGTGTGTGTTCCCTCCTGCTTCTGTTTTTTTATCAAATCTAAGACTTGAAATTATCAGCATTAATACTATCCAGATGATGAATTCGAATGTGGCTGATATGATTTTAAATTCTGGTTGAGAACTGATGAGTTGATTTGGATTCTGATTGAAAAATGAAGATTCCTGAATTTTGGTTGAAATGTAATAAACTAAGCAAAACCTTAATGAGGATGAATGGGACGAGTCCCTGTGATGATGTTCGTAGCTAGAATGACGTTAATGACTTCAGCAAATCACTATGAGATTAGTGGATTGTGCTGGCAGATTGCTGCTGTTAACATTTGACCCAGTGGATCAAGTTAAGGGATGTCAAATTAAAAATCTGTATAATTAGTGGATTGTGCTGGCAGATTGCTGCTGTTAACACTTGACCCAGTGGATCAAGTTAAGGGATGTCAAATTAAAAATCTGTATAATTAAAAATCTGTATTATTGAAAATTTCCATGAAGGACTGTTCAGATAGAAAATTCAGTCTAATGTACCACTATTGTGATAAGGATTTGAATGATATGATTTGAGTGAATTATTATCTAATTGATGAGTTTTATATAAGGGATCTTTATCCCAGGATTCTGTTGGGTTCACGAGACTATAAGGAACCCAAGAATTAGTTGGATCTTAAGGAAAAGAGTTCTCCTCTAATTTTGCGAGATGAGGACATCTTGCGTTTTTTAAGTGGGGTAGGATGTAAGATTCCTCCCTCCTGCTTTTGAGGTGTGTAGGTGTAAAAACCTCCCCTTCTGATCTTATAATTATTCCCCTCTCTCCTAACCCTATTTTGGCCTAGAGAGAGAAAATGTCTAGAGGGAGGTAATTCAAAATTGAGATATTGTTGGATATAAAAATCCTCCTATTGTCTAAAATGGTTTCCCCTAAAACAAATATTCAAAAAGAAATTTCCAATGTGCAATTAGAAAAAATTGAAATCAGGTAAAAAGAACCTTAGCCTAAGTGTCCAGATTTTTTGAAATTTTTGAAATAAGGTTCCTATGGGCCAATTAGATTAATCCAAATGTAGTAAGGAGTATATTGAAGAATAAAAGGAAATCCCCCCAAAAATGAGTAAATACTCACATAAGATAAAGAGTTGACTAAGGACAACATTATTAGTTAAAAAAGAAGAGATATTTAGAAGAAATGATGCATTTTTGACACCTTAGTGTGGGGGAACTCCCCTCATGAAGAAGGCGCCTATTTCACATGTGTGGTTGAGTTTTAAACTCACAAATAATGAGATATTTTCATCTCTCCTCTCTTGCTTCAACTAGATCCAAAAAGTAAGCTAAACTAACCTAAAAATGGTCAAAAATTGACCAAACTGATCTGAAAAATTCTAGAATTAGTTTGCTTGGTTAGAGACTCACTTTTTCCTATAAATGAAGCCTCCCCCTTTGTAAATGGTTAATAGTGTTTATGCACTGTTAGTCTACTCCTCCCGAGAGCCAAAAACAGTGAATTTATTGAAAATTCATTAGTTTTTGACCATTTCCTCTTCAAAAGAATTGGTGGACACTCTTGTTGCAAATAAGAGTAGATCCCTCAAACCATCAAGCCAAAGGAAAGCTCACAAAAATTCATGTAAGCTAGAAATCCAACTTTTTCTTTATTCCATTCAATGGTTTTCTAACTTTTATTTTCTTTAAAATGAAAAATGATGCTATGCCTTGTTGGAAAGCCTTTCCCCCTCTCTTCATTCTTGAATTCAGCCTTTCTCTATCCTAGATGTGTAATCAAATTGTTAGAACTAAACTTTTCATATTGTTTCTCTTTAAAAAGTGGAATTTGATTAGTTTAGAATGCTTTAAACCATTTGGGATAATTTCTAAGTAACTTGAGAATGAAAAAAATGAAAAAATGGTTAGCCATACAAAGGAGGTTATGGTAATTTTTTTAAAATTTTGTGAAATAAGTTTTATCTTTTATTATTCAAAAAGAGTAATCCCCACCGCTTGTGTATTCTAAAAGTCTTATTTTTATTCTATGCATAGAAAAATGCATATCAAAAATATTTTTGTAATAAAAGTGTTATTTTCATTAGAATTAATTTCTATGCATAGAAAGATGCATATTGGGAATATTTTGATTATAAAAGTGTTACTTTTCTCAAAATTGATTTTTATGCATAAAAATATGCATAAAAGAATTTTTTTTATACAAGTGTTACTTTCATTAAAATTGAGTTTATGCATAAAAGATTTTTTTTAAAAGCGTTACTTTTATTAAATTTTAATTTTATGCATAGAAAGATGCATAAAGAAATTTATTTTTTATTTCAAAAGAGTTATTCTCATCAATTTTGATTTTATGCATAGAAAGATGCATGAAGAAAAAAAAAAATATTTCAAAAGAGTTATTCTCATCATTTTTGATTTTATGCATAGAAAGATGAATAAAGAAATTTATTTTTATTTTACAAGAGTTATTCTCATCAATTTTGATTTTATGCATAGAAAGATGCATAAAGAAATTTATTTTTATTTTAAAAGAGTTATTCTCATCAATTTTGATTTTATGCATGGAAAGATGCATAAAAGATTTTTTTTAATTTCAAAAGTTTTATTCTCTTTAAAATTGATTTTATGCATAAATAGATGCATAAACGGATTTTTATAAAAGTGTTATTTCCCACTGAAGTTGTTCTTATGCATAAATCGATGCATAAACGGATTTGTTTAAAAGTGTTATTTCCCACTGAAGTTGTTCTTATGCATAAATAGATGCATAAAGAATCTTTATATCAAAAATAAGAATTCTCTTACATTCTATAAATAGATGTAATAAGATGTGATATGAATCAGATAGATGAGAATGAATAGAGGATGGACGTGATGAGAATCAGATAGATGAGAATGAATAGAGGATGGATGTGATGAGAATGAGAGGTAAATAGTTGTGATGATATGTGATGCGAATCAGATAGATGGGAATAAATGGATGGATGGATGCGATGAGAATAGGAGTGACGAGATTGTGAGGTGAATAGATGTGATGAGATGTAATGCGAATCAGATAGATGGGAAAGAATGGATGGATGGATGTGATGAGAATAGAAGTAATGAGAATGAAAGGTAAATAGATGTGATGATATGTGATGCGAATTTGATAAATGTGAATGAATAGATGAGATGTGATGTCATGTAAATCAGGATGTAAATGAATCATATAGGATGTGAATGAATGTGATAACATGTGAATCGAGATGTGAATGAACGATAAGGGACCTGAATGAATGTGATAACATGTGAATCGGGATGTGAATGAACAATAAGGGATGTGAATGAATGTGATAACATGTGAATTGGGATGTGAATGAATGATAAGGGACGTGAATGAATGTGATAACATGTGAATCGGGATGTGAATGAACGATAAGGAACGTGAATGAATGTGTTAGCATGTGAATCGGGATGTGAATGAATGAGATGTGATGTGAAATGGATGTGATAAGATGCGATAGATGTTAATGTATGTGAAGTAATGAGATGTATGGGTAGATGCAAGTAGATGTGATCTGATGAGGATAAATGAGGAAATAAGTGATGAGTTAGAAAAAGATATGATTAGATAAGAATGGGAATACTTATGAAATGAATGTGGATTGATATGTGGGGAATGTGGATGGGTGAGTGGATAATGTGGATTGATGTGGATGGATGTATGGATGATGTGGATTGATGTGTGGGTAATATGGATTGATGTGTAGATTGATGTGGATTGATGTGTGGCTAATGAGGATTGATGTGGATTGATGTGTGGGTAATGTGGATTGATGTGGATGGATGAGTGGATAATGTGGATTGATGTGGATGATGTGGATGGATTTATGGATGATGTGGATTGATGTGTGGGTAATGTGGATTGACGTGTGGATTGATGTGGATTGATGTGTGGGTAATGTGGATTTATGTGGATGGATGAGTGGATAATGTGGATTGATGTAGATGATGTGGATGGATGTGAAGTGATGAGATGTATGGGTAGATGCAAGTAGATGTGATCTGATGAGGATAAATGAGGAAATAAGTGATGAGTTAGAAAAAGATATTATTAGATGAGAATGGGAATACTTATGAAATGAATGTGGATTGATGTGGATTGATGTGTGGGGAATGTGGATTGATGTGGATGGGTGAGTGGATAATGTGGATTGCTGTGGATGATGTGGATGGATGTATGGATGATGTGGATTGATGTGTGGGTAATGTGGATTGATGTGTGGGTAATGTGGATTGATGTGGATGGATGTGTGGGTAATGTGGATTGATGTGTGGGTAATGTGGATTGATGTGGATGATGTGGATGGATGAGTGGATAATGTGGATTGATGTGGATGATGTGGATGGATGTATGGATGATGTGGATTGATGTGTGGGTAATGTGGATTGACGTGTGGATTGATGTGGATTGACGTGTGGATTGATGTGGATTGATGTGTGGGTAATGTGGATTTATGTGGATGGATGAGTGGATAATGTGGATTGATGTAGATGGATGTGGATGGATGTATGGATGATGTGGATTGATGTGTGGGTAATGTGGATTGACGTGTGAATTGATGTGGATAGATGAGTGAAAAATGTGGATTGACGTGTGAATTGATGTGGATAGATGAGTGAAAAATGTGGATTGATGTGGATGGATGTATGGATGATATGGATTGATGTGTGGGTAATGTGGATTGACGTGAATGGATGTATGGATGATGTGGATTGATGTGTGGATGTATGGATGATGTGAATGGATGTATGGATGATGTGGATTGATGCGCTACGTCACCCGCGAAGGATCCTAGGGGGTGCTGATATGGGAACAAGGAGTAAGAGTTGTTTTCTAAATTCGGGCATGGATCTGGTTGGTTGACCTTGCTGGTCCTCAATGAATGAGTCCATGGCTCTTTTATATGGATCCGTTGGTTGATCTTGCTGTCGGGGAAGATATGGGAACAAGGAGTAAGAGTTGTTTTCTAAATTCGGGCATGGATCTGGTTGGTTGACCTTGCTGGTCCTCAATGAATGAGTCCATGGCTCTTTTATATGGATCCGTTGGTTGATCTTGCTCATCTTCAACGGAGATTCCATTTTGATATGTGAATATATTGCCGGTTACTATGAGCTAGGAACTATCGAAAAGGCCCCTGAGTGAACATGTGGTGAGCGTTCTAGTTGCTAATGATGCCATAGGTACACCGATGAAGGAATGATTGGAAATTAGAATTCAATCGGAGATTTTGAGGATTGTGATCAGTGACACAATGGTTTCATTAAATGATTGTTTTAAAGATAGTTGATGCTGAGAAAAAGGCAATTTGATATTGGGTGTGTAAGTGGTGTGACTAGTTTTAAGTTTGCATGAATATCCGGCTAGGGGGCCTGGGAACTCTTTTTTCTAGTATCCGGGACAAAACCTAACCAAATTCTTAATTGGATCCCATCACTACAGTGGTTTTTGGCGGTTGGCTAACCCGTGAGACTAGATGGGGTTAGGCTGGATTGATGAATCCTTAAATTAAGACTCAATTCTGTTATTGTACGATAGATGAAATAAATCTCGGACAAAAATTGTTCTATGGAAAAGAATCAACGGCTGTGCCTCTCAATGAGGAAAAAAGCATTGGTCTCTATGATCCAAGTGCAATCTTTTCCCTGACTTGGGACTTACGGGTTTGGTCAGATTAGTTCAGTTAGTTAAGGCTTTTGACTACGTTAGAGAAAAGTAATCCTGGAAGAATCGCCCGTGCTTTTCGGGCAAGGGAGGTTTTTCCAAGATCGGTTTTGGAAGAACTGATGGATTAGTCTCTTGTCCGGATATCCATGGAGGACGAGGCCCCGAGTGTAAGACCCTGCCCCGTGCAAGAAGTGCTACTTCTGCTGCTAGAACCCTTGAATTCGTTGCGCAGTGGGGTTAGGGACATCACAAACTCTGCTACGACCCGAGTAAGCAGAGTGAGACTCGCACGTCATTTTGAGAGTCTTTACTTTTGTGATCCTATTGAGCGACGTCGATATATGTGGTTCCTTGGAGGACGATGTATTAATGTCAGTAGTAGAGGCTCAGGAAAAATATTTCCTTAGCCATGATTCTGATAAGGCTAGGGCTTGTTTAGCATGTTCATCTCTTTGATCATTCACCCAGGAACTTTAGAATTTCATGCCGAGTTTTTAGGCTTCTTAGCCACTTTATCCCTAGAAGTAGAATTACAGCACCTCTTTTTGTAATGAATCGTGTGTATCATGGCATGTCTCCTTCGCAGTTTTACTTCTTTATGCGTACGCGATTGAGGCAGTTACTTTGGAGCCGTGATGCTCTATGCATATATCGAAAACTTTTGATAATAAAGGATGTTTTGCAAAAAAATTCCAAGTTGTTTTCATGATTGTGAATATGGTTAGTAAAATTATCAGAGTAAATCTTGTTTCATGAAGTATGATGAAATAATTATCTGTTTAAAGAATAAATCGTAAAAATTAAATAACTATAAATCTGTTGTCAAAGTTAAGTTGACGAAAATCTCGTTTTGTCAAAATCATGAGGCACGCTGCTCGTGCAAGGCAACCGGATCCTCTAACCGAGACGAAGAGTTAGATCCTGATGTTCGAAAAGCCCTGCACAGATCCCAACCTGGTCTCCCTTCAAGGGTGAAGGGGAGCAGTTAGGTGAAGTAGTGGAGAAGTGGATTGAGGCTATGGAAGAATACTTTGATGTAACTAGCTACAATGAGAGAAGCAAGATGGCTCTCGCGAGGTTAAAGATTGTGGAAATGGCCAGGGTCGCTTGGAGGAATCACTACGAGACTAACCGGACCGGAATACCCAGACCTGGACCGATCTTAAAGCTTTTACCTCAGAAAGAGGTTTTGTCCTCCGGGCTTCCTTGAAACTAAAATGAATGAGTTCTTGGAACTAAAGCAAGATAGCCAAACAATTGAAGAGTACCATCAAGCTTTTGCCCTTCTCCTCAAATATTCCCCGCAATTGGAGAAGAGCAGCTGATGGCCAGATTCATTCGAGGAATGAACGAGCCATTGGACACCTTAGTGAAGAATGCAAAACTTGTCTCAATGGCCGAAGCTATAAGAATGGCAAAGGACTTTGCCAAAGCCTTTGTAGTCAAGGTCTCGCCGAAGCCTACACCCTCTAACTTTAAAAGATTCGCTTTAAAAGATTCGAAACCCCGAGAAGTACTTCAAACTTTCCTCCCCCAAAGAGGCAGCAAGGCCCAAATCAGAATCAAGATACTTAAGAGATTCAAAAGTGAAGGAAAACCCTTCCCACAGAACACTTTCTCAGGAGCCCCACCTCTTTCAAGGATTCAGAGGGACGAAGCTATTTGGCACTTCATACTGGTAATTTAAAGGGTGCCTCAATCTTAACAAAATACTTTTAAAAAAAAACGTGAAGCCAACTGAAACGTCTTCACGAAAGTGGAGCCAACTCAAACATCTTCATGACTCCACTCCTCTGAGAGTAGTGGTCGTGAGATACTCTCTCTCTCTCTCTCTCTCTCTCTCTCTCTTTACACAGAACTCCATCTCTCTTTATTTCTCTACCTTGAGCACGCACAGAGCTCCGCACAGAGGCTTCCATCTCTCTCTCTCTCTCTCTCTCTCTCTCTCTCTCTCTTCTGTGGGTGCAAATCTCTCTCTCTATATCTCTTTCTCTCTCAATTATAATCTTTGTGTGCAACAGAGAATTCAATAGTGTTGGAGCTCTCTCTCTCACATGCACACTCTCTCTCTCTCTCTCTCTCTCTCTCTCACATGCACACTCTCTCTCTCTCTCACTTTACAGGGTTGTTATGAGCCAGATGGGGAGTCATATTTGGAAGCACGGGTTTTGAAGGCACCAGTATGTAAGGTACAAATAAATTTCAAACGCATGCAATAGCTTGGTGTGAGGCTGAGATCATTTCAGTATGGAAATATGAGGCCATGATGATGAAGAGGGAGTATCGAAAAAGATGCCTTACTCAGAAGCAAGTTGAAGGTGCAAGCAATACGGAGGAACCTACTATTGAACAAGGAGGTCTTCTGAGACCATTGTTCACCACATTATCTTAGATTTGAGTGTTTATGGAAGAGAAGATGAGAAGGAAGTAATCCAGGTAGTTCTAAATGACAAACACATTTTACAATGCGCACAAGATAAAGTTCATGATCACTTCCTTGATATTCTCTCTGCATTTACGATCTCCCTATAGGCGTTGAAGAATCCGAAGTCTAACGATGTGAGCGTTTCTTGAAATGTAGCGCTTTAACCAAGCTTGTGAATGGGTTAATGCAACTTAATGACACAGAAACAAAGGTATCAGCCTTACTGAAGTATCCAATCTACTTGGTATTCATCCACGGAACCTCTATGCCGCTATGCGCAGAGTTGATAATGATGTTGGCACTTCAAGCATGCTACCATTGGACTTATGTAAGAGACAATCGATCCATGGCAACTTAGATGATGAGATGAAGGAGATAGTTGTCAAGTTTCTCCAAACAAGAAAGGCATCGTTCGACGACGTACTGGCCGATACATTGAGAATCTAGTGCACTTGCTAGATGAATCTCAAGTAGTAATAAGGAGTCACAGTCTTAACTTCCATTGCTATTGTCTGTTACTATGTGTTATGTATTGCATCCCACTTGCATCTATGCTATTGCATGTTGCAAAATAGCAATCAAAAGCATATGTGCTATTTTGTGCAATATAGCACTAGGCTTCTATTTGCTTTTATTGCTTGTTTGTGTTAACTAATGTATAGCACTTGTATGTCTGCTATAGTCCTCAATGTGTGCTATATACTGCATTTCAGTAGAATGGGGTAACTATCTGCTATTGTGTGCTAACTAGCATTCTATAGCAGATTATTCACAGCACTGTACTAGCATATTTGTTATTGTGTGCTATTATGGTGCTATATAGCATAGAAGATCATACTAGTTATTGCATAGCATACTAGTATGTGCTATTAAGTGCTATCCTATGCTATATAGCACAGTAAGCATGTTTTCTCTTGTCGACTAGCATGTGCTATCTAATGTTGTGCACTGGCATGTGTGTTATCGACTGCTATTGTGTGCTATATAGTAGTCAGGAGATTCACAAGGTGATGCATCTATGCTATGGTGTACTATGGGGTGCTATTCTTTTCTACAGTCCACATGCATTTGTGCTATGGTGTATATCAGTTATTGCATACTAGTTGCATCTGTGCTATTGCTTGCCAGTATGTCAACCAAGAGCATCTGTGCTATTATCCACTATTGTGTGCTATATAATGCATTGCACTGGCATGTTTGGTATTGTCTGCTATATAGCATCCAGGAGTATACCAGTTATTGCATAGCACTTGCATCTGTGCTGTTACATAAGCAATAGCACTTGCACATGTGATGTTGTCTTCATATGTGTGTTACATAAGCAATAGCACTTGCACATGTGATGTTGTCTTCATATGTGTGCTATACAATGCACACATGTGATGTTGAATTCATATGTGTGCTATACAATGCACACATGTGATGTTGTCTTCATATGTGTGCTATACAATGCAATAGAATGTGTGGTTTTTGTCAACTATTGTGTGCTATATATTACATAGCACATTGAGTGCTTGTTGTACACTAGAATGTGTGTTTTTGGTCAGCTATTGAGTGCTATATACTACATAGCACAT
Organism: Cibotium barometz; assembly: GCF_041138505.1. Taxonomy (NCBI): domain Eukaryota; kingdom Viridiplantae; phylum Streptophyta; class Polypodiopsida; order Cyatheales; family Cibotiaceae; genus Cibotium; species Cibotium barometz. The sequence continues at coordinate 1,172,446 of NC_141108.1, read as the reverse complement.
TGAGTGCTTGTTGTACTTGTGTAAGATGCATTGACATAAATGTGCTATTATGAGCTATATTGCGCATTCCATGTGGGATTGATTGTCAAGTATTGCACTACTCCCATGCATTATACTAGCATGTTTGTCATTGTCTTCTATTATGTGCTATATAGCAACCAAGAATATATCTACTATTGTTTCCTAGTATTATGTGATACATAGTCCTCCATAGTACTTGCACATGTTTTTAATGTGCGCTATGTAAGGTATTGCACTACAATGTGTGTGTTTTTTCAGCTATTGTGTGCTATATACTGCATAGCATGTTTGTCATTGTCAGCTGTTATGTGCTATTGAAAAGATTATGTGTTATTTGTCTCTACTATGTGCTATATAATGCATAGTAGAAGCATTTCTCTGCTATTGCACTACTGTTATATGCTATACAATGCATATCACATAGTATTATCATATGCTAGTGTGCTATATAGCTTACAGTTTTGAGTTACTTTAGGACATTAACAACTAATGCATATGTGTTATCTATAGACAGGGTATTTCCTAAAGTTCAAAGAGACCCACCCAATAGTGAAGATTGGGTAGAGGTCTTTTGAGAAGCTCAAACCATGGTTTGTAAGAAAGCTAAAAGATTGGAACACATGCTATTGTGTGTACCATATACAAATGTTGTTCTTGAAAGATGCATACAATCAACTACGTTTTGATACTGCTGGTTTTCATGGGAGGTCATGTTCATGTGCCTGTGACATTTGCAAAAAAACTTTGCTTGGAAAATGTGCGGCTTCAAAGCACTCGTTGTCTGGGATAACAAAGCACTCGTTGTCTGTGCGGCTTCAAAGCACTGTTGTCTATGATAACAAAACTATGGGAATCATGTGTATGTGTATGTGCAAAGAATCGGGATTCAGCATTTCACAGGTACGAATGTCTTATGGGCAAATGTGATAAATGCGCAGTGTGAAGAGTATTCCATTTTGTCCATGTGAGCATCAAGAGACAACAAAAACTGTAAGATTCCTCCCTCCAACTTTTGAGGTGTAAAGGTGTAAGAACCTCCCCTTCTATTCTTGTAATTATTCCCCTCTCTAAAATAGAAGAAAGATCTTGTTTTACCCTGTTTTGGCCTAGAGAGAGATAATCCAAAATTGAGATATCTTTGGATATTAAAATCCTCCTAGTGTCTAAAATGGATTCCCTTGAAATAGAAGTTTAAAAAGAAATTTTCAATGTGCATTAGGAATCAATTAAAAATGTACATAAGGAATCAATTTCCAATGTGCATTAGGAATCAATTGAAAATGTGTATAAGGGACCTTAGCCTAAGGGTCTCCATTTTCAGAAATTTTTGGAGTATGGTCCAATTAAGATTCCAATGGGCCGATTGGATTAATCCAAGTGGTGGGATGAGATAAATTCAAAAGAATAAAAGAAAATTACCCAAAAATGAGTAAGTTCTCACATAAGATGAAGAGTTGACTGAGTACAAGGTTTATTTGTTAAAAGTTATGAGATATTATTAAAAAAATGAGATATTTTAGAATAATGATGCATTTTTGACACCTTGGTAAGGAAAGGGGGACTCTTGAGGTAGGAACCTTTTTCACATGTATGAAAGGATTTTTAATTCAAAAAAATTGTGATATTTTTATCTGTCCTCTCTCCTAGATCAAACCAAATAAAAAAGGGAGCCAAATTGGTCCAAATCTTGTCCAAATTGAGTCAAACTGAACCTAGAAAATTATAGAACCCAGTTGGACTTGGTTAGTGGCCTCCCTCACCTATAAATAGACCCTTAGTATTTTGCAACAATATATTGGAGCTATACTATGCTAGTATTATATTAAAATAATAATATTTTCTATTATCCCTTAAATTTTCCTCTCTCTTGGGAGCTTGGAGCTCTCTCTCTCTACAACAACTCTTGGAGTTTCTCTTCTCCTCTTGGTGGACCAATTGATTGATCGGGGGCTTCACTCCCAATAGAGAATCAAGCCAAACTTGGAGGTAAAATCAAATTTTATGGTTTTTTCCAATTTATCTCAATTTTCTTCTTGTCAACTCCTCTCAAGCTTGAAAAGCTTTCTACATAAATGTTTTAATTCAAATCAAGCTTTTCCTTAAAGTCTTAATGCTTAATTAAGAGAAAGTTAATCTTTATGCTTATTTATAATGCTTTCTTTAACTAAATCTCTCTCTCTAAAAGAATAGCCATCTTTATGGCTAAATCCCTTGAAAAATGATGCTTCTCAATGATAGTCCCTTAATTCAAAGCTAAACTCTAGGCTTGATAAGCTAGAGATTAAGAAAATGGTATTTTTATGATTTTGTGTTAACAAAATAATGGTTATTTCTTTTAGATTATTTATAAGTAGTTAAAAACTACTTTGATTGATTCTAAATGGAAAATAGATTATCCTATCACTTTAGGAAAAGAGAAATAATGGAATTAGCTTAATCTAGTGGGATAATCATAATTAAGTTTATGATTATGATTAAAATTATGATTTAAATTCATAATTTGATTTTAAGCATAAAAGAGAAACTACTATCATATTTCCATTACAAGCTTTTATTTTTTAGAAAAAATTGAGAATTATCAGTAGTAGCACAGTGAAGCTATGGTAAAATTTTCAAAAAATAATACATATCTTATTTTTATCCATAATGCTAAAAGAGGACTTCCTACCATATTCTAGGATTGGACATCCTATGAAAGTTATAAGTTTTCACTTTGATTCTAAAAATATAAAAGTAGGGCACCACCCTATAGGACCCAAGAAATGATTTAGAGACCTCATACAAGAGTAACTAATAACCGTTAAGTACCTCCACAGTGATGGTTTCTTTAAAGCCCTTTATTGATTGATTTTTAGCCACAAGGTCCCATGCCATGGAGATCAAGGCTACGGTTCCAATTCTCTTTCACGATGAAGAGCCAAAAGTCCTACTTAGATCGCACATGGCGATGGTTATCTTCTTGTGGGTAGTTTTTTTGTATTTTGGTTTTGTTTTTTGTTTTTTATAAATAAACTAGATTCACTTTCATAATTCACCTAGGAGTCTCTATTCTAACTAAGCAAGGCACACTAAGGAAGGTGGAGTACTTGTTGGCATACTCTAAGGTCAATCTCAGGGAAGATTGAACTAGGACCAAAGCCTAAATGGTTATCCCAGTAATAACTAGAAAATTGATAGAATAGATATCTAACAATGCAAGAAAGCACTCACCACATAGTAAATGGAAAATAATAAAAAAATATGGAAATAATAACAAAAGGTGAGGATGGGTTAGCATACACTTGAGTAATGAGCAAAATCCTATCCATATCAAGGTTACACATCCACCGCATGTTGTAATTCTGGATCTGGTCTACATAAATGTACCTCAATAACCTGTAAATCATACTCATCTAGCAAGCTCATCGTTAGATAACCATAGTTTGTAAGCATGCTATGATTCTTTGTCATTAGATTGATTTTGCCCCTCACTTGGGTGTGCTCCATATATAGATGCATCCTCTAGTCTACTAGGTAATGGTCTGAGTGCATCCTCACTTTAATATGGCATGGATACTATAGGTAAGCTACTCTGAACTAAGCTATCTAGGAAATCACTAGGGATAAGGAAATGGAGACATATATGCCATAATTGATGGTATAAGTCCATAAATTCTTGCTTAGCTGTCTAGGAAATCACCAGGGACAAGGAAATGGAGACATATATGCCATAATTGATGGTATAAGTCCATAAATTCTTGCCCTTCTCCACTGCTCTACAAGTTGTTCCTGTCTAGTTTTATCTTGATGGGATCCTCCCACTGGGTAATGTACACTCACGTGATCTTGTGGTTGTGGTGTCTCTCAAACTACGTAATGTACACTCACGTGATCATGTCATTATGGTGTCTCTCCCACGGGGTAATGTACACTCAGGTGATCATGTCATTTGTGGTCTCTTTCACTGGGTAATGTACACTTACATGATCATGTCGTTGTGGTGTCTTTCCTACCATAGACTGTGATAGCCTTGTCCCATAGCACCTAAAATAAGTTTTACACTGCCAAAATAAGTAGGATGTCGTGTACATGTATGTGATGCCTATATAGGTAAGGCATGGTGCAAGGGGATGCAACTATAGGTAGAACAGGTCCACAAAGGTGGCTGCACAACATCTCTCCCCTAGTAGTGCATAAAAATAGTGTGAGTGGGTCTGTAAAGGAGGAATACTTTGTTTCCCTCGATAGTGCCATTCTTGGAAATCTAGGTCCAAGATAGGGTCACTCGTGTCAATCCACCTAAATTCCATGCTCACGACATGTAGTCATAGTTATAGTTATACTTCATTCTTCTATTTGTTATGTGCTCCTTCTCATCATCTCTATTTCTTTTAAATTTTTTTAAAAACATTTGTATGGTTAGTTGAATTTTTAGTATGTGTATAGTTTTTATATTGTTGTACACTATTGGTTCAAGAAGCTATATTGTCATGGGGTTAGCTTTTTTCCAATAGGACCCCTCTTGATATGGATATGAACTTTGTTAGGGAGCAAAACGTGGAGGGTAAAAGTAATGTTATTAGCATAAGTCCCCCCTTCCTTCTTTCTATCATACCTTGACCTTACGGAAGGTATTATAGGTTTTTTATAACCATCCCTTCAAACTTTTCTCTCTCAATATTTGCCAGCTAGGAGAGCTCTTTGTTCCTTGTTGTTTACAGGTCAACTTCTAGCTTTAATGGCAGCCAAGGCCTCTCATAAGACCGGATGAAGCTTAATATGGGTTCACCCTTATAGATGAGTAATGGAGTTGACACTTGCATAGTGGGATGCTCTAGGGAGACCAATGGGGTTGGGGCTTGGATAGTTAGCAATGGTTTTCTAACCTTTTGTGATGTAGAGGCTTCACCATCAATCACCATGTCTCATGTGATAGGGTGGAGTTGGTGGTGAAGATTCTTTTTTGATAGATTTTTCTCTATTGGCATTTGAGCTATTTAAGCTTTCATCCATCATTGGTGAGGAGATTTGGGAATTTGTAAAGTGGCTACAGTGAAACTAGTGGTATATACTTTTATGTTTTGGTATCCAAATACAATGGTTACTCTTGTAGAGTAGCCTTGAGCTTTTAAATAAGAACTAGGGGATCCATGTTGGGGTAACCTGTAACTTGGACTTCTTGCACCGACTCTTGTGTTGCGGTCCTCCTTTCTTGGTCGGTTGAGGTGGTATGGATTGAGATGGACCCATTTCAAGGTAGATTTGGGTTGCCACTTTTTAGCTCGTCTGTTCATTCTTTAGATAATAAAGCAGGTGTTTGTTGTGTGAGGAGGTAGAAGAATCAGGCTTTTTGTGAATACTGGATGCTAAAGTGGAGGTGGTTTCCAAAGATTTTGTGGATGTTGAAGCTTTATCCTCTTTATGACCCTTGATAATAGTGAGAGGTGATAGTGGTTTATGAGTATATTGTTCAGTTATGGTTTCACCCACAAAGACACACCTTGCTGACCAGTCAATCATACATCTTGTAGCCTTCATGTGAGATCCCACTGCCCCCTCTGCGCACCGGATTCCCGGATGGTAGCAGCGGAAGTAGCTTCCTCTTGTGCGGGGCAGGGTTTCTCACACTCGGGGCCTTTCCCTCGAATGTCCGGGCACGAGACTAGCTGGTGGTCATTTCGAAAACCGAAACCGAAAAAATTTCACATGCCTCGAAAGTGGGGACGATTCCACCATTTTTATTTTCTTAACGAATTTTTCTAACGAGGTCAAGATACTGAACTAATCTTTATCTCAATAAACCAAATAGAAGGGAAACTATTACAGACTTAACTTGAATGAATCAATGCTTTTTTCCTGATTGAATCATGCACAGCCGTTGATTTATTCTATAGAGAAGTCTTCAGGATTCTAATTAACTACTCGAGTTCTAAGCGTATTCCTATCTATCAATTTTATTATTAAAACTCTACAGATTCCAGCCTACCCCATCCGGCCCATGGGTTAGCCACCGCCCAACCACTGGAATAGTAGAACCAGACAAGTACTCACCCACCCATAATTGAATGCCTTTCTTAACTTTTGCTTTAGAATACAGATACGCACACACTCCTCTTTAAACTTTAACTTATAAAACAATCCATTGACAAACAATTACTGGTTACACATGTCATAACTCAAAATTCCCATTGAGTCTTTGTTTCTCACAAAACAGTATCACTCTGGACTCTCCGTTGAAATCAGCGGGTCAACAACGAGATCCAGTAATAGATTACAATAAACATTGGTCCATCATACAATATCTTCCTCGACATATGCATGGGTGTCCTCGGCACCGCAAGCCCGTGCATCGCTTGGTCAGAACCCTTCAGGATCCTCCTTAGGTGTCCTGGCACTTCACTCAGGGGGACCGCTTCGTCAGCCCTCGTCTAGCGTACCGGAAAGCGCACCATTTTAACCATACCGAGGCTGGTCAAGACATGGGCACGCTTTGCCGCGTGTGCTGTCCTTTGAACACTCCCCGGCCAGCTGTTGCAACCGAACTTCCCTTAGAAAACACATATACCAAATGCTCCCTCCAGCATTCTGGTGTAAGAAAGCAGGGTTTCTATGCAAGTTTTCAGTTTTGATTTTCTTTTGAATACAATGAGTATATCTTAATTCCGTATCCCAAGACTTCTAGATCACAGTCTAGACTTCCAAGCAGAATTCCTCGAATTCTGAATTCTTAATCCTCAGATCAAAATCAAAGGTCTCAACTTAGTTTCAGATTCGGTGGGTGATTTGAGTGTAGATTATGAAACTGGTCACATCGTCATTTCTTGAAACTGACAAAAAAGTTATGTCTTGGTTATAGTCTGATTCAGGTTTTGAGTCTGGAAGGTTCTTCTTGAACTATCTTTATCAAAGGAAAATATTTCAATTACTACTTTACTGAATTTAAAACTAATCACGAATTCATATGAGGAATCATTTATCTAAAATTCCAATTTCGATAGCTTCACTGAATTTTCTCATTGTCATCTTAGAGAATATGAAACGGTAGGATTTTCTTTCACAGAGTATTTACTTAATCATTTACCAATATTCATGGGAATTAGGCATAGGATTAAAGAGAACTCTTATTTTGATATAATACTATTGAAAGTAGTTCCAAGTCGTGGACAGCATAATTCCTCTCATCATGCGTTCTGAGTTTTCAGGATTCATTGACCTTCCTGCATGAGTGCACCTCCTAGGGCAAAACCATTGGCATCAGTTATTACTACCTCAAAGGGTAGAGCGAAATCTGGTAACTTCAAGATGGGATTGGTTTACCAAGGTAGTCTTCAGCTTATCAAGCACTCTGGCACCTGGCAGACCATTGAAAAGGGATATTCTTCTTGAGAAGGTTAGTAAGGGGGGGAAGCTATGAGAGCATACTTTGGTATAAAAATTCTATACCAACCAGTCAATCCCAAGAATCCTCTAACTTCTTTCACTGTCTTTGGTTCAAGCCAATCTATGACTGCTTGGACTTTTGCAGAATTTGGAGAAATTCCATCTTTTGATACTAGAGAGCCCAAGTATTCGACATGGTCGGCAGAGAAAGTGCATTTGCTCTTTTTTGCAAAGAGTTGGTGCTTCCTTAGAATCTCAAGAACTTTTCTGACATGAGTTTCATGGTCAGCTGCGAGAAAGAGAACTGGCGTATCCCAAGGTGGCGCATCCCAAGGTGAAACACTGGGTCTTACAAACCCTTGTTCCAACAATTGTCTAAGCTGTTCCTTGAGTTTGATGGCTTCAAGAACTGGCATTTTGTATGTGCGCAGGGCTATTGGCTGAGCTCCGGGGGTCAATTCTATCACATGATCTACTTCCCGAATTGGAGGTATCTCTGTTAGCTCTACTGGGAATAAATCATCATAATCACTTAACCATTCAGGTTCTTCAGCTTTTAACTTTGATTCTATCGGATTCATTTTCACAAGATAAATGCGCTGCTTCTTTCTAAGTCCTTTTAGTAACTTAGAAGCCTTTACTAACTACAGACTTGGGGATTCTGAAATTCCTGTTCCTTGAACTTTGTTTCCGTGAAGGTCACGGAAGGAAATGTCATAATGGAAGGAAATGGTTCCATTATGACAATGTATGCCAGCTTGATTTTTGTGGAGCCAATCCATTCCAAGGATCCCGTCGAAAACTCCCAAAGGTATAACTCTAAATTGACAGTCAGTTAAATTCCCATCTAGATTGAACTGAATACAATCTGTCTTAAGGTGAGTGAAAAGAATCTTCCCACTTGCCAATTCAACTTGCATAGGTTTCCCTGATTTCTAATCTAAGACTAGCTTACGCAAGCATCCAGGGGCCTTCCTACTCTCTAGTCCAATGCACTAAAACAGTGAATGCGTCCTAAAAATAACAACCACACACAGCCTAAATCCTAGAAACACACACCGAAAAGACATCTTTTTGTATGAAATAATTTACAATGTAAAACAGTGAATGCGTCCTAAAAATAACAACCACACACAGCCTAAATCCTAGAAACACACACCGAAAAGACATCTTTTTGTATGAAATAATGTACAATGTTCTATTTACACACACCCGCACAGACACACAAATGGAAAAGAACAAACTACTACGACCCAACAGATCATCAAGACACAACTTCACCATTCTAAACTGAATAAAGAAATTTAATGTCAAAATGGTTTTGTGTAAATTGTTTCCAAGAATTTAATGAAAAAGAACCGATATTTCCAACACTTCCACGTTTCAGTCAATCTACAATAGCATCACTGCATTCCACATTTGGCTAATCTTCACTTCACTCCACTCTTCACTCTCTCTCTTTCACACTTCAAAACTCTTTCTTTCTTTCTTCTCTCTCTCTACTCATTATTCTCGTGAACTCTCTTCTTCTTCTTCTTTCTTTCTCTTCCTCCTCCTGAAACACAAACACAAGAATAATGCACACAATCTAATACATTCTCTCACACTCTCATGCTTTTACTTTTAAGTATGCACCATGTCAAAGTGATCAAATCTCTTTCTCTCTCTTTCCTATTTTGCATGTACACACATAGCGCAGTCATATTGCCCTCTCTCTTCTTTCCTTCTTCTTCTACCCACACATAATGTCTCCTCTACTTACTATGGTTCCCCACCTTCTCTCTCCTCATTTTAGCCTGAGAGCATGGAGACCTCCCACAGCACACACACATTTCTTTCTCTCTCTCACAGTCTACCATGGGTGGCCTTCCTAGGTGTGTGCTTGCTCTCTTCATGAGCATCCCCCTTAGTAGTGTGTAGGGCTTGCCATTATGATGTCTTGCCCGATAGGCTTCAAGACACGGTCTAGGCTGCCTTTGCCTTCATTGTTGCAAGCATGTCCCCTACTCTTCATGACCTCATAGCCTGGCTTTGTCCATTATGCCTTGGCGACCTTGTTTCATGCAAAGAGCACGATCAACCTAGCTACCTACCGAATAGGCTAGCCAAAGGTACCCATTGGCCTGGTGAGTCTCTCACACCGAGTACCACCTCATGGAGCTCATCTCCATGCGTGCCCGGCCAAGGACTTAGGCACAAGTCTCATATCCGGCAAGCTCACCACCTTGTGCACGCCGGCCCCTAGCCACAAGCGCAAGGCTCCAAGCCACCGACAAGCCATGCGCATGACACTTGGCTCTTGGCCATTTATGAGGTATGGCGCCTAGCGAGCCAACGCTCTCTAGCGTTCATTGATGCGCACGAGTGCCACCCTCAAGCGGCCAGCCAATTAGTTGGCTTGTTGGCCTTAGCCTCATGACCACGACGCTCTTCATCTCCAGTAGGCGGCCTGCTCCAGAAACCCCATGCGCAGGGACTTGGCTATGCCTCTTCTCCAAGTGCACACCTGAGCATTGCAAAGTTGGCCAGCCGTCGTCCATATGCACAAGGCTCAACTAGTCGGCCTCCAACCTTGAAACACGGCCTCCTCGTCACCCACTAGCCAGCCCCTCAAGCGGCTAGGTCCTCCTTGTGATACGCAAGCGGCCAACACCCCAACTCCCAAACGATGGGCTCGGCCCCTTCCATGTTGCACTAAGCGCAAGGCCATGGCGCCTTCTATGCATCGGCCTGACTCATGCGCACAAGACACGATGCCTTCATTGGCCCGGCCTTCGTGATGCATTGGCAGCCCAGGCGCAAGGCCAAGTGCCGGCCTGCCTTACATGCTCAAGGCACGGGTGCTCTCATGCGCCTTCCATCTCTGGCCATGGCGGTTGTCGACCACAGAGGCCTCCGCCATCTTCTGCATGCGCCTCCCTGCAATGTTGCCTTCTTTGTGGCTACCCTCTCTCTTTTTCTCATACAAGACACGCACACACCCATACTTCACACACATAAATTAACAACAAACAAACAACGCAGGCTTTCCTCCTCCTCCTCCTCCTCCTGTTCTTCACGTTTGCCAGAGAGAGAAGCGCTCTCTCTCTCTCTCTCTTTTATATGCTCTCAAGAGGTCAACGGGTGCTAAAACTACCCACACTTCCATTTTTTTATTTGAAAATTTTCATTTGTAACCACATTAAGGTCTCCAAACTTGCGTTCCCACCTAACCATCCTCAAAGCTTGAGCTCGAAACTCATCATACTAACCCTCGTTCTCTCCCCCTCGATCTCTCTCTTCTCTCTACCTACTTACATACAACCTCCTCTTTATGTACAATACAATGTTAATCGTCACCATTCCCATGCAATGTGCTTACACCAATGGACAACATCGACAATCATGATGCATGCAAATACCATGACATTCCACACACATATGCTTTCAAATACCATGGAAATGCACCTAAAATAACCACAATTGACCCTATTTAAACCCTAAAAATTGCTAAAAATGGCTTCGATCCAGGAGTCATCAAAATGAAAGAATGAGTACTGCCCGAATCAATCAAAATCTTAAAAGGCTTACCTTGATACTCAGCTGGAGTATTGATGACGGAGAATTGACGATTTGGCCCTTGGTTTTCAATCGCAGCATAAATCTATCCTCTTTCCTCTTCCACTACTTCTGCAATTGTGACTGCTCTGGCTGTTGCAGTCTGAGGCGGAACTCTTTCTCTTTGGTTGCCCCAGTTTTGGGAAGGAGTTCTGAGGCTACTCTAGATAGAGGCAGACGGCTCAGCTTGAGTTCTCCTGGGATTTTCTTGATTCTGGCTCCTGTGACCCTGATTGAACTGATAAGAAGGAGTCTGTCTCGGAACTCTGGGACCCTCGCTTCCTTGGCCCACAGAAGGAGAGGGGCAATCCTTGAGCTGGTGCCCAAGTCCTTAACATCCAAAGCATCTGTTCTCGCTTCGAAGGTCTTCTCTTTGCATTCTGGAGAGAGCCGGAGTTCCGGAGAATGTAATTCGGGGGAAAGGTCTTCCTTCATTTCTAAAGCTTCCCGTCTCCACATTCTAGTTAGGACCTTGGTGTCTCTTTGAAGGCCGAAAGTTGGAAGAACTTCCCAGTGTCTGAAATCTCTTGAAGGATGAGGGAGCTGGCTTTGGCAGCGGGACTTTTACGATGAAGGCTTTGGCAAAGTCCTTCGCCATTCTGACAACTTTTGCCATAGACACTGGCTTGGCATTTTTGACCAGTGTGTCCAAGGGTTCATTCATCCCCCAAATGAACCTGGCCATGAGTTGATATTCATCTAGAGGTGGTGAATATTTGAGTAGAAGAGCAAAGGCCTGGTGATATTCCTCGATGGTTTTGCTCCCCTATTTTAGCTCTAAGAATTCATTCATTTTGGTTTCCAAAAATCTAGGGGGACAAAATCTCTTTCTCAAATAGGTTTAGTATTTCTGTCCAGACGGTTGATGTCACAGTGGTTCCTCCATGCTACCCTGGCTGTCTCCACTATTTTCAGTCTGGCAAGAGCCATTTTGCTCCGCTCATTGTAGACTATGACGTCAAAATATTCTTCCATGGCTTCCATCCATTTCTCCACAGCCTCGCCCAGGTTCTCCCCTTCTCCTTTGAAGGGTCCTGGCTGAGTCCTCTGAAGAGCCTTGCGAACATTAGGGTCAAGCTCGTCATCTTTAGAGAGAGGGTCTGGCTTGCTGACGGCCACGGTTTCCTCGTCTCATGATTCTGCCAAAAATTTATATATTATTAAATTTTTATTTTGATATCATCCCCGAGATCCTAAGACTTAAGAGGTTCGGAAAACAATTTCTTAAACAAGACAATGATCTTATTGGAGATCTATGACATATGTCCGATAACAATTTTTTTTTCTTTATCAGATTGTCCATAAACAATCACTTATACAACAACAGGGAATTTTTCTCCAAAAAACATTTCTTTATTTATATAAAAGTTGTAATAGGTACATAGAGTAACTCGGCTCCAGAATTCAAAATCTCCTTGGAACACTATATTCGTGAGTTTGGGAATTTCCCAACTCCCATTTTTTAATACTAAAAAGGTGGGACCTGGATAACATGCCTATAAGTTTTTCAAAACCATATCATGTGACCTATTGTTGGAAAGCGCTTGGAAAATGAAATCTAGTGAGCTATAGACAATTTGGAGTAACGGTGTTCAAGTTATGATTAATCCAAAGATTTGACCACGTGTCCCAGACTTATGGAAAATTCCCATATTCCCCAATATGGTGTTTTGGGAGACACATAAGATGACGGTACTCGTGGGCCATAGCCATGCCTTGATACAAACATTCACTTACTGCTGCTAACAAGGCAACTATTATCTTCTCCTTAGGAATAAAGCAACTAAGGAGTCTGTAGACTTGGCATGAAAGTCTGAAATTCCGAGACGTTGAATGATATAGAATGACACCATGTACCATTTTCAGCTTTAGCAGAATCATTGCCAATGAGAGGTTCTGCCACAGCATTGCACGCCGGTCGCAAGAGGCGTGGACATTCTGCCCTCCTGCAAACCACTTATGTTGTTGTCTCTTTGCTGGGTCAGGAAAATCATGCATCGCCTGGTTAGAACCCTTCAGGATCCTCCTTAGGTGTCCTGGCACTTCACTCAGGGACCGCTTTGTCGGCCCTCGTCCACCCAGCGTACCGGAAGTGCACCATTTTAACCATACCGAGGCTGTCAAGACCTGGCTTTGCAGCATGAGCTGTCCTTTGCTGTTGCAACCAAACTTCCCTTAGAAAACACATATACCAAATGCTCCCTCCAGCATTCTAGCGGCGTAAGACAGTTCTTTAAGAAAACACGGTTTCTATGCAAGTTTTCAGTTTTGATTTTCTTTTGAATACAATGAGTATATCTTAATTCCGTATCCCAAGACTTCTAGATCACAGTCTGGATTTCCAAGAAGAATTCCTCGAATTTTGAATTCTTAATCCTCAAATCAAAATCAAAGGTCTCAACTTAGTTTCAGATTTGGTGGGTGATTTGAGTGTAGATTATGGAACTGGTCAGATCGTCATTTCTTGAAACTGACGAAGGAGTTATGTCTTGGTTATAGTGTCTGATTCAAGTTTTGAGTTTGGAAGGTTCTTCTTGAACTATCTTTATCAAAGGGAAATATTTCAATTACTACTTTACTGAATTAAAAACTAATCACGAATTCCTATGAGGAATCATTTATCTAAAATTCTTATTTCGATAGCTTCACTGAATTTTCTCATTGTCATCTTAGAGAATATGAAACAGTAGGATTTTCTTTCACAAAGTATTAACTTAAACATTTACCAATATTCATGGGAATTAGGCATAGGATTAAAAAGAACTCTTATTTTGATATATAAAAATAAAATTCTTTTATGCATCCTTTTATGCATAAAAATCAATATTAGTGAAAGTAACACTTTTACAAAAAAAATTCTTTTATGCATTATTTTATGCATAAAAATCAATAATGATGAAAGTAACACTTTTATAATAAAAAAAATACTCTTTTATGCATAAAAAATCATTTTGATGAAAGTAACGCTTTCATAATATAAAAATTATTTTTTTATGCATAAAAATCCCTTTTGATGAAAGTAACACTTTCATAATAAAAAAATTATTCTTTTATGTATAAAAATCCATTTTGATGGAAGTAACACTTTCATAATAAAAAAATTATTCTTTTGTGCATAAAAATCCATTTTGATGGTAGTAACACTTTCATAATAAAAAAATTATTCTTTTATGCATAAAAATCCATTTTGATGAAAGTAACACTTTCATAATAGAAAACATTATTCTTTTATGCATAAAAATCCATTTTGATGAAAGTAACACTTTCATTATAAAAAAATTATTCTTTTATGCATAAAAATTTATTTTGATGAAAGTAACACTTTCATAATAAAAAATTATTCTTTTATGCATAAAAATCCATTTTGATGAAAGTAACACTTTCATAATAATAACACTTTCATAATAATAAAAAAATATTCTTTTATGCATAAAAATAATAATCAATATTCATCTTCTATGTACGAAAATGACACTTTTAGAATATAGAAACAATAGGGATTACTCTTTTAGAATAATAAAAGATAATACTTATTTCTAATTTTTTGAAAACTTTTGCCATAACCTCCTTTGTATGGCTGACCATTTTTCAATTTTTTCTACTTATCTTTACTTAACAATTAACCTTAACCTCAATTGGTTTTAAGCATTCTAAACTAAACAATTTTCACTTTTAAATGAGAAATAATATGAAAGTTTAATTCCAACTATTAGTTCACTTAACTAGGATAAAGAAGGGCTGATTTTAAGAATGAGAGAGGGGAAAAGCCTTTCCACAAGACATAGCATCCATTTATTACTTCAAACAACACAAAAATTAGAAAGCATAAAAAGAATAAAGAAAAATATAAATTTCTAACTTACATAAATTCTTGGGAGCTTTCCTTTGGCTTGATGGTTTGAGGGTTCTACTCTTGTTTGTAACAAGAGTGGCCACCAATCTTTAGAAGAGGGAAAGGTCAAAAACTAGTGAATTATTAAGAAATTTCTTGGCTCGTGGGAGGAGTAGAGTAACAGTGCATAAACACTATTATTTTTCAACAAAAAGGGGGAGGCTTCTATTTATAGGAAAAAGTGAGCTCCTAACCAAGCAAACTGATTCTAGAATTGTCCAAATCAATTTGGTCAGTTTTTGACCATTTTTAGGTCAGTTTAGCTTACTTTTTGGAACTAGACTTGAAGTAGGAGAGAGGAGAGATGAAATATCTCAATTTTTGAAGATTTAAAACTCCACTCCACATGTGAAGTAGGCACCTCATTCATGAGGGGGAATCCCCATTGTGAGGTGTCAAAAATCCATTTTTTTAGCTTTTCCTTTGGTCCTTAGTCCACTCTTCATCTTACGTGAGTATTTACTCATTTTGGGGGGGGATTTTCTTTATTTCTTCTATTTATCTTTTCCACACATTTGGATGAATTTGATTGGCCCCTCAAAACCTTAATTTGAAATTTTTCAAAAATCTGGGCCCCTAGGATAAGGCCTCTTGAACAGATTATACTTGATTTCTAATGCACCTTCTGAAAATCTTTTTAAACTTCGCTTTCGGGGGAACTTATTTAATAAGAAGAGATATTTTCCATCCAAAAATATTCAAAAAATCTGAATATTCTCTCTCTAGGTCAAAATAGGTAGAAATAAGATCTTTTATATTTTTGAAGAGGGATTTGATTACAGAGGGGGAAGATGCTGGACATCTTGAGAGGCTGGGGAGGAATCTTACACTTCATCTATGTACGACCAAGTATTATTGGTTCACGTAATGTTTTGGCATGCATAACCAGGAAGTCTCCTACCAATTACTTGCTGCCATCACAATATATCTCTATTTGTAATAGCCCAAGAATCTTGGTATTTCTACCATAAAAACCTTTCACCTTAAAGGAGGTACCTCTACGAGTTGGGGTTTTCCCAAATTGTTTCATGCATTGAATTAAGTTAAATTGTGACTAGCCCAAGTAATGCATTATAAAGCACTTTACCATAAGGGCTAGGCAATTGGATGGATGTTCATAGAGGCACTATGTGCTCCTCTCTGTGTCCCCTTCAACCTCTCCCACAAAGGCTTGTGTAGCAGGTATAAGGTTTTCTTCTCGACGTTGTTGTAGTTTGGCTCATCTTTCCCGTATATCAAGTAATGCATTATAAAGCACTTTACCATAAGGGCTAGGCAATTGAATGGATGTTCATAGAGGCACTATGTGCTCCTCTCTATGTCCCCTTCAACCTCTCCCACAAAGGCTTGTGTAGCAGGTATAAGGTTTTCTTCTCGA
This sequence comes from Cibotium barometz, assembly GCF_041138505.1. Lineage (NCBI taxonomy): Eukaryota > Viridiplantae > Streptophyta > Polypodiopsida > Cyatheales > Cibotiaceae > Cibotium > Cibotium barometz. The sequence goes on along the minus strand of NC_141108.1, from coordinate 1,156,199 downwards.
CGTTGTTGTAGTTTGGCTCATCTTTCCCTTGCCTCCTTGTTGGCTTGGGTCTTCTTTTGAGCGGCTCTTTCCTTGGTGGCTTTCTTGACATGAGAAGCACATAAGGATTCTTCAGTAAGAGGTCCATAGTATTTTTTAAACTTACTACCCTTAAGGAAACCAACAGTTTCAACTCCGTCAAGAGTCTCAACACATATAGTACCTTGTGGAGTAATCTCACAAACCCTAAATGGTCCCTTTCTAGTATATTTAAGCTTTTTTTTCCTTACGGACCCCATACATAAGTACAAGATCTCCTACCTTAATCTCCTTGTCCTTGAGATTCTGTCAAACCACTTCTTTTTTCGGTCCATTTATCAGCATGTTTTGCACTGCAATTTGTGTTTTCTTGATGAGTTATTCTAAAACAAATAAACAGTCAGCCAATTCATTACCATCAAGCTTTTCACTTACATCTACCCTTAAGCATCATGAACTCCCAAGGCATTACTACCTCGAGTTTATACACCATCTTAAAAGGCGTGCAACCAATTGCAACTTTGTATGATGTGCGATAGGCCCATAAAGCTGCTGTGAGCTTAGACTCCTAGTCAGTGTGTCGAGCTTCAACAGTATTTTTCAATATTGAAATAAGAACCTTGTTGGTGCTCTTTACTTAGCCATTTTCATGATAATATGGTGTTGACTTATAGTGAGCGATCATGAATGTGTTAGTGAGATTTTTTATTACATCACTCATTAAATTCTTACCTTGATCACTCGTTAGCTCAAATGGACATCCAAAGTGTGTAATGATGTTTTCATAGAGAAACTTAGTAGTCACCATGGCATTTGCTTTTTGTGAATCTCGTGCTTCATCCCATTTGGTTACATAATCTATGGCGACAATGATAAAGTGTGCTTGTGTGCCACGTGTAGCAGGACTAATAGGACCAATGAAATCTAAGCCCTATTTTTTAAAATATTAGTTAACTATGACATGATGCAGTGGCATCATGTCCTTCTTCATGGCTTTGTACAATGTTGGCACTCATCACATCCCTTGACAAATAGTGCACAATCTTTGAAGAGCGCGAGACACCACTATTCTGATTGGAGTATTTTTCTTACTATAACATCACCAGCAAAGTGCCCCTTTGTGTGCTTGTTTGATGATGTATAAGTATTTATCCTTGCTAGGGTAGCATCTTAGTATGTCATCCTTACCTCTTCTATAAAGAGTTTTGGCAGTAAGTTGGTAAGGTCCATCAACCCCGATTGGTGTCCATTAGGTATGCAAGATAGATGATCTGCCATGACATGTTTCTTGCCAAGCCTCACAACCATTTTAAAATCAAACTCAAGAAGAATTAACAAACCACCTTGTGATCCTTCCCATGGATCATGGTTTTCTTACCACATATAACAAGGCTTGATGGTCAACATAGAAAAAAAAAATAGCAACAAGAAGGAAATGCCAAAATTTCTTTACAGCATTTACCATTGTTAACCATTCACACTTAGTGGTGGTGTAGTTGATTTCAGCCTCATCTAGTTGCCAACTTGAAAAACTAATAGGATAGTCCAATTTGTGCTCCCCTACATTTGCTAGGAGACACAACCAATTGCAAAATTAGAGGCATCAATGTGCACATGAAAGATGAGATCCCAACTAGGTGTTTGCAAGATTAGAGCACTGACCAAGGCTTGGCATGCCAGGTGCTCTTTCCAAGACAAATGAATGCACAAATCATCAAAGAAAGCTTCGAGAGAAACTTTCTTAAGAATTCCTTAAAAGTAGTATTTGTAAGCCTTTGGAACGTAGCTAGTGCGTTGGTTAGACCAAATGGCATAACTCTGTAAAGCATATACACCATGCTCAGTGACAAAGGATGTTTTACCTTGGTCCTTAGGTGCTATCAAAATTTGATTATAGCCTGAGTGTATCCATCCAAAAGGCTATAAGCCTACTTGCCTACTACAACTCATTTGAGCACATGTTCTAAATATGGCAAGGGGTAGTGATCCCTGCACATTGGCAACATTCAATTTCTTGAGATCAACACACACTCTAAGTTTTCCATTCTTCTTGGGCACAACCACAATGGGTGAGACCCAATGGCTCACGAGCCTTGATTTGCAAAGAGAATAGATTAGTTGTTTTTCTTAATGTCAAAATTGAATTATACACAATAAGCTTAATTCACACTTGTCCATCGGGATAGGAGCACAAATAGTCCTTGGCCACTAGTCTAGCTTCCAACAAAAAGTATATCTATGAAGTCCTAGACTTCCCCATATTTATCCATAAAGCACAAAGTAATTTCTAATGCCATATTACAAAACTTATTCTTGCACTACACAAAAAAATTTTAGCCCAATGGCTAATCTAAAGGGGTTTCTTAAATGGTCGGTCTAATTTTCATGTCCTTTTGAGAAATTCATTTGCCCAAAAATATACACATCTTCCATACAGAAGGGCCTAATTTATCCCCTCCTTAAGTACTTGAATAATAGATCAACAACTATATGGAGAGGTCTGTGTGGCTAATTATTTAACTCTATGATGGAGAGGTCTATGGCTAATAACAAGGAAAACATTAGGGGTGAAATTTATCCCAAAGGCTGATTTTCAAGGGTCTTCCAAAAGTCCTGGGCTATTTTGGACCCCAAATAATGGTGACTTTTTTAATGTATTACTCAAGGTAGCATTTTTTGGGTAAATTTCTTAGGAAAAATTGCCAAATTTACACTTAAAGTGAGCATATGTACTGAAAATTTTCAAACATTCGCCAAAGTTTTCTACAGACACTACCTTCTATCAAAGAAAGATTTGCCAACCCATCTCTACTTTAATCCTATTTTTTACCCTGATGGCTAATTATTTAACTTCACGATGGATTAAATGCCTTAAAAGAGGCTTTTAGGGAGATATTTTGAGTGTATCTACTATGCAGCATAATAATGTATAACTCATAAATGCCTTAAAAGAGGCTTTTAGGGAGATATTTTGAGTGTATCTACTATGCAGCATAATAATGTATAACTCATAAATGTAATAATGTCTATAGCTTTTTGAGATTGAATTTGCCCATATATCAACACCACGTAAATTTTCCCAAACATAAACACTACATAAATACCATTTATGAAAAATTAGCCCAATATATCAACACTACATAAATACCATTTATGAAAAATTAGCCCAATATTGTACACTTTTATATAGGGTATCCCATCTTATTTTTTACTTTATCTACAACAATAAGCTAAATTATCCATCTAAATATCAAGAACATAACATTATGTTCTTGGAATCTTGGGAAGCCCTAAGCATGTTCATACACTCACTTTGTGTGAAACTTATAAGGCATTCGATTGTGAAGTAAAAGTAGCACGTGTTTGCTTTTTTGAGAAGATAATATGTTCCTAAAGAGGGATACCAAATTTAAATCTTGAAATCCCTTACCTTTATCATGGACTAAAGGGGTCTGCCTCACAACGTCCATTATCAAAATGGCCAAGCGTGAGTTTTTTTGAAGAAGGAAGAAGCAAAGAATTAGAAATTCGAGTCCCCTAGCTACTAGATATTTATAATGCAAAATAATGAAGGAAAGAATGTGATTGCATATCCCCACCCTCACCCGTTAACTTCACATTGCTAGTTGTGCTACTAGCATAGCACTACATACGGACAAAAAAAGTCCAAGATAAGAAAAGAGAGCACATGCGCGACCATGTTGATAAAGCAACATTCATCTACACAAAAGATTACAAGGGAAATTGAAGAGGAAATCCCCTCTAAATCAAGAGAAGACAAGGTAGTGCCTCCTCACCCCTTGCACCTTCAAATGAAGTTTTGGGTGGGCTCTTCTTTAATGTTAAGTATGCCATGGGAAAAAGGCTTGAAGTAGTAAGGAACATTGAATCACACACTAAAAACATAACTCTATGAACCACGCTAGTTGATCAAGTGTAAATGAGTTGATTGACTTATTGATCGTAATTTGACTTGTTGGATGATATGTTGTATAGGGTGTATAGGTCACAAGTATTCAACATAGGTATTCATTTGAAATAATACTTATTTTTAAATGTCAACAATTAGCTTGCTAATTGACAAAAATCAGCTTTCTTGTGCCTTCTTCATTAATTTGATAACCAACTCTTTAATTCAACATATCCATCCCTTTTCACATATGATTAAAAAAGTGCTTCTTATGGTTTTTACTTAAGTCTTAACAAGCAGCTAGTTTATAAGCCATTAGCCTAGTTTGAAAAAATGATGGGTATCCATTATGCTTAAATAACCAGCAAGCTTATTGAAAAATGGCATCGTTAAGTTATACTTTTAGAAAATTGCAACCTTTTTCATAGAAAAATGCAACTTTCACTAGTACTGTGAGGGAGTGCCCTAGTGTTTCATACTCAAGTGGATCATTTTGTTAGGATATCAGGGAGCTTTCTTGAACATTAAATTTGGTTTTACTTTTTGGGTGCCAAAACCCTAGGGTGTGGCTATAACCACCAAGTTTTTGATGTGTCCTTTTGTCACAAAACACCTCATTTCAGAACCCAAAGTTGCTGCATCCTTCAAATTGGCACTACATGATGCTACTTTTGCAAATTAATACATTATAGCATGCTTTAACCCTTTAGGTTGCCTACCACTCAAATAGGGCCTCAGGGGGTGCACTACTAAGAAACCCTATGTATCATGTGCGTTCAAGGGGTATTAAAAATACCCCTTACCTGTGAATTTTTCATGAATAAAATGGCCCCTTTTTCTTTATGGACTTACGGGTTTTTTTCAAAATTAATTTTAAAAATCCCTTCTCTGTAAATGTATTTTTATAAATTTATCTTAAAATTTTAAATTAAAAAACCCCTTCATTTGAACTCACGTGCTATACATACATATTTTTAGGTGAACCTCTTGAGAGAATAGGGCTCATGATTTGATCAATAAACTATCCCAAGGTCTTAAGATGAGGGATGGGTAGACACAATATTCAAAACCTCAAAAAATCTCATTAAAGAAACATTGTGCTCATTTTCTATATATATTTCTAGTGCATCAATATCATTGGCTTGGTATACATGGTAAATATTAGTAGTAATGTTAAAACAATAGAAATATTAGTGCATCAATATTATTGGCTTGGTATAGATGGTAAATATTAGTAGTAACATAAAAACATTAGAAATATTAATGCATCAATATTATTGGCTTGGTATACATGGTAAATATTAGTAGTAACGTAAAAACACTAGAAATAAATTGATAGCTATTGATGATCTTTGTTTTATTAGGTCACCATGTCATTTTATTCTTTTAGCATCCTTTTACTAGAATCCTAAATAGCTATATAAGCAAGTACTAGATTCGAGCCATCTCTTTCGATTGTGAGAAACCTCACATGGTAAAAGGGGAGAAACAAATGCTCCACATTATATCTCCAGCCTCCTAGATGACTATTGTGGCTATTTATTCAACCAAACTCAACATGGGTATTTATTAATGCCCAAGGGTTGAACATTAGGCATGCACCCTCGCATTGTCCCCATCTCGAAAACTTGTTCTTCCCCTCCCTCAGTTGGCTCTCCTCCCATGCATTTGTAACAACTGCCATTTCTCCCCTAGCTACCATCCTTCTTTCCCTCTCCTCCCAACCCTTTCTTGCTCATTTCTCCTTCATTGCCCATGTTCTCCCAATTCCAAATAATTTCTTTTAAGAAATACAACAAGCTATAGCGACCCCTCGAGAGGCAAAAATCCTCCACTTTGCAGCTTTCAAACCTGAGAGAGAGAGAGAGAGAGAGAGAGAGAGAGAGAGAGAGAGAGAGAGAGAGAGAGAGAGAGAGTCCCACATTCATGGCCTTCAACCATCATATATAATGATTGAACAAAATTTACTTACTGCTAAGCCTTAGAAAAATTTCCTTTTACATCTATTAATCTTGTAATGCAATGTAGAAAGAAGTTTGGGGGCCTATTTGTGTCTATTTTTAACATAGCTACACGTGAAAGCTACTATCTACATGTGTGAGAGGGTGTGGGCCATGTCTAAAGGCCTTATGGCATGCATATTGCAACCTATTGGCACGTGTTGCCCGCAAGCCTTTCCCCATGAAAGAGAAAAGTAAGTCATTGGTGTCATGATGCCATCTATTATTTACACATGTAAGCTCACTGTGGATGATGTATTTTCTTTTAGGGGTAGGGGTTTGTGTGTGTGTGTGTGTTGGTGTGTGTGTGTGTGTGTGTGTGTGTGTGTGTGTGTGTGTGTGAGAGAGAGAGAGAGAGAGAGAGAGAGAGAGAGAGAGAGAGGTATGCAAAAAAAAGCACAGCTAGACATATCATTGGGAAAGGATTGTGTGACGTAAATCATAGTTAAGTGGGAAGCACTAATTAGGAGACACGACATAAGGCATACACATACATATGTGTGAACAAGGCCTTATGGTAAAAATACTAAAAGGCTCTAATTAGGGTAGTTGTGTAGAAGGACGGGTACTGATCTGGCACTTCTCCTGTGCTCTCGAGAGAAGCCTCTCTCTTTCTCCTGTGCTCTTTCTCTCATGCCATAGTTAGAGCTAGTCTTGAAGCCCATGTAATACTGGTATTAGAGCGGGTTCCTATCTCCAACACTGTTGCAGATAAAATAGATAATATTTCCTGAAAATGAGAAACATTTGGCATTTTTCAAAGATTCCATCAAAAAAAGTTTGATTTTTTATCTCTTTTTAAAAAGTGATCTACGCATGCGTACAACACTGTCAAAAAATGATAATATTTTGGGCACTTTACAAGTCTTGCAGAAATTGACATGACTAAAAAGACTTTGTTTTGCTTACTTCTTGAGATTATAATTGAAAATCTAACAATAAGTTTTCAAAAAACATGCCGAAATAGAGACAATGCTTATTATTTCCATCTTCAATCCACAAAAAAAAATGATACAACTATAAAAAGAAGCCATTTTCTAAACATATAGCTTATGGCATAGTTATGGTTCCTCATAATCATTGCTATCTATACTAACACCATCACTAGTTGATGTGGCTTTCCTTGAGAAGGTAGACGAGGTATCCTCTTCTTCATTATCCATAATACATTTTTTTTCTATGTGTACACTTGAAGCTTGGACACTTGAAGCTTGGACTCCTTGTGTCATCTGCCATATTAGCATGATTAAGGATGTGCTACAAAGTGCTACTATAAAAAACTATGTATATGATTATATTACAAAAGCGTTATCTTGATACAGTTATTATCTTGATTATAAAACCCTATTTTGGCTAATGAGAGTAGTGTCAAAATCCATTTTGAAGCTCTTGAGTATCACAATTTCTTAATTGATAATATTTACTTTTTTTTAAAGAGTTCATTACATATAGATGAATTTTAAAATAATGAATAATCTATTTAAAGTTGTCTAATTTTAAAAAATAATTACACACTTATTTTTTAAGAAGATGTGTCCTTGATGTGACAAAAAGATGTTAAATGGAAATTTTAGTTATTAAATAAGTTTAGAAAGCATGAAAAAGCTTGCTTTAAGAAACCAAAGTTTATACTTTCCAAAATACTTTTTTTTTGTAAAATATCAGGTAGGGACTTGGGTTTGAATCCTACTGGTTTCTACACATGGTAATACTTTTTTTTGTAAAATATCAGGTAGGGACTTGGGTTCGAATCCTACTGGTTTCTACACATGGGTTCGAATCCTACTGGTTTCTACACATGGTAAAAGGATGTTTTAGCTACAACATCATTTACGACCAACTTAATGCTAAGTAAGAACTTCGGCTAAGAGTTGATGTTTTTCATCAACTTGATACAAAACATTAACTTTTATGAAAATTTGATATTTTGCATCAAGTTGATGTGTAAAACATCAACTTTCTATGCAAAAGATCAATTTTTTTTTACAAAACTTGATGTTTTGCATCAATGTTATGCAAAACATTAACTTTCCCGCCGCGCAAAACTTGATGTTTTGCATAACTTTGATGCAAAACATCAAGTTGTGTGGAAAAGTTGATGTTTTGCATCAAAGCACACATCAAGTTTTATGAAAAAGTTGATATTTTGCATCGAGTTGATGCAAAACATCAACTTTTTCACACAACTTGATTTTTGCATCAAAGTTGATGCAAAACATCAACTCTACCACAAAACTTGATGTTTTGCATCAAGTTTCAGATGCTCCGAAGAAGAAAGTTGGAGGATCGAAGGTTGATTTTCACAAACGGCTTGTTTTGGTGATTCCATCCATGTTGGCATTCTCAAACGACCTATTTCACAAATTTTGAGTACAACACGATTGTGTTTCGATGCAATATGCAGACATCCAAGAGTGATTTACTACATCAGCAAAATCGCTCTCTGACATCTATATATCGCATATTTACTACATCAGCAAAATCGCTCTGTGACAGCGATTTTGCTGATGTAGTAAATCACTTTGTGATGTCTGCATATTGCATCGAAACATAGTTGTGTTGATACTCAAAATTTATGAAATAGGTCGTCTGAGCATGCCAACATGGACGAAATCGCTAAAACAGGCCACAAATCGCTAAAACAGGCGCCATTTGTGAAAATCGACCTCCGATCCTCCAACTTTCTTATCCCCGGAGCATCCGAAGGGTGGTTGCAAGATCAGGGTGCCCAGTTTTGTCCACTCAGGCATGCTGTAAACAGTAAAAAAACAGGCATTTGTTTACCTTTAGTGGCTAATCTCTCCTAGTAAATGAAGGAATTTTGTTTCAAGTTCTTTTGTTGGAACATCATATTCAAAGTTGTAAATATAGTTGCATAATTTGATTAAGCATTAGATAGTCAAAAGTCCTCATTTTCTTAGGTATAAAGTCAATGTATACACCCTGTCCCAAAATTGAGCTGATTCCATAAAATGCTAATATCTTTTACATATAAACTCATATGAGATTCCCACTTTGTACCTTAGATCTTCACATAATATGGAGCTTAACTTGATTTTTTGAGAAAATTTTAAGATATTTATCTATTTTCTTTAAATATTTCAAGGTCTTTAAAGTGTTATAATATACGCCACTTTTTGTACCCACAATAGCTACCACTTACAATCCTCAATCTTGTAGATCAAAAGAGTGGGTAGATACTGAGACATTAGTAGAATGTGGTGGTTAGTAAAAATTGCAAATCCAATGGTTGGATTTTTAATGATCTCTTTTTCAAAATTCTTCCAAACTATCAGAAGGCCTGCAAATATTAATAATCTAATTAGTAAAATTACATTTTTGATGTGAATCATCTAAAACCTATAGGGACTAGTGTACTTGTAATGGTGCATCTATGGAAAAATAAATTGGATCACTCTAAGTATGGAAAGATCATTTGTTTATCATTTCATCATATTTTTGATTAATTTTGATTAATTAGACTAATTTATATTAATTTAAGTTATATTGGGTTAATTTAAGGACAAGCATATTTTCTATTATTTTCTAGATTTCATTTTAAGTACCTTGCCTCCCAAAATTTACTCTCCAAGCATTGTCCCAGTCCAGCATAAACTGGATAAAACTGGACACCCTGATCTTGCAACAACCCCGAAACTTGATGCAAAACATCAAGTTTTGTGGTAGAGTTGATGTTTTGCATCAACTTTGATGCAAAACATCAAGTTGTGTGGAAAAGTTGATGTTTTGCATCAACTTTGATGGAAAACATCAACTTTTAGGGGGCTATTTTTCTTAACTTTGAAATATTTTTATAGTTTTTATGAGAAATAATTTTATTTTTATCACCATTATATGTAAAAACTCATTCCAAGTAGTAGATAGTAGCCGATAAAATCTCAAAATTGTTTTAAAAAATCCTATAAATCATAGGATTAAAAAATATATATGCCCAAGATAAGATAATATAGGTAGAACATAGGTTTAGGGCTAAAGACATAAAAAATACACATGGTCACAACCTTTGACTACAAATTTAAGAGGAGGTTATTAAAAAAATACTTGTCTATGTATCCATGTAACCTTTGTATCATAAATAATATCGCTACACAGTAGATGCCAAAAATTCATGATAGCAGAAGAGCTAGATGAGATAATCCATGATGACCTGTAACCCATTGGTTTTGATCTAGATGTGCAAGGCTCCATTGATTTGGAAAACCATGAGTCAATTGATTCGCCAATCCTGATTTTTATTCTACAATTCAATTTTAAAGCTGAAGAACTATAAGCAAATACACGTGGTGGGACCATCTATGTCGAGGAGGGGCGTGCATGTCTATGTGCAGTAGTATGCTCTCCAGCATAGGGAACCTTGAATCCACCAACATTGTGAAAGCTCCAAGATCCTCTCTACCACCATTCAAGAAGCCTTAAGCTCCTCTCTTTTCTCTTTGTACACAAAGATAATGTCGCGGCCCCGGCGGGTGAAGATTGCATCTCTCAGCATCCTTTACATGTCCTGCAAATAATTATAACTAGAGCTCATTCTACACTACCCTTAGACATACCATCTCTTAACATCCTTCACATGTACTCTAAATAATTGTAACTAGAGCTCATTCCTACATTACTCTTAGATATACCATCACCTACATTCATGATAATGGCTATCTGGATCAAACATCAACATATGTATACTGTGAATTTTTGTCAGCACCACATATGTACATGATATAAGCTACAATTTCTTCCAGCCACCCTTATCCATATTGCATAACAAGAATCTCCTTCATGAAAGTAAATGCCTATGTGGGTCGAAATTTACACCCATAGGCTATATGATGTCTGTCTCTAAAATTATCCTGCCAGAAAAATATTTCAAATTTCTACTCTTTTAACATGCTTAGGTTTACTCAAAGCCTCCATAGTTACCATCTTTAACATGTATATATATGAGTAGAAGTCTACCTTTGCACACTTATAAGTTGACCTCTTTAAACTCTTAGCATCGGTTGTATATCATGCCAACTATCTGCTTATAAATAATAGAGCAAATATATTGTGTTATGCAAACTGTCAAGGTAAGTATATACTAAAGGCTTTGCTATTTGGGTCTAGAAATAGACTCAAGGATATTTGTATGTTGCAGGCTTTTAAAGCCTTCAATCTTGGGGGACGTTCCCATGGTAGCCACTTCAAAGGGTGGTAATAATGACCAGCAACTACGGCCCTGCCTAGAGCCGCAAACAGCAAAGTCGTAACTCGCCACACACTGCAAAACAGTGTTCGCAATATAGAGGAACTAAGAGCCTTCCATTAAGACAACGAAGTGGCCGTTCTCACGCCAGAAAGTCGACATAGCCATCTATGGCACCCATTAGGAAGTAGAATTTGTGCTTTTGTGTACATTTTTGAATAATGTTTGTTTTACTTTGCTTTTTCAATTTCTAGTGAGAAAAAAAAATCATGGAAAATGATAGCATAGAAAATCCCGTGGAGGGAAACACTGACACCACAAACACCACAAGCGAGGATCAAATCATGACTAAGACAAACACTTTAGAACAAGAAAATGAATGAGAATGGGACGAAGAGGGACCTACCCCGCCAACAGCATGAGCTCTTAGAAAATCGGGTAGATAATCTAGACATTCACATTTGTTCTTTCTTTGACACCCTTGACAATGTGAAACTTCAGCTCTAACTAAGTTAGTTGAAATGATGGACAAGGGAAAGGAGAAATTGGCTCAAGTTTTGGGACCAATTAACTCAAACATGCCCTCTACATCGAAAGATGTAGGTATGGTTTACTAAAGAAAAAACTACGCCCTCACAAGAAAGATATGACCAGAATAAGGGAAAATCCTATTCTAAGAGACATGAAACCGCCACAATTTAATGGTGAGGAAAAATATAGAAATAAAGATTTTGTCTATACCTTCTTACAAAAATGGCAGGACCTTCATAGACTTAAAAATACTCCACCTGAGTATCAAGTACTTGAGGCTAGCTTATCACTAGGGTCAAAAGCCTATAAATGGTGGATGAGCCTCAAGGAAATTGGGAGTATTCCAGAGGATTGGGCTCAATTTGAAACCATCTTTCTGAAATCATTTCTTCCTGAGAATGAACTTGAGAGAAATTAGGAGGATTGGGATAAGGTTGTGCAAAAGGTAAGACCTTTGCTCGGACTACCACGAGATAATCCTCAAATTGTAAGGGGACCGATAACTTTCAAAAGACTAGGGGTTTTATAAGGGGGTTAGATAAAACTTTTAAGATAGAAGTGAAACATTGTGCACCTAAGACTCTAGAGGAGGCGATTAAGTTTGCCCAAATCTATGAGGATCACATACGCTTGGGTGGTACTACTAACCCCACTAAGACATACCCTAAAACTAGAGATGTTGGTACCTCTAAATCTTTCTTTAAGAATAAAAGAAAGATGCCATTTAACAAAGAAAGAAAAAAACCTTTCAAGAAAAAATTTGTTAGAGGCCCTAGAGTCAGTCAAGAGGACTTCCAAAATGCCAAAAAAGAAAATTTGTGTTTTACATGTCTCTCACCCAATCATTCTGCATGGAATTGTCCTAGAGTTAGTCAAGAGGACTTCCAAAAGGCCAAAAAAGAAAATTTGTGTTTTACATGTCTCTCACCCAATCATTCTGCATGGAATTGTCCTAGGAAAAAGAAAAAGGGGGAAGATAATAAGGATAAGGGAAACAAAGAAAAGCAAATCCATGTTATGCAAACACTTTCAATTACAAGAAATGAAAAGTATAAATCTATTGAGGTGTTGCATGAGGACATCACACATCAGTGTTGTGTGTCATCTGCCATGTGGAAATCTACCTTTGGTTCGCATAATGAATTAGTTATTAAGATGCATGGGTTTGTTAAAGGTAAAAGGGCCAAGGTCATGATAGATGACTCAGCCACTCACAATTTTGTGAATTATGCTCTTGTCAAGAAGTTTAAGCTTTCCCAACTTGCTAGTGCTCATCAATATGTCATCTCTATGATGCAAGGAGAGGACAAGAAAACATGGGACACTATGGTATCACATTTGGAAATTGAAATTCAAGACTATAAATATAATCTTGATTTCCAAATCATGAATATGGATCGAGCAGACTTATGTTATTCAAGGTGAACACAACGTGCCAAATTCTCCTTTGATATGTTCTCTTGAATTGGAGAAGCTTCTTGAAAGACAATCTTGTGATGTATATATGGTTTGGTGTCAGCCTCTTGAAAATAAGTACTTTGTTTTTGAAATGCAAAAGAAAGACTTTTTTTTGTGTGTGAGTAATGACGATAAAAGTGAACATGAATTAAGTGAATTGCTTGCTAAGTTTAAAGATGTTTTTCCTGCTGATTTACCTAGTGGTTTACCACTTGAGAGAGGTGAAATTGATCATGCAATTAAAATGCTTAAAGATCCTAGACCTGTTTGCAAACCACCTTATAGATTAAGTGAAGCACATCACATAGAGGTAGAGAGGCAGTTGAAAGACTGCATAGATAAAGGTTTCATTAAACCGGGAAATTCACCATGGGCTTGGCCAATTTTATTGGTGAAGAAAAGAGACGGTTCTATGCGACTTTGTGTCAATTATAAAGCATTAAACAATCTTATGATAAAGAACAAGTTTCATATGCCAAGAATGGAAGATCTTTTGATCACCTTCAAGAAGCTAGTTACTTTACTAAGATTGATTTGATATCAAGCTATAGTAAGAATTAAGACTGAGGATGTTTCTAAAACAGCCTTTAGAACTAGGTATGGGCACTGTGAATTTTTGGTAATGCCCTTTGGACTTACCAATGCTCCAACCACATTCATGAAACTTATGAATAGTGTTTTACGATCCTATCTAGGAAAGTTTGTAGTCATATTTCTTGATGATATCCTGATCTATAGTAAAACTAAAGAAGAACATTTGAGAAAAGTTTTTCAATTGTTTGCAAGAGAATTCCCTTTATGCCAAAGAATCCAAGTGTAAATTCTTTACAGATCAAGTTAAATATCTTGGCCATATCATCTCTAGAGATGGTATTAGTATGGATCCAGAAAAGGTTAAGGCTATTTTGGAGTGGCCTAAACCTAGGAATTTAGAAGAGTTGCAGATCTTCTTAGGGATGTTTGGATTCTATCGTAAATTTATTTGTGACTATGCCAAGTTAGCAGTTTCCATGACTATTAGCTTAAAGGAAAAGGGAACACCTTTGTATGTGAAACTAAACAAAGGAAAAGCATGGAAAAGCTAAAAGTAGCAATATCTACGACTCCAATTTTATATATTGTGGATCCCAACAAACCCTCTGTGGTTGACACTAATGCTAGCAATTTTGTTATAGGTGTGGATTTAACTCAAGAAGGTCAACCAATAGCATTTGAAAGTAAGAAAATAGACCGTGCACAACAAAATTACTCAGTCTAGAGGGAGTTGTATACTATAGTTCATGCTTTGAAGAAATGGAGGCACTATTTGTATGGTGCCAAAGTTATGATAGTGTTTAATCAAGAAAGCATTTAGTGGATTTTTAATTAAATAGATTTGCAGGGTCATAAGTCCAGATGGGCTAAGCTCTTACAAGAGTTCGACTATGAATTAAGATATCATAAAGGAAGATACAATGTTGTAGTAGATTCCCTTAGTCGGATGCCAATGATAAATGAGTTGAGTTATACTCAATTCACTAATGATCTTCTTGAGTCAATGAGAGGGAAATGTCAGGTTGATCTTGCATATTCCAAGATATGGGAAACCATTGAAAAAGGGGATTTTAATTACGAGGTTTCCAATGCATCGAGGGCGGGTGCACAAGAAGGATTGAAGTGGAAGAAATTTTCCATAGACAATGGCTAGGGTAGAGTGTGTGTTCCAAAGGACCAAGAAATGAGGCACCACATACTTTATGAGTGTCATGATAGTCCTAATGTGGGACACCCATGAGTTAACAAGACCTATGGCCTTGTTAAAAGACAGTTTTATTGGTCAGGAATGTATAAGGATGTCCTTGACTATGTAGTTAAATGTAGTAAATGCTAGAACAATAAAGCTGAGAGACTGAAATTGGGAGGACTTCTCCACTCTTTAGACATTCCTTCAGGGAAATGGGAGAGTATCTCCATAGATTTTATTCTAGGGATACCTAAAACACAAAGAGGGAATGACTGTGTCGGGGTAATTTGGGATAGGTTTACCAAAATGGTTAAGTTTATTCCAACTAAATCTGATGTAAAAACTCCTCAATTGGCTAGATTATTTGTTAAGAACCTATACCAATTGTATGGTCTACCAGTAGACATTGTATCTGATTGGGATAGGAAGTTCAATAGTCAATTTGGGAGAGCTGTCTTTATAAGATTAGATACTAACTTAGCATGAGCATTACTGAGCATCCTAGAAGACATGTTATGAGCATATGTTACTAAATGGCAAACTAATTGGGAAGAGTATTTACCTATAGTGGAGTTTGCATATAACAATGCCAAACACTCTTCCATGGGATACAACCCTTTCATGTTGATGTATGGGTTTACACCTAGAGCTCCCTATGCAGAGACGAGCGTGCTCATCTCTGACCTCGGCTCAAAAAACAAAAACAAAACTGTAAAAGGAGAAGGTACAGGAAGCTAAAGATTTTTTAGAGGATATGAATGAAATGCTAAGTCTTGCTAAAAGCAGTACTAGGAAAGCTCAAGATCGAGCTAGAACCTATGTTGGTCCTCATAGGAGAACAAGTCTATTTAAGAGTGCCTGCACAATCTCAGACCATGAAGACTGGACCATGTCCAAAGTTATGACCTAGGTATTGTGGACCTTTCATAGTACTTAAGAGAGTAGGAGATATGGCTTACAAACTCCAATTACCAGAAACAAGTGGAGTACATCCAGTAATCCATGTAAGCAGGCTCAAAAGAGATTAGGTGAATCTGATAATTTTGTACAAATTGATCAGATAGTGGAACTCATTGATACACAATCAATTCCACATGAGCCACAGAAGATACTAGACACTCGTGAAAAGAGAACTAGACATACATTCTATAAGGAATGTTTAGTTAAGTGGAAAGATTGTTCAGAAGAGAGTTCTACATGGGAGAGAGTAAGCACCATTAAGAAATGGTTTCCCAATTTTTCTTTAGAACCTTCCAATGATGTTTTCGAGGATGAAAACAATTCTTAAGGGGGCAAAACTGTGACGTAACTCATATTTAAGTGGGAAGCACTGATCAGGGGACACGACATAAGGCATACACACACGTGTGTGTGAACAAGGCCTTATGGTAAAAATACTAGAAGGCTCTAATTGGGGTAGTTTGCAGGGTCATAAGTCAAGATGGGCTGAGCTCTTACAAGAGTTTGACTATGACTTAAGATATCATAAAGGAAGATACAATGTTGTAGTAGATTCCCTTAGTTGGATGCCAATGATAAATGAGTTGAGTTATACTCAATTCACTAATGATCTTCTTGAGTCAATGAGAGGGAAATGTCACGTTGATCCTACATACATATTCCAAGATATGGGAAACCATTAAAAAAGGGGATTTTAATGACAAGGTTTCCAATGAGGAAGCATCGATGGGTGCATAAGAAGGGTTGAAGTGGAAGAATTTTGCCATAGACAATGGCTATCTACTCTACAAGGGTAGAGTGTGTGTTCCAAAGGACCAAGAAATGAGGCACCAGATACTTTATGAGTGTCATGATAGTGCTAATGTGGGACACCCATGAGTTAACAAGACCTATGGCCTTGTTAAAAGACAGTTTTATTGGGCACGAATGTATAAGGATGTCCTTGCCTATGTAGTTAAATGTAGTCAAATGCTAGAACAATAAAGCTGAGAGACTGAAATTGGGAGGACTTCTCCACCCTTTAGACATTCCTTTAGGGAAATGGGAGAGTATCTCCATGGATTTTATTCTAGGATTACCTAAAACACAAAGAGGGAACGACTTTGTCTGGGTAATTTGGGATAGGTTTACCAAAATGGTTAGGTTTATTCCAACTAAATCTGATGTAAAAACTCCTCAATTGGGTAGATTATTTGTTGAGAACCTATACCGATTGTATGGTCTACCACAGCAGACATTGCATCTGATCGGGATAGGAAGTTCAATAGTCATTTTTGGAGAGCTCTCTTTATAAGACTAGATACTAACTTAGCATGAGCATAACTGAGCATCCGTAGACAGATGGGCAAACTGAGAGGGTTAGCTAAATCCTAGAAGACATGTTACGAGCATATGTTACTAAACGGCAAACTAATTGGGAAGAGTATTTACCTATAGTAGAGTTTGCATATAACAGTGCCAAACACTCTTCCATGGGATACAACCCATGTAAAAGGAAAAGGTACAGGTAGCTAAAGATTTTTTAGAGGATATGAATGAAATGCTAAGTTTTGCTAAAAGCAGTATTAGGAAAGCTCAAGATCGAGCTAGAACCTATGTTGGTCCTCATAGGAGAACAAGTCTATTTAAGAATACTTGCACAATCTCAGACCATGAAGACTGGACCATGTCCAAAGTTATGACCTTGGTATTGTGGACCTTTCATAGTACTTAAGAGAGTAGGAGATATGGCTTACAAACTCCAATTACCAGAAACAAGTGGAGTACATCCAATAATCCATGTAAGCAGGCTCAAAAGAGATTAGGTGAATCTGATAATTTTGTACAAAATGATCACAGATAGTGGAACTCATTGATACACAATCAACTCCACATGAGCCACAGAAGAAACTAGACACTCGTGAAAAGAGAACTAGACATACAATCTATAAAGAATGTTTAGTTAAGTGGAAAGATTCTTGAGAAGAGAGTTCTACATGGGAGAGAGTAAGCACCATTAAGAAATGGTTTCCCATTATTTCTTTAGAACCTTCCAATGATGTTTTCGAGGATGAAAACATTTCTTAAGGGGGCGAAACTGTGACGTAACTTATATTTAAGTGGGAAGCACTGATCAGGGGACACGACATAAGGCATACACATACGTGTGTGTGAACAAGGCCTTATGGTAAAAATCTAGAAGGCTCTAATTGGGGTAGTCATGTAGAAGGAAGGGTAATGATCTAGCACTTCTCCTGCGCTCTCGAGAAGCCTCTCTCTTTCTCTCATGCGCTCTTTCTCTCATGCCATAGTTGGAGCCACTGTTGAAGCCCATGTAATCGATTATCACATCACCCTCGACTTTGGGAAGATCATCTAGACAAGGCTACCCACCACCACTGAGCTCCATGTTGTATGCAATTTCCACTCATCCTCTACTGATGTATATGGATATTCGTACTTAAGAAGGAGAATTACATGGACTAGTAGAGCCAGACGGGGCATTAATGGCTGCACATACATATGCTAATGACTCTTTTTTCTTCCCAGTAGATACTCCAAGGGAGTTGATGGTGATTATGAATATTTCGCAATTGTTTGGGATAGCGATGGGGCTAAAAATCAACTTTAGAAAGTCAAAGTTGCTACCACTAAAAAGGCGGATTGACATAGTATACTCTGGCAAGAGATATACTACTCCCAGGCCAAATCACTTGGCATTTTGGATATCCTTTGGGCTGAAACATTTCTTTCAAAGAAGCTGCTACATGGGTGCAAATTAAAGTCAAACAAAATATTGATCTACTGCTGGCACTTGTCTACATGGCCTTTGCATGTGAGCGTGCGAATAGTACAATCCATCATAATGGCTTACATACAATTCTTCTCACCGCTAATTTGGGAAAAAAAATCACTTGACACATTCATGTCATCAGCAATAAAACAATTACAAGCACTGATAGGAAGGCTTTAAGGTTATTGAAAATGGAGCATGTATGCGTCCCCTAAAATGCATGGTGGGCTAAATATCTTGAATGTGCATTACCATGTACTGTCTTGGAAAAGTACCATGATAATAACTTTCGTGCAACAAGGACAACCATTGGCACGGATGTTGGCTGCAATGTGTGCATGTTACAAGGTTGATTCTTTTTGGGCATTGGAATCTCTCCTACTAGGATATATTGGTAAGTTAGGTACAAGGAAAAAACCCAAGCTGCCCCTACTCTTCCAAATTGCTGCAAGACAAGAAGTCTGTGCTTATACATTTGCATTGGGCACATAGGCTAGTGCTTGCTAGAAACACACTAGTAGAGCTGAAAATGTGCATTGGAGCAAAGCATTTAATACGCCATTAGCTGTGGTTGAACCATAAAAAGCTTATTTTTCAACATAAAAAGGAATTTGCACAGTGGGAGATGTCATATCGACTAAAGGTGGACCATTACCATTTCCACAAGTATGATGATGGTGGCAATTGGGAGCCCATTACTGCCATGTATGGAGACTTGTTGTTGCTCAGCTAGCAAGACATGGGGATATGTCGTACATATAGGTTGGGCAACAATAGGATGATTGGCTACTAAAGAACAATTGTCTAGGTTATATTATGGAGTTTCCTCTTTGTGGACTGACAACGGCAAGGGCATATAGATTAATGCTTCCACAACCATGGATAAAGGGACATGCGGATCGGGTGTGGCATATGAACAAGTCCTTAGGCTGGTGGATAGGTACTTTGGGAAAGATATGGCAAAGCAAATTGCCTTTAAAACATAAAGTTTTTCAATGGAGATGCCTCATGGGAACACTCCCGATAGGAGAGTACTTGGCAAAGTGGAAAATTGCAGCTCCAAATTGTTTGCATTGCCATCAACAAATGGACAGTACTTATCATTTGTTATGGGCTTGCACTGACACGTGGGATTTTCTGAATCATCTATCTTAGGATATGCGAACAAGATTCCTTGGGGTGACATTTGGGAAAATGTTTTGGATGCTTGGAAGATATCCTTCCAAACTGCAGGTATATGCTCTTTTCTTTCCCTGGGCGAGATATATATTGGGCTATTATGGACAATATGGCTGGATCGTTATAATGAGGTGTTTGCACAACCTCGGATAACAATGTATGTATACTACCGTCGATCATTATGGCTCCAACAACAGAGTGATCACAAGAACTATGTAGTGTTTTTTTTTTCTAGATGCACTTTAATAGTGAGAATATAACATTTGACAATGATGTTGCTGTGGGGTTGGGGGTGGATGGGTGTCACTTGGGTTCAAGACATGATGCTTGAGGAAACAGGAACACTAGTGTGTTGGACATGCTAAGCTTAGAGCAGGCACTCGTTTCTTTAGAAGGGGGGTTGCCTTCCCAGCAGCCGCCTTTAGTTGAGAACCTTGCACGCATCTTGCAAAGGTGCAGAAAAGAGAGAAACCATGCTTATGCCCAGCGCGTGCATGCCTACATTCGCAAAACTGGGCTCGAGGCTCACAGATCACTGGGAAGTCGCCTAGTCTCCATGTTGGTGGAAGTCGGAAGCATGTGTGATGCACAGCAGGTCTTCGACAGGCTGCATCATCGGAATGAGGGTTTGTGGAATTCTCTCATCACAGGTTATGTCAAATGTGGCGAGTCGCGGCGTGCTCTTATCCTGTACCGGAAAATGCAAGAGGATTCTGTACATCCTAGTGGCCATACTTTTGTGCCCTTACTCAATGCTTGTGCCAAGCTGAAGGACCTCGAAAGAGGCCAGGAAATACATGCTGACATTGCCAGAAAGGGTTTGGAAACAGATCTCCATGTTGGCAGCAGCTTGGTCGATATGTATGCAAAATGTGAATTGCCTGCAAAAGCACAGGAAGTGTTTGACAAGCTTACAGTTCGAGATGTGGTATCGTGGAATTCACTAATAGCAGGATACGCTAAACATGGGCTTGGTCAGGAGGCTCTGAACTGTTTCCAACAGATGCAACTCGAGGGTATCTCTCCAACTGCTGTCACATTTGTTTGCAGCTTGAAAGCCTGTGGCAGCATAGGAGCCACGGACAAGGGCCGAGACATACATGATGAGATTGCTAGAAAAGGGTTGGAAGGAGACCTTTTTGTTGGCAGCGCTCTTGTTGATATGTATGCTAATTTCGGATTGCTTGCAAAATCACGGGAAGCATTTGAAAAACTGGAAGTTCGAGATGTAGTCTCGTGGACTTCACTTATCGGAGGATATGCCAAACATGGGCATGGTGAGGAAGCACTGAATTGTTTCAAACAGATGCAAATTGAGGGCATCTCTCCCAATACTTACACATTTGTTTGCAGCTTGAAAGCTTGTGGCAGCATAGGAGCCATAGACAAGGGCCAAGAAATACATGCTGCAATTGCCACAAAAGGTTTGGAAAGAGACCTCTTCATTGGCAGCACCTTGGTCGATATGTACGCCAATAATGGTTTGTTTGCAAGAGCACAGGAAGTGTTTGATAAGCTTCCAGTTCGTGATGTAGTCTCATGGAATGCGCTAATCACAGGTTATGCCAAACATGGGTGTGGTAAAGAAGCACTGAACTGTTTTGAACAGATGAAACTTGAGGGTTTCTCTCCCAATACGGTCACATTTCTTAGCAGCTTGAAAGCTTGTAGCAGCATAGGAGCCACAGACAAGGGCCAAGAAATACATGCTGAGATTGCCAGAAAGGGGTTGGCAACAGACCTTGTTGTTGGCAGCACCTTGGTAGATATGTATGCCGATTGCGGTTTCCTTGCAAAAGCACGGGAAGTATTTGACAAGCTTTTGGTTCGAAATGTAGTATCATGGAATGCACTAATCACAGGATACATCAAACACGGCTCTGGTCAGGAAGCACTGAACTGTTTTGAACAAATGCAACGTGAGGGTGTCTCTCCGGATCCTGTCACATTTGTTTGCAGCTTGAAAGCTTGTGGCCGCTTAGGAGCCACAGACAAGGGCGGAGAAATTCATGCTGCTGTTGCCAGAAAAGGGTTGGAAAGAGAGCTTATTGTTGGCAGCACCTTGGTTGATATGTATTCCAACTGTGGCGTTCTCACAAAAGCACAGGAAGTGTTTGACAACCTTCCAGTTCGAGATGCAGCCTCATGGAATGCACTAATTGCAGGATATGCCCAGCTAGGAGAAAGTGAAAGTGTCTTCGGTATCTTTGACAGAATGAGAGGAGAAGGCCAAAGGCCAAGTCTGGTCACATTTGTTAGTGTTCTTAATGCGTGCAGTCACGCAGGTCTAGTTGATAAGGGCCAGACATACTTTGAGACCATGACTGAAGACTATGGCATCATTCCAACTCTTGAGCACCACAATTGCATGGTGGATCTCCTTGGTCGTGCAGGCCAATTAGACAAGGTGGAAGCAATGATCAAGAAGATGCCATTCCATCCTAATCTTGTGGTTTGGCATACTGTGTTGGGTGCTTGTAGAAAGTGGGGCAATGTGGAGCTTGGAAGACAGGCCTTCGAACATGCAGTACAGTTGGACAAAAAAGACTCTTCAGCTTATTTCTACATGTTTAACATCTTTTCAGATGCTGACATGCAAGAAGATGCCGAGAAGGTTCAGGCATTGAGACTGAAAAGGACAAAGTGAGGACATAGGTGGACTGATACCAGCGTAATTTTTATGTTCTTTTTTGTTTTAGGGTGAAAGACATGCCCTACTAATAAATAATATATTCAAAGCTTGAAGGTCTTAAATGGAGGGGTATGTCAAGGTTCGGCATTGGGCGTCACAGGACATATTGGCACATTAAGCAAGTTGAACTCCCTCAAGAGAGTGGTGCAAAGAAAGGTATACAATATGGCCATGGTGAGAAACAGGGGTGTGCACTTATCAATATACCCAAGGGGACACACCATACATGTGGTGAATCTGATAAACTTGCCGAAATCTTTTCATGCTTAGCCCCAGCCTCCTGAGGACCAGCAGAAGCTAAGGATGGTGAGGTTTGTGGCTGGCCATTGTGAGGCAACTGGCATCAGAGATAGGATGGCGTAAGAAAATATCTCCCAATGGTGCATTGGCTTGCCATCATGGGGTGTTCGGCATCTTCCAGAAAACTCTGGAGCGTTGCATGAGACTCAACACCTACTTTGTAGGATGGCACATGGTGGTGACATTGATAGCTCAAGACAGTTGTGAACTAAGATTCATAACTTAGGGGTCTGTCATGTGATCCATGGATTCCATGAACCATGTTGGACCTCACAATCCCTGTGATTTGCATTGGGAGTTGATCAGCAGCCTCCCTATGTGGCATGTGAGGAGAGCTTGCTGTGAAGACATGATTGAAGAAGTTGCCACCCCTCCAACACAATGTTATTGCCTTATGGATGGATCTTAGCTACACAATGTTATTGCCTTATGGATGGATCTTAGCTACACAATGTGGCAGATGGAAGGGAGGCCCGTATGGAGGTACGACCTCCAGTAGGCCATGCCCTGCAAGAGATCAAATCAATTAGTTGGACGATTAAAACAACAAAAGAAAAAAATCGAGTGTACTCATTCATTCATATATGTGCTTGGAGTGAATATGTGAGAACAGAAAGGACTAGAAGAATGGGGCTGGTCTCCCCTTTGGATATTCTTATATTTCTGAGCTTGCATCAACTGTACTGTGCTGATACTCTGCACTAATACCAAGTCACAAGTCAAATCAACCAATAAAAGCAATTTTTTGGACAGGATTTTGTACTTTTTCCTTGGGAAGCTTGTCTTCAGTTCTCACAACCTGAAGTACTGTTTATGTAGATCTTTTGACCAAAGTATGGTTTATATAGATTTTTTAATTTCCTCGCCTCCAGAACAATGATATCCAAATTCACCCTTGATGGCCAAACATTGTAAAACACTTATTGAACCTCAGTCCAAAGTTGATCAACCAAAGTCAATGGTTGGTCAATGCAAGTCAACCCTTGGTTAACATTTGTCAAAACTAAGCAGATTGGTGAACGTTGATCAACCTTGGTCAACTTTGGCCAAACTTGGGCATGAGGCCAAACTTAGCTTAGCTTGCTCTCCAGTCATGTTGTCACAAGCCGATCTTGCTCCCTCGACAAATGTGTGCCTGCGAAAGCAGTATGCACCAACAAAAAAAGAAGAAGATAAAAGAAAAAGTACAAATCCTCAGCAGAACCTCTCAAATGTTGAGCTGATGTATACATGTCAGCAGTGGTTTCCTACTATTGAGACTTGAAATTTTGCACAATATTAAGCCTCTTGCTTTCTTGTGAAGGGACAAGCCTTCTTTGATGAGATGTTTTTGCTGTGAATAGTGTTCTTCTGTGTTGATCATGTACATATGTAGCCTGATTTTTGGAGCTCTCCCATGTTACAGCCCTCTGTTGCTTCCATATTATCTATACACATATAGCTCTCTACAGAGCTCTTCCGTGTTATCGGCCTGCCTTGCAAAGGTAGACATTGTATTATGTTGTGAGGAATCTGTGTCTATTTGGAGTATTTGAAGAAGAAAGATGTATGGATGTAGATTTTTATATAAACTTTTTCATAACATAAAGTTGTATTCTCGTCTAAGCAGTCATCAACACACTTCTCTGTGGAACAAATCTTGGTCAGTTTGCAAACTTTTTGAATTTAAGCTCCTTCAAGAGATTGTAACACGGATCCTAACCAAGGAGGAACATATCAACAAAAATTGGAAGCCCACATGGGCCTTAAAAGATTGGTGTGATCTGATCTAGAACATGGATCTTTGTCTGTATATATGCCTCAGAAGTTTGATGGCATCTCTATCATTAAAAACTAATCTTCAACAATGTTTTATTCTAAAGTTGATATATAATCAAAAGGTTCTTGCATCTGTAATCATGGAGGAGCCCAAAGTTCCTCAAATGGTCTTTGGTTTTTTTAAATTGTTGAAACTGGGCGTTTAGCTCGTATGACATCCTAGTTACAGCTTGGTATTATATATTCTGTATTCTTGGATTTGATTTGTATTTCTTGTTTAAATGTTAGATGTGTAAGAGCTACCTTAAAATTTTGCTTAAATTAGTCTAAGACTGTGCTAAAAAAACAAGTTTCTCATTTTACTTGTGAAATTTATTCTCTTAATTTTAAATATATTGAAGCCATTTTTATCATATGGTGGCTCTGCTAGGTTAATTATTTGTAAAGATTATTATTTTATGTGATAATTCCCCCTATACTATATATTGCACTCACCCATACTTCCCCCCCCAAATGGTGGGGAGGACAAAGCATCCATGCATGGCCTCCTATTTTGCATGCTTCCACTAAAATAGGGAGGGTCACCCTTTTATCTTGCATGCCCCACAAAACAAAAGGCATGTTTTTTAAAAAAAATTGTCAATCAAACCATTGTTTCATGCTAGCATTTCCACTATATTAGTGCACTCATGTGAAAACAAGGGGAAGGGAAAAAAAACATTTAAAAGCAAGGGGTGGGTCATGCTTTTTTTTTTGGGTATCTTATAATTTGGATAAATGATAAAACTCACAAAAAGGGGGAAAGTCAAGAGGGGGAGGGGGTGTGCATGCACGCACATGCATGTGCAAGAGTGAGTGTGAAATACTACATGCGCACGGATATGTACAGATGCGAGTGCGCGAGAGGAGTCTATGTGCACATGTAAAGGTGAGTCCATGTGTGCGTGAAGATGGGTGCGCAAGTGAAAGTGAACATTTGTGGGGGTGGATTAAAAAGTACAGATTTTTTTTTTTGGGGTGGGGGGTTAGTTTTTTGAGAGGGGCGGGGGTGCTGTGCACACAAGCATGCGGGTGGGTGGGCTTACATGAGAAAGTGTACATGCGATGCACCAAATATGCAAGTGTGTAGGCACGTGCAGTCATGAATGAATGGGGTGTAAGTGTATATGTGCATTAGTAAATAAGTGCATGCACGTGCATGTGCATGCATGATCTAAATGTGCATATGGGAATGCGAGTGTGTTGCAAATGCAGTGTGTGTGCATGTATATATGAAAATGTGATGTGTGGGCACATTGGTGATGTGCACGGGAACAGGTTGATGTTATGTGCAAGAAGGGATGTGATTTTGGCACCGTCCAATCTTGCAAACCTTGTTCCAAGCTTCTATGGAAGACTGTCCATGGTTTCTAGAATGTAAATCCAATGCTCAGAGTTAGAAGGCTCAGGGAGGGGCTCATATTCTTAGTCCTTATCTTCACCATCCAACATCTGGTTTTCATCTTCACCATATTCACGATCCAACATCTAGTTATAAGATCTACAAATATCAATCAATGTGGTGTGAGGTTCATTGCATGCTTAGGAAATATCCGTGTTAAACTCATCGATGAGAATGCATCGCCCATGGGGTGATTCTTCCCTATTTTCAAGTTTTTCAAGGTCCGGTGTAAGGTCCTCCAACCTAAAAAGGGGAAACCTTAAGATAGTTTACTAAGTCTAACAAAAGAAAAGTTTCCTACTCCTCGACCATGTAAAGATGTGAGGATATGGCTAATAGAGGTAAGACCTAGCTCTATCTCGCAGGGGGAGCGTGGTCTCCTAAATGACTCTTAAAATCAAATCACCCATAGAGTGCCTAACCTTAACTTGGGCAACCTCTATTCTTGATTCCTAGAAACAATGCTTTTTTCCCCATCTATGCGAGGCACAACCATTGGCCTAATTCTCTAAAGTAAGGTTGCACAGAGACCTACTTACCTAACATAGAACTTTCAATTAATTTTGTTGGAAAGCTACCCGACTAGTCCACCCGTCCATAGGATGGTGCCATCAGGGCATTCCATCCTCCCACTTTTCACCCAACTCACGCATCAATTTTGTTTTCTAATTAGTCCTACCACGTTGTGCAACATATATAAACAAGTTTCTTAATTAGAGACCTTACACAGTGTTTGTTAAAACAACCACTTAACAATGATACAACAATACTAAAAAAACAAGGGATTTAATTAAAAATAGATACAATTTTCAAATCTATCCATAGCCAGATCAAGGCTTATTTTATTTCACAGAATTTGGCCTTCCAGCCTCCATAGACTAGGCAATCCCTATTGGAACATACACCTCGTCGTTGGTTGGTAGCTAGCGAGGCCTCAAGTTGACCTGTCACCCTCTGAGGCTTTGTCGTTTGATCCTCTCGCTCCTCGGAGGGATGTCTACACACTAGGGTGGGCTTATTTAGGACAATAGCATGGGCCCACGGAACTAGGCATCATTCATAACACTCGCCTAAATTGGCGAGTTCCAACTCCCAATGGTAGGAGGGATACCTTGGGCCGACTCTGGGCCTCGCTAACGTTGTCGCCCGGCTACACAAGCAGGAACGGGGTCAGGATCAAGGCAGGGAGAAGATGTACATGTACTTTAACTTAATCAAGAAAGCAACACAATTGTTTAACTAAATCATAAGATACAAGAAACCACATTATCTTTTCGAGAAAGCAACAAATGTACAAGAATTTGGTAAATTCGAAACAAGGAAAAGTAGCACCCTCTTTCTTACTTAATTAATGGTAACATTAAAGATTAATCAAAAGAGCCTCTTTTTAAACGATTATCAAGCTAACTTGGCCATTAGCTCCAATTGGGACTCCCATGGGAAGAGCTGGGACCACGGTGAGGGTATTCCCTCTCTAAGGTCATTGTGCAATTCGGAGTTCGTTTGCTCACTTTATGAGCATAAAACTTACTTGTGGTGGGAACCATCTCTAAGAGCCAATGTGTGTTTACTTAAGTCTCCGCAAAATGGGGAGCAAAAGGTAGAGTATCCCTAAGCTAGGGGCAAGGGAAACTGAACTAGAGGGGGGAGAAGAAGAGTTTCCCCCTGAAGTCTATTCATCAGTTGGGGGGGGGGGGAAGGGGGGGATAGTGTAGGACACGCCCTCCACACAAGGGCTGGTTGATGGAAGAAATTCTATAGAGCCTACTTGGAGATGGGTTGAAAAGGGCTTTCTTGGAGATGGGATGTAGAGGTCTATCGGGTACGGCCTATTAGGTACAGTCTCCGCTTAGAGTGTTTAGGTGACGGCCATGGAGGGGTACTGAGGGTTTATATAGGGGTTGGTATGGGTACGAGTGCCGGGAAAGAGAGAGCAAAGTGGGGTACGAAGGACGGTGTATGGTAAAAGTATACTAGTCTGTAGCTGCATGAGTTTGAGGAAAGAGGTGGTGATTGTATGCGGGCCAAAGGTGGGGTATGTATGTACCTTCCGGGCCAACAGTCGCATGGGTGTCCACGTGGCGACCAACAAGGACCATACGCTAGGGCGACTGGCCTTTGGTTCTTTTGCGACCGTTGTATGGATGCCTGGGTATGTGTATGGCATCCTTTTGGGATGGGGCCCCCTTTTTTGGGACACCGTCCTCGATATACATGTCGGCATGCTCGATATACATGTTGGCATGCTCGGCGGCTGTGACATTTTTTTTTCAGTGGAATTGTTTGGAGTGTTGCCCTGGACATAGGGGTGCAGTAGTGTGCTCATCACCCTTCATCAATCAGACACCCGAACGTGCATTTATTAAGGTCGAAAGTTTACCATTCTTTAACTAAAAATGTTCGTTTTGAGTGCTATAAAATCCAAATGATTAGGGTAAAATTGTGCGCAGATTCTAAACTTGGACTCAGAATGTTAATATTACAAGTGGAAATAGCTCAATTATTAAAATTGATGATTTTTACACTATAAAAAGGACCATAAATCCATCTATTAAATGGACATATATTATTATTGAAGATGGGCATGCTACATCCTTCCCCCCTTAAAGAAATCGAGATGTCCTCATCTCGTCTCATGAATTCAGGGTTATCTCTTAAGAGTGTAGCTTCATCTTCCAAAGTTGCATCCTCTTCAGGGTAGTCCTTCCATTGCACTAGATGTTCTATAAGAGTTTGATTACGGAGTTGCCTTTCTCTAGAATCTATGATCCTACTAGGCTGCAACTCAAGGACTCTTTGAGTTGGGATTACAACTTTCTCATCATCAAGAATATGATTGAGATTGGGTACATAAGGCTTTAATAAGCTTACATGAAATACATTGTGGACCTTAATATGGGCTTGGAGAGCTATAGCTTATAGGCACTTCTGCCTAGACACTTGATGACTGTATAGGGTCCACAATATCTTGGGCTGAGCTTCTTATATTTCCCAAGTGACAGAGATCTACGTTTGGGTCGCACCCCCACAAAAGAACTTTGTCTCCTTCCTTGAAGATCCTTTCAGACCTCCTTGTGTCGGCATAATGCTTTTGCCAATCTTGAGCATCTTTAATATCTTTTGGGATAGCCTTGGTTTCCTATTCCGTCTCCTTGAGCATTTTCCTAGAGGCTTCGACTCTTAAGGTTGGATTAGAGAAATTTAGAGGAGATAAGCATTCCTGCCCATAGATTTATTTAAATGGTGACATCCCTATGCTCTGGTGATAAGATGTATTATAGGCAAATTCCACTAGAGAAAGGTATTGAATCCATTTTCTCGTCTCTCGTCCACAATATGCTTTGAGAATATCTTCAATTACTTGGTTCACTCTCTCCCTCTTGTTGAGATATCGAGCTCATCTAGTGAGGCGGTGGACACTGATGACCCGCCTGGGGGGGATAGGCCCCACACTTACACCACTGGCATGGTTGGTGAGATCATGGGTGATATGCGGCCAGTGGGATGACAGGTTGTGTGAAGAAGAAGAAGATTTTCAGCTTCTCACCTTGTGTGTTCTCTTTTAGGGTTTTGTGAGTGTGTGTGTGCTTGTAAGAGCTCAAGCTCTCTTCTCCCTTGCATCTTTTCATGGTATCAGAGCTTGGTTCATGTTAAGGGCCGAGCTGCAAGCAAGAGAAGCACAGGAAGTGGTACGAGGGTAAGAGCTTCATCTACTCTTCCCTATTTGTGTTGGCGACTACACCCTTATCGTCGGGAGCTCTACGGGAGGCATCAGCAAATGATCTCTGATTGAGGAGCTTTCTTCGCGGGAGTAAAGCTATAGGGAAACTATATAGACCTATTGGACAGTGTTTCTCAGGGTGAAAAAGCTTTTCGAGCGCTTTAGGACCTCCGTTTTTTAGAAAGTAGGCGATTTCGAGCACTGTGAGTAAGTCATCGATTCTCTGTAGAACTCTGTTTTAAGAACTGCAGAAAGATAGATTGGTTGTGCAGACATTGTGTGTGCTACAAAGGAGGTCAACAGTTGCCATTGGGTGTATGTATGCACATTGAGGTCACTGGTGGTTGTGACATTTGAGTGTAATATAGTACCGCTGCACAAAATACAGCAGTTTGTGCGCAGGACAAACTAGAGTGCTGTTTTTGGTAAATTTGTATCTGGCAAGATGTCAAATGATGGCATAAACCAGATTGTTGCTGAGAAGCTTGATAAGCATGAAGAGGCACCGGAGATACCGGAGATACCGAAGATCAATCCGATTGCTGTAGATGTGAAAGAGTTCAAGGATTGGAACCAAGGAGCAAGAAAAGTTATGTATTGGCTCTCTATCAGTATACAAGACACTATGATTGGGCACATACAGTCCCCCAAGGAGGTGTGGGACACCTTGGTGAAACTCTATGAAACGAATACCAAGGCACGAAAGATACAGTTGAAGAATGAACTTCATATTGTGGAGAAAAAGAGTATGTCTGTGAATGACTATGCATTGAAGATCAAGGGTATTGTGGAATCCCTTGCATCTATTGGCGTTTCAGTGATGATGATAAGGTGGAAGTCTGTCTACGTGGTCTCGGGCCACAATACAAGGCATTCAAGACATCTATTCAAACTCGGGAAAACATTCCCAATTTCACAGATTTGGTGTCTATGTTGATTATAGAAGAGAAGAGCTTGGGTGAAGACCAACAATCTTCACAAAACAAAAACAGTTCAGAGCAACAGGCCTTCTACACAAGTTCAAAGGAAGAGGACAAGGTAGAGGAGGCCGTGGCCGCGGCGGCCAAGGAGGTGGCCAAACAGGTAATCAGAATTATGGCCAGCAGCAGCAACAACAACAACAATCCCAGAATTCACAACAACAACATGCAGGTGGAAGAGGCCAATTCAAAGGCAGGGGGAGTCAAAGAGGTCGTGGAAATTGGCAAAGGCAGTATAATGATACACGTGGATGCTTTTATTGCGGTAAGCCTGGACATATGCAGGCAGATTGTTATAAGAAGCAGGCTGACACGCAAAATGGAAAATTGCAGCAAAACAACTATGCATCCTCGAGCAGAAACAATGAGGATAATGAAAGGTGTTTGTTATGCAGCATGTCGATGCCATGTCTGAAAATGTTGAAGTAGCACATAAAGATGATGTATGGTACGTTGATTCAGGTGCTTCGAACCACATGACAAGTCATGGGGAGTGGTTCAAGGAGATGAAAAACCTTGAAAGACCAGGTTTTGTGGAAACACGGGATGACACTGCTCATCCAATTGCCCATGTTGGAGATGTGCTATTGTCTATGCAAGATGGCAAAGTGAAGTACCTTCTTGCAGATGTACTTCATGTTCCAAACATAACAAAGAATCTGGTTTCAGTTGGCCAGATGATTGAACAGGGTTTACAGGTTCGGTTTAACCTTGATGGTTGTTATGTTGAAGACTTTAAAGACAAGTGTAGGTTGGTTGTAAAAGGCAACAGAGTGGGCAGAATGTTTACATTGAATGTAAGCCTGCCTGAAGTGAGTGCTGCGATGTTTGCAAATGGTTCAGTCTCTCCGAATACCATTCTTCTTCAAAAATTCAGAGAACTCATTGGAGAAGTACCTTCCCCTCCATCTGACCTTGGGCACTTTGCAAAATGGAGTTGCTGAGCGGAAAAACAGGCACATTGTTGAGATTGCGTGAGCATTGATGGTGGGAGAGAAGAATATGCTGCATAGCTATTGGGTTGAGGCTGTTTCTACAGCAGTTTATATCATGAACAGGACTCCAACTGCAGCCATACATGATGTAACTCCATGATGTAACTCCAGAGGAGAGGTTTACTGCTGGTAGAAAACCTGATTTGTCTCATTTGAAAGTCTTTGGATGCATTGCATATGTGCATGTGCCAGATGAGCTGAGCTGGATCCAAAACCTGAAAAATGTGTGTTTATTGGGTACTTCCTTGAGCAAAAGGGATACAGGTGTCATAACCCTGCTACAGTGAGTTGAGGGTAAGCAGGGATGTTGTTTTTGATGAGATGAGCAGCTGGTATGTGCTGCTAAAAAAGAAGCTGTTGGGGCTGATGTGAGTGGAAATGTGGTTGCACCACAGAATGCAAGTCAGCAAATCACAGTCTTTGAGTGGACTAGGAGAGTCCTCATCTAGTGGTTCAGTTGATAGACCATGGAGTGGCAGGCTACGTCATAATACGAGTCGTCCTGCAAATGTGATTAGTACATCACATAAAGGCAAAGAGAAAGTGGTTGAGCCCCTTAGTATGCCTGACATTTTTGCAGGGCATTCTCATGTTGATGGAGAGTCTAGTGGCTTAGAGATGAGCCTTGATGAGGATCTTGGGATACCAAATATGAGAACACCTGGTGTAAAGAAGGCTATGGAAGCCATGAATGCAAAGCTGCGAAGATATGGGAGAGTGAAGAATCCTGTGCAGAGTTTTACGTATGATGGTTATGTGGCACATCACTATGCATACATGGCAAAAGTTGTACAGGTTGTAGAGCCCACATGCATTGATGAGGCTGTTAGAAATGTGTGTTGGGAGAAATCTATGGATGAGGAGATGGATGCACTATATGGAAATGAGACTTGGGATTTAGTGTAATTGCATGAAGGCAAGAGAGCCGGTATACAAAGTAAAACATAACAGTGATGGAAGCATAAGCAAGTACAAGGCTAGATTGGTAGCCAAAGGATATGCGCAGACATATGGCATTGATTATGAGGAAACTTTTAGCCCAGTTGCCAAGATGGCAGCAGTGAGAGTTGTGATAGCAGTGGTGGCTGCGTCAAAGCAATGGTCTTTACATTAGATGGATGTAAAGAATGCATTCTTGCATGGGGATTTGCAGGAAGAGGTGTATATGTTGCAGCCACCTGGTTATGAGGATCTGAGTCACCCCGAGCATGTTTGTAGGTTGAAGAAAGCCTTGTATGGCTTAAAACAAGCACCAAGAGCATGGTCTGACAAGATTTTTGAATATCTTGTCACTATTGGCTTTCATGTAGCCAATGCAGATTTCTCGCTGTATGTGAGACACAGTGATAGAAGGGTTGTGCTTGTTGTCATCTATGTAGATGACCTAATCATTACGGGGGACCATGATGCAGAGATCTTTAATGTAAAGATCTTGCTTAGACAGAAGTTTGAGATGAAGGATCTGGGGGAGCTCAGATATTTCTTGGGCATTGAGGTGATTAGGTCACCACATGGTATTGGATTACTGTAGAGATAGTATGGCTTGGACATGTTGTCCAAGTATGGTATAACAGGCTGTAAGCCTATCTCAGTGTGCCATTGGATCAGAATGGCAAGTTGAGTGTAGATTCAGGAGAGATTTTGGAGGATCCTACTATGTATAGGCGCATAGTAGGAAGCTTGATCTACATGACGATCACCAGGCCAGATTTGAGCTATGCTATTGGGTTGGTGAGTCAGTTTATGCAGGTTCCTCGGAAGCTGCATTTGGATGCATTGAGATGCATACTGAGGTATGTGAGGTCTACTTTGTATTGTGGACTATTTTATGAAACTGGGATAGAGATATGTGTACATGGATACACAGATGCTGATTGGGCTGGGGGTAGTATCTCAGATAGAAGATCTATTAGTGGCTTCATGTTTTCTTTGGGGAGTGTTGTTGTGACTTGAAGCAGCAAGAAGAAGCCTACGGTTGCTCTATCCAGTACAGAGGCCGAGTATAGAGGTGCTGCTATGGCAGCATGTGAGGTAGCTTGGTTGAGAAAGCTACTTGCAGATTTGTGTCTATCAGTGTGGATAGACAAGTTGTCATTTTATGTGACAACATTAGCAGTATACACTTGGCCAAGAACCTAGTTTTTCATGCTCGCACGAAGAATATAGAGGTCCACTACCATTTTTTCAGAGAGAAGGTTTTGGCAGGATATGTTGACCTTGTTTATGTCAGCACACAGGATCAGGTCGCTGACATCTTCACCAAAGCATTGGGTACCGAGAAGCTTCGCAGATTTAGGGCTTCGCTTGGTGTACATGAGATGGAGTTGAGCTTGAGGGGGAGTGTTGAGATATCGAGCTCATCTAGTGAGGCGGTGGACACTGATGACCCGCTTGGGGGATAGGCCCCACACTTACACCACTGGCATGGTTGGTGAGATCATGGGTGATATGCGGCCAGTGGGATGACAGGCTATGTGAGACATTCTTGAGACTGGCATAGTTATAGCGCCAGCTCATGTAGTTGGGTTTACACTATAGAGAACCCTAGTATGTATTTGGTTGAGTACCTTTCATATTGTGTGTACTCTTATCTTTGTATATGGTGTGTTGAGTGTTGTGTTAAGAAGAAGAAGATTTTAAGCCTCTCACCTTGTGTGTTCTCTTTTTAGGGTTTTGTGAGTGTGTGTGTGCTTTCAAGAGCTCAAGCTCTCTTCTCCCTTGCATCTTTTCATCTCTGGCCATTAGTCTCTGGATGATAAGCTGTATTGAAGCAAAGTTGAGTACCCAAGGCCTGAGAATGTCTTCAATTACTTGGTTGACTCTCTCACTGTGGCCATCGATCTCTGGATGATAAGCTATACTGAAGTAAACTTGAGTACTCAAGGCCTGAAGTAAGGACTTCCAGAACTTTGAAGTGAAGACAGAGTCCCGATCGCTGACTATCCTTTTTAGTAAACCATGAAGCTTGAAGACCTCCTTGATGAATAATCGAGCAACATTAGAAGCTTTGTTGAAGGTTTTCTTTGCCAGTATAAGATGAACTACTTTGGTGAGAGCAAGTCACCACCACCACAAAAATGGAATCATATCCTCCCTGTACAATGGGGAGACTCGTGACAAAATCCATACTAATGAATTCCCACTTCATTTGGTGGATATCCAAGGGTTGAAGCTTCCCAGGCATCTTGACTCTTTCAGCTTTGATCCTTTGACATGAGAGACATTGCTTCAAGTATCAAAGGACATCATTTTTCAAGCCTGCCCAATGATAACTCCTCCTTATAGCATTCAAGGTCTTTGCATAGCCTGGGTGTCCTGCAGTGGGGCTATCATGAGCTTCGTGGAGGATTAGCTTCTTTAGGGCAGGATCCTTAGGAATACATAGCCTGCGAATTGAAGTAGAGACACCCATCATGGGTGAAGTAACCCTTGATTATATTTTTCTCTTTCTCTGAAGTTTCCCCTTCTTCAACTAATTTCACCATCCTTTGGTAATCAGGATCATGAAATGAGACTTCTTTCACCTTGACCACTATGGGATCATTTGGTATTGAAATTGCACTCAAGAAAGATTTACAACTAAGCACATCTACTACCACATTATCCTTCCCAAGGTGGAATTTAATGTCGATGTCATATTCTTGTAGGATATCAACCCATCTTCTCTACCTCATATTAAGGTTAGGATGGGTGAAGATCCACTTTAGACTCTCATGGTCGGTTACAAGATGGAACTTGCGCCCTCCTAGGAGAATGTCTCCATAACTTGAGACAATGAACAACTACTAAGAGTTCCAAATCGTGGGTGTGGCATAGTTGGCCTTATATTTCTTCATCTTGCACTAAGTATAAGCCACTTATCTTACTTCTTGGGCTAAGACACCACCAAGTGCTAGACTATTGGCATAGTTGGCCTTATCTTACTTCTTGGGCTAAGACACCACCAAGTGCTAGACTATTGGCATATCAGTAACCACCTCAAATTCCCTGGTGAAATCAGGAAGTTTCAAGATTGGTGCTGAGGTAATGATGGCTTTGATTTGATCAAAGCTGACTTGATAGATTAGAAACCACACTATTTTGCAATCTTTCTTAAGATCGGTCAAGGGTGCAGCTACTAAGGAGTAATCTTTGATGAAAATAATGTACCATCCTGTGATTCCCGAAAATCCACAAACTTCACGGACTGAATTAGGGGGTGGCCATTCCAATATATCCTTGACCTTGGCAAGATCTACTGAGATACTATCTTGAGAGACAATGAATCCAAGATACTCAATCGGTGAGTAAAGAAGGTACATTTAATTTTCTTAGCATAGAGTTTATGTCTACGTAATAATTGCAGAACTCTACACACATGCTGCTCATGCTCTTCCACCAACTTGGAGTAGACTAAAATGTCATCAAAAAAGACAATCACAAATTCATCCAAGTAGGGACAAAATATATCTTACATTAGGCGGTTGAAAGTTGCAGGAGAATCAGTTAACCTGAATGACATTATAGTAAACTCATAGTGGCCATAATGGGTATTGAAAGTTGTCTTGGGTATATCTGCTTCCTTGACTCTAATCTAGTAGTAGCCAGAACTCAAGTCTATTTTTGAGAAAATCTTCGCTCCATGAAGTCTGTCAAGAAGCTCTTTGATGCGAGGGATAGGATACTTGCCACCTGATAGTGACTTGATTTATCCCCTGATAATCAATGCAGAGACGAAGAGTGCCATCCTTCTTCTTTTGGAAAAGAACACGTGCTCCCTAAGAAGAGCTGCTGGGGCTTACAAATCCTTGCTCAATGAGTTGGGGAAAGTTGCTCCTTGAGCTCAATGGCTTCAGGGAGAGACATCTTATATAGGGTTTTTTTGAGACAGGTTGAACACCAGGAGTTAGCTGCTGGGGCTTACAAATCCTTGCTCAATGAGTTGGGGAAAGTTGCTGCTTGAGCTTAATGGCTTCAGGGAGAGACATCTTATATAGGGTCTTTTTGAGACAGGTTGAACACCAGGAGTTAGCTTGATTTCATGATCGACTTCTCAAGGAGGTGGTAGCCTTATAAGCTCGTTAGGAAAGATGTCAGAGAATTCTGGGAGCCAAGAGGGTTTTGATTCTTTACTAGGTTTAGCAGCTTTGTTGAGCTTAACTAGGAAAACTTGTTGGCCCTTACGTGCTCCCTTGAGAAGATGTTTTGCTTTGACTACCCTAGAATTGGGTTTACCTATCTTCCCCTTAAACTAATACTTCTTGGCCGTGCTCATTTTTGCTCATTTTTAAAAGTGATACTCCTCTCATTACAATGAATGCTAGCATTGTTTGTGATTAACCACTCCATCCCAAGGATCCCATCATAAAAACCTAATGGTAAGACCCTAAAATGTCCATGAGTTTGTTCACTACCCATTCAAAGTCAAGATTTCCTATAGAGTAGTGAGATACTACTTCCTTACCACTAGCTAGATCTACAATCATTTTCCTAGCTGGTTTGTGACCCAAGTTTAATTTTTGTAAACACCTTGGAGAAAGAAATGAATGGGTACCGCTACACAATTAATCAAAAGTTGGAGTGGCTTACCATGATGAGTGGTTGGGGTTTGAATAACACCAAATTGCTGGTTAGGACCTTGATGTTCTACTACCGTATGGATGGTGGCACACTCTTCTTTGGCCATTTCCAAAGTTGATTCTTCATTTATAGCACAAGCACGGGAAATTGTTCCTCCATGACCTTTACCACATCCACCATCTCTTGCACCTTGGTGCATGGGGGTTCCACGGCAGTGATTTGCTCGACCACTTTGAGGAAAGGATGTTTCTAGCTTGGGACAATTGGCCTTAAAGTGTCCCGGCTCATTGCAATGAAAACATACAAGGGACTCTCTAGAAATATGAGTGGGGAACAAAGGAGTTGGTTTGTTGACCTCGGTTGTAGTAGGGAGAATTTTGCTGGGGTTTCTTGTAAGACTGATCCTTAGGGTTTGATTCAGGGTGACATCTCTTTTAGGGCCTAGATTTTCTAGACTTCTCCTTTACAAGTGGTTTGGCTCATATGAGATCATCTTGCAATGTACTCAGCCTCATTGCTTTGACACGAAAATCCAAAGGTTCATTCAAGACTTGGCAGAAGCAGGCTACTTGTTGCTGGGAGGTAGTCACATGGATGGGGCATACTTCTGGAGAGTGATGAACTTAGAGTAGTATTCTTCTAGGGTTAAATTGAGCTTCTTGAGGCTAAAGAACTCATTCATCTTGATAGATTCATGAGATGGGAGGAGATACCGCCCCTTCACAGTGCGTTTGATGTCATCCCAGGTTTGGGAGTGTTCGGTGACTCCCTTATCATGGCACCATTGCTTCCACCAGAGTTTAGCATCCCTAGTGAGGTGAAACCATGAAAGCATGGATTGGTTTTTGTAGCTCCAGTGTACTGGCAAAACAACTGAGAAGTAATCGTCCATTGCTTCAATCCATGCTTTGGCATCCTTTTCAATTTTTGAACCTTCCCCCTTAAAGGAGGGAGGTTGCATCTATTTGAGTAGGAGATTCTTCTCCTGGGTATTTGTGTATAGTGCATTGGGGAGAGGAGGCTGATCGTCCTGGCCATTATCGTCGCAAGATTAAATTTGGGATCATGAGATTCATACTTTACACTATGCTCATGATTTAAAAGCAAAACCTTGAAATCACTTTATTTCTTAATTCAAATATTTACAAAGGACAAGATTGATTTTACAAGGATTTGAGACTAATGTATTTAGTCTTATTCATCATAAAAGAGACTCTTAGGCTTAACTAAGGCATAAGACTTGAGTGGTCCACGTAGATGAAATATGGGGGTTCTGCAGTGGTTTCTAGGATACGGAAGACTGATGGTAGGGGAGGTAGACTCTGGATTGTATTGTGTTCCATAATAGCTACTCTGTCAATGGGTAAGACTTGCATTACTTGGTCATACACCCAGCAGTTTTGCGGTATACGGTTCCCCTCTATGGTCATATAGCTATTAGGTCTGGGAGTACCCATGAACCAGAATAAGCGGACCATCCTCATCTTCTCAATCCAACAAAACCACTTTAAATCAATGGTGAGGTTCCCAATTTGGTTTGCTCAGATGATGAAGTACCTTGGCCCGATTCCAAAAGTGATCTCTACCCCACCCTCTTTGGATATGAGAGGGATGATGGAGGGACAACTTCTCGAGTATCTGCATCATCGTATCACAGATTCGAAATTTGAAGAGTGACAAGTTGTCTGGAAGACGCACTGGAAGACTAGAGAATCTAGAGTAAGCGTCTTCCTCTTCCTACAATCATTCAATCACTGATTCAAATTGTATTAGTAAGGTATTTTAGGAATCAACATTTATTTTAGGTAAAACATACATTCCAAAATAAACTTAACTAACAAATCATAGGAACTAATATCGGCTCTGATACCAATTGTAAGGTCCCCTAACCTAAAAAGGGAAAACCTTAAGATAGTCTACTAAGTCTAACAAAAGGAAAAGATGCGAGGGCCCCTTCAAACGCACTATGAAGGGGCCCCAGGTTGAGGACCGCCGGCTCTATACAAAGAAGGACATAGAGCTAATGATCAATCACCCTACATTCTTACAAGATATCGAGCTCTTAATTACACAAAGATGCACAGAAGCTACTATTGGGGAATCCCACCAGGATACCACAATCAGACAAGTCCACGAACCTGAGCTACCGAGAAGAGCCAATATGGGTAGGGGACGAGGTCTAGGAAGGGGGGGGCAAGGGCAATTCCCCAGAGACCTAGAAACGATCCTGCCATGGACCTTAATGGAGCCACAAGGACAAACTTGTTAAATATTATTGCTGAGATAAGTAGGGGGATGGTCAGGGAGTTGGGTTCTACTTTAGAACCTCGACCTTCCTAGATGAAACCCCATATCATCTCAAAACTTGTCCAAAAACTCTCTGGGGATGGAGATCCTATCCAGCATGTAGAGATTTTTAAATCTACATGTGAAACCTGCGGACCAGTCAACGATGTGACCATGATACATGCTTTTTTGGCCGACCTTAGAAGGAAAAGCTCATCAGTGGTTCAGAACCCTTAAGCCTGAGGAGGACAAGGTTAACTTCACCAGGTTAAAAAATATTTTTGTGCCCAGCTTTGCATGTAGTGGGGAGCCCTGTGGCCCATCAACTACATAACATCAAAAAATAGAAGGAAGATGAGTCTGTGAGAGACTATGTTTCTCGCTTGAAACACTTGAATTCAAGATGCAAAATTCGGGAAAGATTGACAGACGATCAATTGTTGCCTTGTTTTAGAAGAGGGGTTAGAGACCATAAAATGCATGATTACTTGGTACTATCCCGGTCAGCTACCCTTGATGCATGTTGCAAATTGGCAATCGAATACAAAGATAACATGTTAGAATTGCCACCACCTGAGGATGTTAGAACATCGACAGTAACCATGACTTCACGTGTCTCGAGTCATCAAGAAATTGGAACTCAAAGCAAACAAGTTGGGCATATGACTGTGGATGAGCTCAGCAATGCTATATTGGAGAAATTAAAGGTAAGGGAAGGAAGAGAGATGTCGGGCCATGGGCATAGTCACATTTACCCCTAGAGGGAACTGGTATGGTGCTCCATGTGTAGACTAAACCATACCACCACTAAATGTCTGCAACAATTAAGGGCAAGACCATTATTGTATTGTGCACATTGTCTAAAATTGGGCAATCATGACACATCATCATGTAGATTTCCAAGGTTTCAAAATATAGGACAACTGCAAACAAATAGAGCCCCACTGGCTTTGCCAGCACCACTTGTGCAAACCACTGCCACTGCTGTACAACCCAACCCTTCTTACCTACCTAGGGGGATGTTCCGGGTACAAGAAACTTCGCCCTTGCCACCACTAATTCTACCACCACAACCACCACATGCCAAGATCAATCAAGTAGTGATTGAAGAGCCATTAGAAGATATTGAACTGGACGGGAACTGGAAATTAGTGGGGAATACTATGAGGATATGGGTGATGTCATGCTAGAGTATTATGTCCTATAGAGAATAATAAGACAGTACCTGTGTTTCAAACCACGGTATAGTGAAAGGGCAAGGAAATGAACTCAAATCTGAGAAGAGGACCTTTACAATGTTATGGTTGTGGTGGGCCACATCGAGTAGTCGAATGCCCAAATAAGAATATGACTCATACACACAAACCACAACAAGTAGTGACCACACCTACCAGTGCTTACTTGCACTAAGTGTGGAATTGATCATCTGATCAAAGATTGTTCCTACCGGGGAGTGGTTCAGCTTCTACTGCCAATCAGGCCACCATTTATACCATTAGTGTACAACTTGGGAAGATCACACCGCGGAATGTCCTAACACGAGCTCAAGCTCAGTTGGGTGACAAAGGAAGGAACCGGATGGATGCTACAATTTCCAAATCTGGTCACAGGAGAAGAGTGAAGAAATTAGGAAAGGGGGACACACGGGTTACAAGCCAAGATGGATCCAAAGAAGACACAATTGATACCAGATCCACACAATCAAAGGAAGAGGGGGGTCAAGGGATCGATCTGGAAGGGTGAGATCAGGGAAAACAAGGAGAACAACTAGCAACCCCAAAGGGGATTGGTGAATATCCTAATGCTGACAAAGAAACAAGGAAGTTTCCAAGGCCCTAGTTCAAAAATATAAAACTAAGCCTAGGGGGGCCAACTGAGTAAG
Organism: Cibotium barometz; assembly: GCF_041138505.1. Lineage (NCBI taxonomy): Eukaryota > Viridiplantae > Streptophyta > Polypodiopsida > Cyatheales > Cibotiaceae > Cibotium > Cibotium barometz. The sequence goes on along the minus strand of NC_141108.1, from coordinate 1,114,833 downwards.
GGATACCATCTATCCACTGGATGTACCACCCCGCAATAGGGCCTTGTACCTACCCACCCCGATTCCAGAAGAAACTGAAGCAGACTCCCAAACAAACACAATGACTAGACTGTTTGAGGAAAATGAGCTGGGGGGATCCATTCATTCTTTCCCCATGGAAGAATACGAGACACCTTGATGGGAAGAACACTCTATATCTAAGGAGCCCAGGGATATAGGAAGCCTAGCAGCTGTGTTATCCATGCCTGTCCAAATGCCCAGGGATATAGGAAGCCTAGCAGCTGTGTTATCCATGCCTGTCCAAATGCCCAGGGATATAGGAAGCCTAGCAGCTGTGTTATCCATGCCTGTCCAAATGCCCTTGGGTCACTTATTACGCAATTCACCCACCCTATGGGATAGATGTAAAAGAATGGGTGTCGAAGGAGATCTAAGGCCAACGGAGAATATGGATGAGGCTCTGCCACCCTTGGTAGAAAGGCCCTTGAGGCATACAAAGGAAATGCAAGTGGTTAAGATACCAGTTAACCAACTGGGACACTACTATGAGAGTGACGACACGAACACTACCATTCCGATTCATCATAATGGATACTAGGCATTAGGCATCCTGGATGGTAGGGAAGGTGTCAGCATCATTACCAAACATTTCTGGGAAAATTGGGGTAAGCCGGATCTAAAGAGAGTAGATCTAATCGTTTAAGATGGTGGCTGATGCAACATCTTCAAGACCCATTGGGCTCTTGGAAAATGTGAAGTTCATACTCTTTACATTTCAATATCGTCATACATTTGTGGTCATGGAATTCCTACGCCAACCTGATAAATATGACATATAATATTGGGACGATCTTTCATGAGGGAATCCAAATTGGTGCACGATTGGGCTTTAGATCATGTATATGTACGCAGGGACTCACAAACATTAAAGATTGATCTAAGAGCATGGAAGGCACACCCCATGGAAGGGCAATTGTTCGGTAACAACTCGGTCACAATGGAGCAAACCACATCCCTATAGATATGCCAACCCACCACAGAGGGGGAAACCAAGGATTCTATGAGAATTGGATGCATGTGTTGGTCACAACAATTGATGTGATGCAACCTAAGGGAACCCAATATTGGGATTCTGGAAACATCCCTATGACTTCTATTTGCATGGTTGATTGGCAAACCATGGATGGGGAGTCAATGGAGGAGACATCAAGTACAGAAGGTACCATGGTGTGAATTTGAACCAGTAGTCACTGCATGAGCGATGGTGGAAACAAAAACGGTACCTAGCCCGACGAAATGCATTGCTATGAACCAAACCAATGGATGCTCAATGGTTGAGATACCTTGAGGCTACAAGGGTACATGATGAATTCTCCAAGGATTGGGGCAAAGAGTTGAGTAAAATATCATTGGAAGGGAGGAATCTAGAGAAAATCATCCTTAAGAAAACCGAAACACCCAAACTTACAAAAACAGGATGCAAAAAACGCAACAAAACCTTGGCAAAGGCAGAACGTGAGGCCAAGAAAATCATGGAAGAAACAAAAAAAGACAATGAGGACAAAACAGATGTACTCTTGGTGCATGACCATTTCAAGAACTATACAATTGATGATCGAAGAGTGGTCCGGTGTTAACAGCCACTAGGTTAAAAGAGGAAGGGCTGTCTACATCATATGATGGCCCGACAAAAGTTAAGGAGGTTGATATTACAGAATCAGGGGAAGAAGCAAGGCCCGTATATATTGCCAAAGATTTGACCTCTGTAGAAGAAGTAGAGCTTATTGCTCTTCTCAAGGAATACAAGGATTGTTTTGCCTGGAAACTATAAGGAAATGAAAGGGGTACTGCCTGAGGTGGTACAACATACGATTCCAATTATGGAAGGATCACGGCCTACCAGTCAGAAACCATACCAGATGAATCCAAAGTATGCAACAATTGTAAAGGAGGAAATTGATAAGCTCATGCTAACTTTATCTATGAGATTGAACATATGGATTGGTTATCACCCATTGTGATAGTGCCTAAAAAGAATGGAAAATTTAGGGTATATGTCGATCTTAAGAAAGTAAATGCAGCCACTCGAAGGGACCATTACCCACCATTGCCGTATACTGAACATGTCCTGGAAAGAGTGGTTGAAAGGGAAGCATACAACTTCTTAGATGGGTTTTCAGGGTACAATCAGGTGTCCATAGCACCAGAAGACCAACATAAGATTGCTTCCCTTCAATACCATGTGGGGAACATTTGCTTTTACAAGGTCATGCTGTTCGGTCTTACAAATGCCCCGGTAACCTTTCACAGATTGACGTGCATAGCGTTTAAGAAGTGGTTGGAAGTGTTTATTGATGATCTATGTGCACATTCTTGATGGGAAGATCATTTGAATTGTTTGAGGAAGGTGTTTGAACGTTGCCGATTATATCGAATATCACTAAACACCCTTTAAAGTGCCAGTTCTAGGTGCATGGTGTGAAACTAGGACACAAAGTCTCAAAAAGTGGCATATCCACTGATGATAGCAAGGTCAAGTTGATCTTGGAACTACCACTGCCCACCAACTACAAAGGTGTGCAAAGGTTTATGGGTCATGTGGGTTATTATCGACGCTTCATCATATTTTATGCGGAGATAGCCAGACCCTTATATAAATTGCTCATTGTCTTTGAGTGGACCAAGGAGTGTCAAGAGGCTTATGATTGTCTAAAGCAAGCCTTGGCAAGCGCACCCATTTTGCGACCCCCCAATCGGGATCTTATATTCCACGTACACATCGATGCATCAAATTTTGCCATTGGTTGCGTGCTAGCCCAACTTGGTGAATTCAAGTTGGACTATCCAATTTGCTTTGCTAGTCGTCAATTGAATGATGCAGAGGTGAACTACACTACTACCAAAAGAGAAGGATTGGCCATGGTCTACGTAGCCAAGAAATATCGACATTATCTCTTGGCTAACAAATTCATATTTTTTGTGGACCATCAAGCTTTGCTATATCTGGTGAATAAACCTTGCACCAGGGGAAGAATCACACGTTGGCTACTATTGTTATTGGAATTTGACTTTACTGTCATGGTAAGGAAGGGAAAACAACATGTGTTAGCCGACCACCTATCCAGAGTTCTAAATGGAGAACCAGCCAACTGGTGTCGAGAGACGATGACCTCCCTGATGCTTGTCTATTTAAATTGGATATGATACCGGAGTGCAGGGAAGCGATTTTAGAGTATTTGGCTTATGGCTTCCCTCAGAACGTACCCTTAAATAAGGATAAGATGTGAAGGCTTATCAAGCTTGCAGCACCATATCAATTAATTGTCGGTGAGTTGTATAGACTGGTGGGCAAAGACAATGTTCTTAGACGATGTGTCAGGGAGGATGAATTCGTGACCATACTGGAAGAGTCTCAGATGGTGGGGGGAGAATATTTCTCCAATGAGTTCAGCGATTTCCTAAGAAATCAAGGAATCAAGAGGCAGTTTACGTGCAGGTACACTCCACAACAGAATGATGTTGCAGAAAGGAAAAACAGACACATTGCAGAAGTGGCACGTGCCTTGATGGTGTGGCTGAAAAGAATATGCCACATTACTTTTGGGCAGAAGCAGTAGCAACTGCTATGTACATTATGAACAGGACACTCACTGTAGCTGTTCATGGTATGACTCATGAACATAAGTTTACTATCATAAGAATGGATGTGTCTCACTTGAAAGTGTTTGGGTATATTGCAAATGTACATGTTCCTGATGAAGTGAGAACAAAGTTGGATCCAAAGCAGAGAAATGCATCTTCATTGGTTATGCTATGGAGCAAAAAGGTTATAGATGCTATAACCCTACCAGTTGTGAGATGCGAGTGAGCAGAGATGCTGTCTTTAATGAGATGAGTAGCTGGTATGCACCAATAGTGAAGGCAACACAAGATGCAAATGTAAGAAGATGCTGATGCTGCACCACATGTAGAGCAGCAATCATAGGTGCTGAGTGGACCTGGGGAGTCCTCGAGCAGTGGATCAAATGTTAGCCCATGGTTAGTCAGGTTGAGGAATGATACAGGTACACATGTATCACGGAAAGGGAAGGAAACGGCAGATCAACCTTTTGTGCTTGATCTGTCAGCATGTCACTTGTATGTGGATGGTGACTCTAGTGGAGCAGAGCCTTGATGAGGAGCTTGGCATTTCGTCTATGGTTACTCCTGGTGTAAGGAGAACTAGGGATGTTTTGAGGACTCCTGGCAGTCATCCAGGTTTACACAGGTCTATAAGGGTTAGATACCCTGTTGATAGGTTCAGATATGATGGATATACAGCCCATCATTATGCTTACATGGTAAAAGAAATACAGGAGGTTGAGCCCACTTTCTTTAAGCAGGAAATTGGAAATAAGAAATGGGAAGATGCCATGGATGAGGAGATGGCAACATTGGAGCATGGTCAAACAAGATCGGGGAGTATCTTGTTACCATTGGATTTCATATATTCAATGCAGATTTTTCACTATATGTAAATAAGATAGATAGAGGGATTATGCTATTAGTCATCTATGTGGATGACTTGATTATCACTGGTGATAGTGATGCAGACATACATGACGTCAGGATGCTTTTGAAGCAGAAGTTTGAGATGAAGGATTTGGGTGAGGGGCAGTATTTCTTGGGCATAGAGGTGGTGAGATCACCTCATGGTATTTTGATATTGCAGAGGCAGTATGGCTTGGGCATGTTGTCCAAGTATGGTATGAGAGGCTCTAAGCCTATTTTTGTGCCATTGGAGCAGAACACAAAGCTTTCTGCCGCCACATAGATACAGGTGAGCTTTTGGAGGGCCCCACTACATACATGCACAAAGTGGGCAATCACACTGCACAAAGAAAACAAATCAACCTAGCTCCTCACTAGTTCCGGGGACACTTGCAAACATACCTTCTGTCCTCTCATTAGGGGCTTTTGTGCATATGTAATGAGTCTATCAACAACTACCCTTTCAGGTGAGGACTTGTGGTCCCTTCCCTCATCCTCTGTCCACCGACCTCTTCATCTCTTCAAAACCTTCATCCCCCCCAGTCCCCCCAACTGCCAACACCTTCATCTAGGCAATGTTCCCGATCGCACTCCATCATGCATGTAGCCCGTCACCCCTCACTAGGTACGGGAGCATGCAATAACATGTGTGAGGGCACACCCCATTCGCCCACGACCACCGTCGGCTAGTACTTGTATTAAAAGCCACTTTAACGACTCAACCTGATATCTCTCTCTCCTCTATCTTGACCCTTATATCTTCTTCAATCAGTGTGCTGCAAACAATAGTACCTTAAATGTTGGATCTGGAAGGTGCTTCAATGTGGTCACAAGGATATTGAACGATGGAGGCATGCTCTTCAAGAGCATGGCAATAGCATCATCTTCTTCAGCTCTTGCATCAATGCTTGCAAGTTTCCATGATGCTATTCCTCTTGCTGACGAAGACAGGAACCCTCCTTCATCTCAAGACCAAAAAACTTGACCTTAAGTGCAATCTTTGAGTGCTTTGCCTTGGCTCCATAAAGCTTCTCAAGCTCATCTCAAACCTCTTTTGCTGATTTCATACCTGCCACACAAGATGAATGAAATTTTTGAATATGAAGGGAAATAATAGCATGAGCCCTCTCATCATCTTCTACCACCTCTGGATCTTCAAGATCCACCTTCTTTGTGCCTTTTCAAAGGCCATAAACCTTTGATCATGAGCATTTACTTGAACTTGCCAAGTAAGGAAACCCTTGCCGTAAAACTTCTCAATCAAGGCTCCCATCTCTCATGATTGATAGGGGTATGAGGGCTCTTGCCACTTGCAAAAAAACAAGGGCAATGTCTAACTCCGTTTACAAGGCAAAAAATAATTCAAGTTTGAAGAGTGATGTGCTTGAAGAGGGTTCAAAGATTTACAAAATCACCTTACACTTTGATGTGCAAGGGTTGAGTAGAAAACACTTTGGCAACCTTTGAGAGAAAGGGTTGAAATTTTTTAAAGAAAAAGGTTTAGAAAACAAACTTTCGAGAAAGATTTAAAAGAACCTCCAACGTTTTTAAAAAACCTTAGAAAACGATTGATTTTTTTTTTTGAGAGAAAAAAAAAACAGTTTGTCTACATTGCGCTGCTAGCCCCATGCATTGCTAAAGCTGCTGCTGTCGTTTGGCACTGCCAGACTGCTACTTAATCAACATAAGAGTTACGATGCACTAGACGAGAATGTTGCATTCATTGTTGCTGATGGATAGACCAATCCCGTCACCGTCAATGGCGGACGACAATGTGGCTGTCGTTGACGGATGATGACGCTGCTGGTGACGAACCTGTAGCGCGGCTGCCTGTAGCCTGCAGCCTGCATTGATGCGCCTACTCTGATGATGTTGCCCACTTTGATAGGGGGGTAAAGAGGACACACACACCTAGCATGCCTTTCACTCCCTCTGACCCTGATGAAAAAGCTCCTAGCACGGCTTTAGAGCTTCAAAGAAGATCCATCATGAAAAAACGTGGGTGGAAAACATTCGGCTGAAAAAATGTGGACGGAACTTCCAGCAGTGTTTTTTCTCCTCCTCCTCCTCCTCCTTCTTCTTCTTACCATGATGGATGTCTTCTTCTTCCAAGCCACAAAATCTTGTTGGTCATGAAGTCTTCCTTTTGATGAAGCTTTTGAAACTTTCCTTTCTCCTCCAATCTTTCTTGAAGCTCCTCTCACAACCTTCTTGCTTGGCAATGGCTTATTAGAGAGATAGATACTGAAGGGGATCTCAACCTTAGCAAGGCTCTCATACCATGTTTATAATCATGGGTATCTAGAGCATGCAACAATGGAAGCAATGGAAACAAGAGGAGAGAAAGTATGAAAAAATGAACAAGCATAAACAACTTATTGAATCATCATGAAGACACCGTAGCTTGAGAGAATACACAAGATGTATAGAAAGCTTCTTGCATTACTTTCTATTTCAGCCACTCAAAAGTTAGCTTACCTTTCTCCTTCATGTGTTAAGGTCTTCTGTCCTTTATATAGGGTCCACCAAGGGCTAGGGGAAGGCTAACACTAGATCCCTTTTCCACCCACATGTCCACAACCTTACACTCCCAAGGCACAAGCTCTTGGGAATAAGGGGCAAATATTGGAGGTAACAGCAGGGCAGTCTTCTAGAGCCTCAAGCTCCAAGATCGCCACACCTACACCATAGCTTACTCGATACCAAAAGGCCAATGAAGGCAAAGTTAGTGGCCACTTGAATGCGACCAAAGAGGCATGGTATGAGACTTGGCAATTTGCCAAGTAGGATGCATGCTTGTGCGGGCTATGTGAACGCATTAGTGAGTGCTGGACAGCAAACTGGGGACACACTGACTTTATCAAATTAGGTCTCCATGACCTCATTCACAAGACGGTCAAAATGCTTTCCCAGCATTCTTGACATAAAACAGTCATTTAAAAACATGTCATAAATGCAGTTTCTATAACGAACTCTTGTCTTTCCATATTGTTCCACATCAATTCTCATTTATTTCATAAGTATTCCCATTCTCATTACTTCGTCTTCCATCTTATCACATCTTTTCTCATTTATCCGCATCAGATCTCATCCACTCGCATCTACCTGTATCCACATCTCAACACATCATATTCGTTCACATCACACATCACATCTATCTCCATTTACATCATTTCACATTCATTCATATCCATCACATTCATTCGTTCATATCCACCACATACATTCTCATAACCATCCCATCACATACATTCTATCCACATTATATCACATCACTTCTATCCACATCATATCTCATTCATACACATCTCATCTCATTTATCCACATCCATCCAATCGTTCACATGTACGACTTCACATCTATCCATACATTCATATCTATCACTTCACATGCACATATATTCATGTCACATCACATCTCTTTACATCACATCACATTCTTTCACATAGACATCTATATCCATTCTTTCACATACATCCACATCCATTCTTTCACATACTCATTCACATCCATTCTTCACATACACATTCACATCCATTTTCATCACATACATTTACATCCATTATTTCACATACTCATTCACATCCATTCTTCATATACACATTCACATCCATTCTTTCATATACATCCACTCCATTCTTTCACATACACATTCACATTCATTTTCATCACATTCATTTACATCCATTCTTTCACATACTCATTCACATCCATTCTTCATATACACATTCACATCCATTCTTTCACATACATCCACTCACATCCCATATCATTCATTTACATCGTGATGCACATGACATCACATCCCATATCAATCATTTACATCCTGATTCACATGACATCACATCTCATCCATTCATTCACATCTATTTGATTCACATCACATTACATCTGTTCACCTAACATCTCATCACCTCTATTTACATCACATCCATCCATCCATTCATTCACATCCATCTGATTCACATCACATCTCATCACATCTATTCTCCTCACATCTCATCACCTCTATTCACATCACATCCATTCATCCATTCATTCTTATCTATCTGATTCACATCACATCTCATCACATTTATTCACCTCACATCTCATCACCTCTATTCACATCTCATCACATTTATTCACCTCACATCTCATCACATTTATTCACCTCACATCTCATCACCTCTATTCACATCACATCTATCTGATTCACATCACATCTATCCATCCATTCATTCACATCTATCAGATTCTCATCACATCTATTCTCCTCACATCTCATCACCTCTATTCACATCACATCCATCCATCCATTCATTCACATCTATCTGATTCACATCACATCTCATCACATTTATTCACCTCATATCTCATCACCTCTATTCACATCACATCTATCTGATTCACATCACATCTATCCATCCATTCATTCACATCTATCAGATTCACATCACATCTCATCACCTCTATTCACCTCACATCTCATCACCTCTATTCACATCACATCCATCCATCCATTCATTCACATCTATTTGATTCACATCACGTCTCATCACCTCTATTCACCTCACATCTCATCACCTCTATTCACATCACATCCATCCATCCATTCATTCACATCTATCTGATTCACATCACGTCTCATTACCTCTATTCACCTCACATCTCATCACCTCTATTCACATCACATCCATCCATCCATCCATTCACATCTATCTGATTCACATTTCACATCACATATCATCACGTCTATTCACCTCACATATCATCACCTCTATTCACATCACATTCATCCATCCATTCATTCACACCTATCTGATTCTCATCACATCTCATTACATCTATTCACATCACATCTATTCACATCACATCTATTATTCACATCACATCTATTCACATCACATCTATTCATAGAATTTAAACATAGAATTTAAGAGAATTCTATTTTTGATATAAAGATTCTTTATGCATCTATTTATGCATAAAAATCAATTTTAATGAGAATAACACTTTTGAAATAACAATAAATCCTTTATGCATCTTTCTATGCATAAAATCAATTTAAATGATAATAACACTTATGAAATAAAAATAAATCCTTTATGCATAAAATCAGTTTTAATGAGAATAACACTTTTATAATAAAACAATTTCCATTATGCATCTTTCTATGTAGAGAAATCAATTTTAATAATTAATATGAGTGATATCCATGCATATTCATAGGTGAATATGTACATGGAGTAATTAGAATATTTCTTTTAGAATGCACAAACGGTGGGAATTACTCTTTTGGAATAACATAAAAACAAACTTTCTTTTTTTGATAAAATTATGGAAAATTTTGCCATAACCTCCTTTGTATGGCTGACCATTTCTCATTTTTATCATTCTAATTTCAACTTAAACTAACCCAATCTAGTTGTATAGGACTCTAATCTACTCACTTTTTAGAATTCAAGAGAGTAAACAATAAGAAAAGTTTAATTAATCATTTAACTAATCTTTCTAGGATTAAGAAAGGCTGAATTGTAAAGAAGAGAAGGGGGTGGCCTTTTTTCTCAAAGGCATAGAATTTGAATTTAATTCAAGCAACTGTAAAACAAGAAAATAAAAAAAACCATAGATTTAAAAATTAAACAAGTTAGAAAAATTAGCTTACATGGAGTTGTAAGCTTTCCTTTAGCTTGAGGGATTGAGGGTTCTACTCTTGTTTGAAGCAAGAGTGGCCACCAATTCTCTTTGAAGAGGATTAGGGCAAAAACAATTGAATTATCAAGAAATTCAATGTAAGGAGCAGAGTATCTGTGTATAAACACCATTAATCTTTTACAAAGGGGGAGGCTTCTATTTATAGGAAAAAGTGAGCCTCTAACCAAGCAAACTGATTCTAGAATTTTCTAGATCAGTTTGGTCAAATTTTTGATCATTTTTGGGTGAGTTTAGCTTACTTTTTGGATCTAATTGAAACAGGAGAGAGGAGAGATGAAAATATCTCATTTTTTGAAGTTTAAAACTCCACACATGTGAAATAGGTGCCTCCTTCATGAGGGGAGATCCCCACACTGAGGTGTCAAAAATGCATCATTTCCTCTAAATATCTCTTAATTTTTAACTAATAAACCTTGTACTTAGTCAACTCTTCATCTTATGTGAGCATTTACTCATTTTTGGGGGTTTTTCTTTTATTCTTCAATTTATCTCCTCCCTACATTTGGATTAATCTTATTGGTTCATAGGAACCTTAATTGGAGAATAATTCAAAAATTTCTAAAAATCTAGACCCTTAGGCTAAGGTCCTTTATACCTATTTTTAGTTAATTCCAATTGCACATTGGAAAGTTCTTTTTGAATTTTTGTTTTAGGAGAAATCATTTTAGACACTAGGAGGATTTTTATATTTAAAAATATATCAATTTTGAATTACCTCCCTCCTCTAGACATTTTCTCTCTCCTGGCCAAAACAGGGTAAAACATGATCTTTCTTTTATTTCAGACAGGGGAATAATTATAAGATCAGAAGGGGAGGTTCTTATACCTGCACACCTCAACAGCTGGAGGGAGGAATCTTACATCCTACCCCACTTAAAAAACGCGAGATGTCCTCATCTCGTAAAATTAGAGGACAACTCTTTCCCTTAAGATCCAACTGATTCTGGGGTTCCTTATAGTCTGCTGAACCTAACAGAATCCTAGGAAAAAGATCCCTTTTATGGAAATCATCATCAGATAAAAATTCTTTCAGATCATATCATTCATATCTTTAACACAATAATGGTCCATTAGACCGAAATTTCCATCTGAACAGTCCTCCATGGGAATTTTCAATTATACAGATTTTTAATTTGACATCCCTTAACTTGATCCACTGGGTCAAGTGTTAACAGTAGCAAGTCAGTCAGCATAATCCACTAATCTCATAGTGATTTGCTGAAGTCCTTAACATCATTCTAGTTACGAACATCATCACAAGGACTCGCCCCATTCATCCTCATTGTGGTTTTGCTCAGCTTATCGCTTTTCAACCAAAACTTAGGAATCATCATTTTTCAATCAGAATCCAAATCAACTCATCAGTTCTCAACTAGAGTTTTTAAAATCATATCAACCACATTCAAATTCATCATCTAGATAGCATTTTTACTTATAATTTCAAGTCTTAGATTTACTCGTATATAATGCCAGTAAGAGCTGCAGTTATACCCTTGGTATATACGGGTAGTCACGATCCTTGGAATTATAAGGTAAATACCATCATGTCTAGGCCTCAAGCAAGTCAGGGAGTCCATGCAGTTGCGGTACTTCTATCTGAAGACCCAATTACTAATTTATGAATTTCAGTCTGAATATCAATTTGTATGCATTTCATCACATAATTACAACCTTTTGCTGCTACTTCATTAATTTTTGACAATTTTGGCTTCTCAGTTAATCCACTTTAGCCAATTCGCTCTGATACCAGAGCTGAAAGATCCCTATCCCCATCGCGCAACGAATTCAGAGGTGCTAGTAGCGGAAGTAGCACTCCTTGCGCAGGGCAGGGTTCCTCACTCAGGGCCTCGCCCACCACGGATATCTGGACAAGAGACTAATCACTCGGTTCTTCCAAAACCAAACCCGAAAAAAACTTCCCTCGCCCAGAAAGCATGGGTGATTCCTCCAGGATAATTTTTACTCTAACGTAGTCAAAAGCCTTAACTATTGAACTAATCTAACTAACTAAACTGATCTGACCGAGCCCGTAAGTCCCATAGTTAGTAAAGGAAAAGATTGCACTTGGATCATAGAGACCAATGCTTTTTTCCTCATTGAGAGCACAACCGTTGATTCTTTTCCATAGAACAATTTTTATTCGGGATTTACTTCATCTATCGTACCATAACAGAATTGAGTCTCATTTTAGGGACCCATTAGTCCACCCTAACCCCATCTAGTCCCGTGGATTAGCCAACCGCCCAACCACTGTAGTGATAGGATCCATTTAAGAATTTGGTTAGGTTTTGTCCCGGGTACCAAGAAAAAGAGTTCCTAGGCCCAGCCGAATATTCACGCAAACTTAAAACTAGTCATACCACTTACACACCCAATATGAAATTGCTTTTTTCACAGAATCAGATGTCTTTAAAACAATCATTTATTGAAACCATAGTGTCACCGATCATAATCCTCCAAAATATCCGGTTGAATCCTAATTTTTAATTTTTCCTTCATCGGTGTACCTATGGCATCATTGGCAACCAGAACACTCACCACCTGTCCACTCAGGGGCCTTTTCTCGATAGTTCTTAGCTCATAGTAACCGGCAATATTTTCACTTATAAAAATCAAAATGGAATCTCCATTGAAGATCAGCAAGATCAACTAACATATCCATATAAAAGAGCCATGGACTCATCCGTTGAGGACCAGCAAGGTCAATCAACCAGATCTATGCCCGAATTTAGAAAACAACTCTTACTTTTTGTTCCAATATCTTTCCCGACGCACGTATGGGTATCTTCGGCGACCCAGAGCCCGAGCAGCGTATGGTCAGCACTCTCTAGGATCCTTCGCAGGTCACCTAGCGCTTCACTCATAGGCTGCTTCCTTTGTCCCTCATCCACCGTACCTGAAGCTCACAATTTAAATCAAACCGAGGCCGGTCAAGACCGGGACTGACCTTGCTATGCGAGACGTCCTCCATTGACCGTCACAGCAGTTGCAACTTTATCAAATTAGGTCTCCATAACCTCATTCACAAGACGGTCAAAATGCTTCCCTAACATTCTTGACATAAAATAGTCATTTAAAAACATGTCATAAATACAGTTTCTATAACGAACTCTCGTCTTTCCATATTGTTCCACATCAATTCTCATTTATTTCATAAGTATTCCCATTCTCATCTGGAATGAAGGGATGTAATGCATGAAAAATATGAGTAATCACCATGTAAACATGATGCCTAAGTGTGTTTAGTCTCTCACCAAGAGAATGGAAATAGCCTTCCACAAGCCAAGAGAGAAGCCATGAGCTCCAAGAAACATAAGTTTCCATTTCTAAAAATGATCATCAAAAGTTACAACCATGGTCCAAGTCCCCTCTTTTATACATGGACTTGTCCCATTATTAACCCTATTGAATAAAGTTCCTACTTTATTACAAACCATATGCACTCTTTGTCCATCAAAGCATTTGCAATATCCATACAATATGACGGAAAAGGGGCCCCATTGCCCAAATGCATCCACAAAGTCGATGGTGAGGATTGTTGAGGACGCGCGTTGAAGCTTGCCGATCTCCCGGCCAAGCTCTTCTCACCCCTTCACCGAGTTTTCCTCCAAGGTGAAGGTTGAGGCCATTTCTTCACACCGGTGTACCTAATCCCCCTTTGTACCGCTTTACCAAGCAATCATGGCACAAAGAGTTCAAGCCATTCTCCCCTTGGCCTCTCCAACCAATGCCAAGGTACCCTCACACATTGCTAGATTCTATAGAAACTTGAAGTGGTAGCAATGGTGAGTGTAGGTACAAAATGATGTGGATAATATCAAATGATAGAACAAGTTTGTTGGCTTACAAGTATTGAGCATGACTCATGCCCTTTTACAATTTAGAACTCATCAATAAAGCATGGACTCATGCCTCAATCCATCATCCAAAAGCTCCAACACAAATCAACAATTCACAATGCCCTCACCATGGCATTTGCATAAGCATTTGTTAACCACAATCAAGGCATTTGCAATTGCATTCCAACAATCCCTTTCACATCATATTGACAAATGCATGCTTCCAAAACTTATGCTCTCTTATGCCCATGTGTAAAACATAGCATTGGCATGGCTATGTATAGCATCCATAGTGTCCATATGGCATCAAGATGAGCATGAGGGACTCCAAAAACATTGCATAAGCTTGCTATTCCATCAATGGCATGCCAAATGAGACATAATGAAGAAAATCCCCCAAAATGTGATCTATGAATTGGCCAAGCTCATGTGGAATCAATTCCTTTCACCATTGCCATCAATAATGCATGGAGAAGCAATATTGGCATGTGAATGGTCAAGCTTTAATGGTTAATTTCTGAAAATTAGGGGAGTTTGAATGTGTCCAACCCTAATCCCAAATGCTTCAAACTTGCAAGAAATTGATCAAACCACTCACCAATGTCATCCGGAAAGCTTCAATGGTAGAAAATGTTGAAGAAGCCTCTTGTTGAAGAAAAACGTAGCCTCTTTTTGCTCCCTGATTTGCAGCCAAAGAACACCATTTCTCCCTCTCCATTGGCCATGAAATGCTCCCCAAAATCTCACCAAAAAGGGCTAAAACACTTAGCAATCCTTCATGAAGCTTGTGGCTAAGCTTCATAGCTTGGAGGAGGCATGGAAGAGGCGACGAAAATCAGTGAAAATCAGCCCCAAAATTCAACGTGGAAGTGAAAATTCAGCCCCATTGCTAGTCTCCATGCTCATTGAGAGAAGAAATCACCATAATATGATGCTTGCAGCCATCTATGTTGAGTAGAACTTGGCAATGAAAGCTCAACTTTCAGCCATGGAGAAAGGTTCACAAGCTCCCAAATCTTGAGAAAAATTTTGCAAGAAAGAGGCTCAAATGAAAGATCTCAAGAAGCTCTACAAAAACCCTAAGGTTTGGCATCAAAACGGGTAAAGGAAGAGCATCCCATGGCTATGGAAAGCTTGAGGAAGAAGAAGATGATTACTAAACGTGATTAGCAGAAAAGTTAATTGCAATTAGTCACTTGCCCTAAGTTTTGGCCCGACTGCCCCAAATTTTTGGTCCAGAGGCCCAAAATTTGGTCCAAAAATGGCAAAATTGGCCAAAATCACTCAAAATTCAAGCAATTTCCATGAAATGCTCACCATCTCCATGAGATTAAGCAAGATTAGAGAAGATTTGTCAAGAATCACTCAAGGATTACAAGAAAATGAGAAAAAAAATGAAAGAAACTCAAATTTTTAAGCAAATTTTCCCAACAACCCATGCATGCCCATGATCAAAATCAAGAGCTCTGATACCAATTGGAATGAAGGGATGTAATGCATGAAAAATATGAGTAATCACCATGTAAACATGATGCCTAAGTGTGTTTAGTCTCTCACCAAGAGAATGGAAATAGCCTTCCACAAGCCAAGAGAGAAGCCATGAGCTCCAAGAAACATAAGTTTCCATTTCTAAAAATGATCATCAAAAGTTACAACCATGGTCCAAGTCCCCTCTTTTATACATGGACTTGTCCCATTATTAACCCTATTGAATAAAGTTCCTACTTTATTACATCATCACATCGTTTTCTATCTCATCACATCTTTTCTCATTTATCCGCATTAGATCTCATCCACTCGCATCTACCCTATCCACATCTCATCACATCATATCCATTCACATCACACATCACATCTATCTCCATTTACATCACATCACATTCATTCATATCCATCACATTCATTCGTTTATATCCACCACATACATTCTCATAACCATCCTACCACATACATTCTATCCACATTATATCACATCACTTCTATCCACATCATATCTCATTCATACACATCTCATCTCATTTATCTACATCCATCCAATCGTTCACATGTACGACTTCTCACATGTACGACTTCTCACATCTATCCATACATTCATATCTATCACTTCACATCCACATATATTCATGTCACATCACATCACATTCTTTCACATACACATCTATATCCATTCTTTCACATACATCCACATCAATTCTTTCAGATACTCATTCACATCCATTCTTCACATACACATTCACATCCATTTTTATCACATACATTTACATCCATTCTTTCACATACTTATTCACATCCATTCTTCATATACACATTCACATCCATTCTTTCACATACATCCACTCCACTCTTTCACATACTCATTCACATCCATTCTTCACATACACACTCACATCCATTTTCATCACATACATTTACATCCATTCTTTCACATACTCATTTATATCCATTCTTCATATACACATTCACATCCATTCTTTCACCACATACATCCACTCACATCCCATATCATTCATTTACATCCTGATTCACATGACATCACATCTCATCCATTCATTCACATCTATCCGATTCACATCACATCTATTCACCTCACATCTCGTCACCTCTATTCACATCACATCCATCTGTCCATTCATTCACATCCATCTGATTCACATCACATCTTATCACATCTATTCTCCTCACATCTCATCACCTCTATTCACACCACATCCATCCATTCATTCACGTCTATCTGATTCACATCACATCTCGTCCATTCATTCACATCTATCTGATTCACATCTATCTGATTCACATCCATCTGATTCACATCACATCTCATCACATTTATTCACCTCTATTCACATCACATCTCCTCACATCTCATCACCTCTATTCACATCACATCCATCCATTCATTTACATCTATCTGATTCACATCTATGTGATTCACATCACATCTCATCACATTTATTCACCTCTATTCACATCACATCTATCTGATTCACATCACATCTATCCATCCGTTCATTCACATCTATCTGATTCACATCACATCTCATCACCTCTATTCACCTCACATCTCATCACCTCTATTCATATCACATCCATCCATCCATTCATTCACATCTATCTAATTCACATCACATCTCATCACCTCTATTCACCTCACATCTCATTCATCCATCCATTCATTCACATCTATCTAATTCACACAACATCTCATCACCTCTATTCACCTCATCACACCACATCTCATCACCTCTATTCATATCACATCCATCCATCCATTCATTCACATCTATCTGATTCACATCACATCTCATCACCTCTATTCACCTCACATCTCATCACCTCTATTCACCTCATATCTATCCATCCATTCATTCACATCTATCTGATTCACATCATATCTCATCACCTCTATTCACCTCACATCTCATCACCTCTATTCACATCACATCCATCCATCCATTCATTCACATCTATCTGATTCACATCACATCTCATCACCTCTATTCACCTCACATCTCATCACCTCTATTCACATCACATCCATCCATCCGTTCATTCACACACCTATTTGATTCTCATCACATCTCATTACATCTATTCACATCACATCTCATCAAATCTATTCATAAAATTTAAGAGAATTCTAATTTTGATATAAAGATTCTTTACGCATCTATTTGTGCATAAAAATCGACTTTAATGAGAATAACACTTTTGAAATAAAAATAAATCCTTTATGCATCTTTCTATGCATAAAATTTCTATGCATAAAATCAGTTCTAATGAGAATAACACTTTTAAAATAAAAAAAAATTCTTTATGCATCTTTCTATGCATAAAATCAGTTCTACTGAGAATAACACTTTTGAAATAAAAATAAATCCTTTATGCATCTTTCTATGCATGAAATGAATTTTAATGAGAATAACACTTTTGAAATAAAAATAAATCCTTGATGCATCTTTCTATGCATAAAATGAATTTTAATGAGAATAACACTTTTGAAATAAAAATAAATCCTTGATGCATCTTTCTATGCATAAAATCAATTTTAATGAGAATAATACTTTTGAAATTAAAAGAAATCCTTCATGCATCTTTCTATGCATAAAATCAATTTTAATAAGAATAACACTTTTTAAATAAAAATAAATCCTTTATGCATCTTTCTATGCATAAAATTAATTTTAATAAAAATAACACTTTTGTAATAATTTTTTTTTCATTATGCAACTTTCTATGCATAGAAATTAAATTTAATAAAAATAACACTTTTATAATAAAACAATTTCCATTATGCATCTTTCTATGCATAGAAATCAATTTTAATAATTAATATCAGTGATATCCATGCATATTCATAGGTAAATATGTACATGGAGTAATTAGAATATTTCTTTTAGAATGCACAAACGGTGGGAATTACTCTTTTGGAATAACATAAAAACAAACTTTCTTTTCCACAAAATTATGAAAAAGTTTACCATAATCTCCTTTGTATGGCTAACCATTTCTCATTTTTATCCTTCTAATTTCAACTTAAATTAACCCAATCTAGATGTATAGAACTCTAATCTACTCAATTTTTAAAATTCAAGAGAGTAAACAATAAGAAAAGTTTAATTAATCATTTAACTAATCTTTTTAGGATTAAGAAAGGCTGAATTGTAAAGAAGAGAAGGGGGTGGCCTTTTTCCTCAAAGACATAGCATTTGAATTTAATTCAAGCAACTGTAAAACAAGAAAATCAAGAAAACCATAGATTTAAAAATTAAACAAGTTAGAAAATTTAGCTTACATGGAGTTGTAAGCTTTCCTTTGGCTTGAGGGATTGAGGGTTCTACTCTTGTTTGAAGCAAGAGTGGCCACCAATTCTCTTTGGAGAGGATTAGGGCAAAAACAATTGTATTATCAAGGAATTCAATGTAAATGACTCAGGGCAGGAGCAGAGTAACAGTGTATAAACACCATTAATCTTTTACAAAGGGGGAGGCTTCTATTTATAGGAAAAAGTAAGCCTCTAACCAAGCAAACTGATTCTAGAATTTTTCAGATCGGTTTGGTCAAATTTTTGACCATTTTTGGGTGAGTTTAGCTTACTTTTTGGATCTAATTGAAATAGGAGAGAGGAGAGATAAAAATATCTCATTATTTTTAAGCTCAAAACTCCTCCACACATGTGAAATAGGTGCCTCCTTCATGAGGGGAGATCCCCACATTGAGGTGTCAAAAATGCATCATTTCTCTAAATATCTCTTAATTTTTAACTAATAAACCTTGTACTTAGTCAACTCTTCATCTTATGTGAGCATTTACTCATTCTTGAGCTATTTTTGAACCACATACACACACACACACACACACACACTTGTCTTTGACTCCTTTCCCCAGTCACCTCAATTTCCAAGAAGCTCCTCAGTGAGGGCACCAAAACAGATGTTATGCATTTGGTAAAGCAGCACAATGCCTCTATATAGCATTAGGGAAAATGTGGACTCGTTTTTGGTTCCTCTAAGAAATGCCAAGTCATCATTCTATTACGAAAAGGGGGGATCGTATAACTCTATCCATAGTACCTTAAAACTATATCATGTAGCATCTCATTGGAAAGATCTTGATGAGAGGATTCTAACGCACCAACCTCCGCGACAAATTTGGAGTTTTTATGCTCAAGTTATGGCCTCCCCACCAAAAAGTAACCTCAAAAGTTTCGTAATAACAGAAGCCTCACCCTCATTGGTTCTTATGGAATATTCCCTAGAATCTCAGAGAGCTTAAAAGGCGCAAAAGTGAGTCTAAATTTTTTCTAATGCATCACCAACGCCCACAACACCAGCAAACAAAACACCATTGACACTATTTTGTAAGCAAACCTCCGGCACCAAATACAACATCCAACAAGATAACACCATTAGCCCAAATTATGGTATTTAATGAAATACAGAGATCATTCTTTTTACATATGTATATTCTAATTGGATTATTACAATGATAGAGATTTAGAAAACAGCCTCCTCCTCACACAATTCTATATGGTAAAATTCTTCATGTAAATGGGATTCAATCTGATTGATTTCCAATGAGTCAAGAAGAATAAACCATTCATAATCGGTTTAAAAAGATAGAATCACGGAAAAGGGAAATCCAAGACATTCCACTTGAGTTGTTATCTCAGTACCCAACACCAATGATAAAATCATGGTGACACAAATGCTTCCAAAGAATGAAACTTCACACCTTATATAAAAGAGAGTTCCCAGTTTCTCCAACAACTTAACCAACAAAGGCAAAAAAAATGGCCCCAATACACCCACTGTGTACTCACAAAAAAAATAATGAGAAGGATGGTGTCTTAGAAAAACACAAGAGGGTTCTTCTCTCAGCATACACTTTTCCTCTACATATACTTCTTGTTGCAGAGTCAGCCGCCCTCAGTTCAGCTAGCTTGGCTCACAAAAAAGATATCAAGATCAGAAGTGAACTACCCTCCTAGTAGTCCTTCAGCTCCATAGAGGTTAATTAGCCTTCAACAAGAATATTAGCAATCAGAAAACGGCTATTTTATATGCAGTTAGCTTCAGCCGGCTAACAAACTGTCAACAAGACTCAAAGACCAGCTGTCTCTCTTCTGTGCACAGTTGGTCTTACCTCCTTTAATAAAAATTAGAAATTAACACGGTTGGCTCTCCTCTGCGCTCTTCACTTGTCTCGCCAAACAACCCACAAGAGATCAATAACACCCAAAAAAAAAAAACACAACCACAGTCCTTAGGCTCTCCCTTGCCTCAGCGCAAACTGAGTCAACATCAGGACAATAACATCAAAAAAAACTGAAAAATGGGCTTTCTTGCACTCCTTACCCACCTTGTATTCCTTGGCTTTTATAGCTTTGTATTCTGCAGCATTCAACATCCTCTTTCCCTTGTCTATTGCATCACCTCACGATCTCATGCGTTCTTTCCAGCAAAATCCAGTTGTAGCTGGGGGGAGTGTCTAAGCCCCTGCTTCTTTTCCCAATCATATCATGCAACCTGGTAATGCCCATCCTTTTAATCGATGGTTGCCAGCTTCACCTCTCCTCCATCAGATTATGAGTCATCATCCTTCTTAGCATATCACCATGTTGTTGAAATTGGATTATTGTATTCTAATCTTCCCCACATGCATCAAGAACAATATCCCTTTTTACCCTTATTTCTCTAAACACTGCAGTCACAAGATGCTATATTTACAAGAATGATGAGCACACAACTAAAAATGCATCCGCGAACAAGCAACTGGGTTGCTTTATTCAAAAACTAGGTGTTTTCTTTATTCTATGACTTCCTACATTCAATCCCAGCATAAGCTTTTGCATTGATAGGGTTTATAAAAACTGCTTAACATATGTACCAGAGAGATAGGACGAGCCTATAATGGTAAGTGATATTTCTTTTTCTAAGCAGTACATCTTTCTAATGATGACGATGGCTTTCATGGCCTTGATCGATCTATGCTTCCTCACACACGCCACAATTAAGCTATTCTTTAGTTATAAATGGAGGCGTGTGCACACCAATTACCACCTAGTTCTCAGTCCGAGACGTCTAGTGATCATTCCTTACCCAGTCCCTTACTACCTCTCAAAAAGACATACAATCGGAGACATTATGGCACCTGGTTAGGTGCATCACTTTTGGCTGATGGAGAGATTTTCAGCTTCTGGGGTGCTTGCTATGTGATCGCGCCATGCTCGGTTGTTGCTAGCGGGGGAGGGGGGGTCGAGGTCTTTTTATTGCATAGGATTTACATGTCCCAATTCACTTTGAGATCACGCTTATGACATTTTGTGAACCTACCTATTCATGGGGTCCATGGCATCAGCTTGCTCACTACATCAAGAGTATGCTCACATATGGGCTATGTGATAATTTTTCCTCTTTTTCTAGAAGAGGCATTACCCATAACGAAACATAGAGATTGCATATCGATGGAAGACCTTACAAACAAAGGAATATATTAGGGCTAATCAATAGTACTACCAGAGGGAGGAATGAAAGAACTAATTATACTATGGAGTGTGACAATGGTCATCATAAGCTAGTGCACATAAGTAGAGATGTAAACTGGTCATGAGCCAGTGCACATGAGTAGAGATGTACCTAGATACATTATAGTCAATTCTATTAGATCGTTGCGTGCTGTGATCAATTATGGTTGGCGTAGGTGACCGCCAACTCCACATAGAGAATATATGTATTTGTAGAATTTTTTAGTATACATGTCTTTTGTAACAAGCTTCAATATATATATGACATTCTACTAGTATATTTATATTTTTCACTTATTATATCTTGTCACACCAAAGGTTCTATTAATTTGAGTGTATTTGAAACAACATGTGTACATGATGTTAGAATTTAATTTGATGAGACTTTGCAAACGTGTTTACTCGTGCTTTGTTGTCACTTGCCTTATTATGAATAATTTTGTCTTTATGATTGTCTAATTCGTATTGGATCACAGGTTCTAGACTATGATATTACAGACGATGTGTTCTTATATCATCAAGGTTGTCAATAGAGTGTATGTAGATTCTTAGAGCAAAGGATCTTGGTACTTTTCAAAGGTTGAGAGAGAAATATGTCAAACAGAGCAACTTGACGATGCAGAGCATGATGCTGACGACATGACTAGATTTCTTGATGATTGGTTTCAGAGTAATACATATGACAATGATACTCATGAAAAATATCTCCGAGAAGAAGCACTCACAAAGTTATACAAGGGTTCTTCTATAACAAGATTATATCTGACCTTCCTCATTCTGAATCTCCTGGAGCAATGTATAAGTTTCAACATTACTAACTTAAGTGGATCACATACAATAATACATGGATGCTAAGTGATAGGGTATGTATATTTTCCTATAATAAATTGTTGTTTCTGTTAGATTACTTTCTACTAAGATTCTACCACCTGGTAGCACCATCCTAAAAACAAGTAATGAGGCATGAAAGATGATGAAATGTCTTGGAATTATTGACTACGAAATGATCCATGCATGCATCAATGATTGCATTTTGTATCGAGGAGAGTATCAAAACTCCGTTCTATGTCCCAAATGTGATGCTTCACATTTTAAGGAGGGAGCAACACTTATTCCTCATAAGGTTCTAAGACATTTTCCATTATCCCCATGAATAGAGTACCTATTTCAGATCCCAGAGTTGTCAAAGCTTATGTATTGGATGACAAAGAATGTGAGTACAAATGGGATTCTACGCATTTCGTCTGTGAAGCTTTTAAGCACATTGATAGAACATGGCCACAATTTAGTCAAGAACCCCGTCACTCAAAACTTGGTGTTGGTCTTGATAGAATCAATCCATTTTCGCATAGATCAAGTAAGTGGTCAACTTGGCCAGTGGTGCTGATCAATTACAACCTACCACCATTCATGTCCATAAAGAAGGAGCATCTAATATTGAGTTTACTAATTCCAGGTACATGCACAAGAAGCATGGTCTAAAATTGTATCCACCTCATAAGTTTATATTTCTTGAAAACTCTAACTCGATATAGCACTTCAATGTAGGAAAACAACAAGTTAAAGACATTAGTGTGTACCTAGCCCCACTCATCAAAGATCTACAACAACTTTGGAAAGGGATAAAAGTGCTTGACATTTTGGAGCCTACAAGTGAGCTAGGCTTCAGGCTTTGAGGTTTGCAGCATTCTAACATGGACTATTCATACTATCCTGCCTACGGTTATTTTTTAGGTACATGATTGCAGTTACTTTGTTTGGATTTGAAGTGATGAAATAACAATTGCACTAAGACTTCAATTATTCATAGGTCTATCACTAAGGGGTTACAAGGCATGTCCACCATGCGGAGATTGTCTATGATCAAAATATAGCAAGAATCTCAACAAGAATATATATCTCTGACATAGAAGATTTCTACTGAAAGGACGCATATTACGATTGAAAGAATGTCCACCATGCGGAGATTGTCTATGATCAAAATATAGCAAGAATCTCAACAAGAATATATATCTCTGACATAGAAGATTTCTACTGAAAGGACACATATTACAATTGAAAGAACTAGTAAGACAATTCAATAGAAGGATTGAGAGTGGAACGGTCCTTATACGAATGAATCCTATGGAGTAGTACAAAAAATGAACAATTGGACCTATTATAAATCCAGATGCAAAGCTCACAAGTGACGAGAATTGTCACAAAAACAAAGGGAAAAAATTGATGACACCTGAGATTTCAATATGGTATAGTTTGGAATATTGGAAAGATTTGAAAATTACACATTTTCTTGACCCCATGCATATTTTCGAAAATGTTGGACACTCGCTTTGGAAACATCTTGTGGGTATTAAAGATACAGAGGCTGTGAGGGTGGATTTGAAGGAACAAAACTATAAACCATCTTTATGGCCTATAGTAAGTCCTAAAACAAGAAAGTTTACTTATCATTGTGCACTATGGGTACCTACAAAGGACAACATGAGCACGATCAATGATAGGATAAGATTGATCCATACACATACAGGAGGCTATGGTGCATCATGGAAAAACATGTTTACTATGGATGATAACAATATTTCTAGATTAAAGACACATGACTTGCATTACTTTCTAAAGGTAGGACATGGCTATATCTTATTCTTGACATTTGTTAATTTGTATGAATACTAACGTCAAAGGTGGACTATTTGCAATATATCTTGCCACTTGTAATTGGTGGATGCTTAACCAAGGGCATTCAAGATATCATATACTATTTGGGGTCGCTTTTGCAAGGTACTGCTTCTTCAAAAATGTGTTTAGGATTCTTCTTTGCAATTGCTGTTAGTTATCAATTTGTGTTTTATCATTTTCCAGGTGGATCACATTAAAGGAAATAGACACTTGTCGCGGGAGATTCCACAAATAAAGTTGGAGTGTATAGAGCTCCTATGCTTGATGGAAAAAGAATTTCCTACGTCCTTTTTTGACATCCAAGTCCATGTGCTTATCCACCTTGTTGAGGAGGTGGAGCTTGCTGGAGTTGTAAGTACTCGATGGAGGTTTTGGGTTGGAAGATTCATGGGAGTCTTGAAGGGTTCTTTGCATCAAAGGGAAAGGCCTGAAGGATCTATGGCAAAGGTATGGTTGCATCATGAGGGCATGTACTATCTCTTTGAGTACTTGCAGATTGTTGATGAGGAAGCTCCCCTTGTTTGGAGACGACAAATGAATCGAGTAAATTATCATAAGAGGTGTTATGTGGAAAGGGACTCCCAGTATGTCTTGATCACGAACGAACGAGAGAATTTAAGTATTTTCATGATCTACAATTCAAAATGTATGCAAAAATGGATCAAAGAGCACGACAAAGAATGGCAAGAGAATATGCGAAGAGCATCGAAGAGGCAACGGCGGGTGATCCCCACCATGACAATGACATGGATACAAGAGAGAATAAAAAAGGCACAAGAAGAAGGTGCACAAGTTATGCATGAGAAGTTCGAGCTCAGTCTCTAGTGTGACAAGGAGGTAAGATATGGAATGGACCACACTTCCAGTACTCTATGTGCATGCTTTTGTGATGTTAATATTCTCTATGCTTGTGATTTTAGGTTTGGGCATATAGCAGTATGTGGGCCTATGGACAACATCTTTGAGTCAAAAGGATTGATGATATGCATTGTGATGCAAATCCATGAACCCTCCCAAACACCGGGGGATTCACTCTTCATTAAAGGGGGACGTCACCTGCGTGCATGAACTTCAAGAAAACCCCCTATTTAAGATCCATGTAGGATTATAAAACACCCCTATTTAAGCTTATAAGGTACAAGAAAAAGTCTAGTGTCCCCCCCCTTTCCTTAAACCTACGTCAAGATGGCTATCCTATTTTGTCAAACAACAAGACTATAAGACGGCTATCGTATTTTGTCAAACATCCATCTGTCATCCGCACACCCTCCGCACACCCTCCGCACACTTGTTACCATACATGGTTAGCATGGTGGTTCTTGATTCAAGCCTAATAATGATGATAACATCATTTGTTAAAGTTACATCTATCAAAATAGATGTTCTTGATTCATGCCTAATAGTGATGATAAGAGCACTCATTTGTTGGCACTACATCCATTACATGCTAATCACCTACATCGACATGCTAACCAAGGCAACATTATACCATTTTGCATACGTATTGGCTGTACATCTACAAAGAGTATACATATCCACCAATGTATTTCCATACGTAAAGCTCTTGAAATACTATCAAGATGTCTTTTCAAGTAAGCCTAGCCTCCTTCCTTGCCCAATACATATTCTCCAAGTATGTTGGAGGAACAGATACGAGGTATGATGATCCTTTTAATGGACAAGGCTATAAGTGGCATAGCTTGGGCATCCCTTAATCCCATCTCCTCTAATCCTCAATGGGAGCAACAGGTGTAGCTGGCCTTATCGAAGCTAGCTACATATCATATGCATTACCTCCTTACAAAGGTGTAGCAGAAGCAATAACTAGATCTACAAGACAAGCCTCATCACCTCTAACATAGCCCCATATACTCTTACCAACTAACGCATTATTCACCATAAAACTCCACATGGAATACTTGGTTCCATTCAATTTATCCTCCCAGGCCAAAACTTCAAACACGTCTCTCGAATTTAGATTCGGATTTTGATTCTGAACCATCTTAGATGTATGCATAAACTCCACTGATTCACATGCTGTGAATGGTATTGCACCAACAAAATCACATTAACCCACTAGCCAATGCTTGGTTAAACAATGCACAAACCTCACTGAACTTCCAATGCAGACCTGTACTTGCAAAACATGAACTAATTTGAATGTTGTATTGCCAAATACAGAGGTAAACAGCTCCAAATCCTTTCCCATAATTGGCAACAGTCTCTAAACCTGCTCAAAATAGTGTAGATAGCAACTACATTCACTGTTATTGGGGCGGACAAGCTAGAAAGCTGTAGTATAAGAATGATTACACACTAACATAAACAAGTGTCTTCTCCCTTAAAAAACAAACACTAGAATGAAAAAGCTGAAAAGCATCTTGGATGTTTAATAGCAGCAAATATGAAGTTACACAAGAGTAACACCTGAACAATCCATGAATCTAAACCAAAATTTGATAGAGTAGAAAACATAAAATGCATCTTGAATGTTTACTAGAAAAACTAAAAATTAAACAAGAGTAACACCCGAACAATCCATGTCTATAATCCATAAGTTTAGCATTGACACATCTATGGGCATCTTCTCATAAATGCTACATCATGCCACATAGCTTGCCAACAAATTTATCCTACAAAACAAACATAAGCTCCCTGTCAAGTTACATGCTGCAAACCTAGGATCCCTATGTGATAAGAAGGATTGAAAGCACATTAACAAAAACATATGTTCCCTTCATCTACATCAGAGATTGGAGCAGTAGGGCTGCAAATGGACTAGGAAGGAGGGAAGGGAAGGGAAGGGACAACTTCAAAATGGATAAACTTTACAAAAATTTAAAAAATGGAAAATGTACCTTTTCTGCCCTGCACATATTCATTGAAAAGTTTGTAGTCATTCTCATCAAGATGGTATTTCTTTGTTTGTCGATCATAGTTGAGATTGGCCAAGGCTATTATAGATTCCAAATCCACACATTGGTTGTCAACAAGGTCATATGTGTAGGTCCTAGTTCCCTTTGCTTGTTGATACCATGACAAATGAATTTGAACATTCAAAGGCCTATCCAATAGATCAAAGGGGCCTCTTGTCTCTTTTAGACAATTTCCAACCTTTCTCCTCATGCTTGCCACCCTTCCAAGGTACCACATGCCGTTTACAGCACCCTTACTAGTATTCCCAGCTTTTCCTTTTCCTCTTGTCTTTTTGTTTGCATTTATTGATGTGCTTTCAAACAATACTGCACAATCAGATCCTATACCAAGACATGTTCCTGTATGAATCATTGCCTTCTTCTCCAAAGAAAAATACACTCCACTTTTCACCCTTGTTAATCTATCTTTAGATAGTGTGGGATTTCCATTCAATTGGCTGACAAGTGTGCTTTTAGAAATGGCTTTCCCATCCACTTCAACAAATGGCGATATTTCACTAACCACCTTCTCCTCCTCATCAATTAGACAATCAATCACATGACGAAGCTCACTTTCACTAGTAATTTCCTCATCCAGATCACCTCGAACACCACTATCAAAGTGATTATCTTCATCTAAAAGTAGAACATCATCCAATGATTCATCTTCATCCACATATTCAAGATTAGGGTTGAAGAGTTCTAAGAGATCTCCCTCCTCCCATGAGTCATTCCAAGAAGTTTCATCGCGCATACCAAGTGTCTCACTTATGGCCTTTGCTTCTAATAATCCCTCTTTCAATGTTGATACCATATGGTTGTCACTACTCACACAAGCATAGTCTCCCAGGTTGGCCAAAGGAGTGCCATTCTCCTTTTCCAAAGTAGCCCATATATTTTCTTGTTTAGAATGAGCTGCTGGAAATTTAAGAATTGAACCTGCTTGAAACTCTGCTATTCTATTAAGTGCTCCGGTACTACTCAGCAAATCAAAGCCATCATAGCATCTTTCATTCCGAACCATTCCACCCACCTTGCTGAGAAAATTCTCACATGCATCCGATCCTGTGCAAGAAAGGGGTACGTGCAAGTGAGGATGCTTTTCCCTAAAGGTCTTTATCAAGAGAACCACAAAGTGACATGACAATTGAATGTCAATGAATGTTTCTCTACTGATAAAGTTTTGCTTTAGGGAGTATGCATCATGCTTAGTGATCCACATGCGCCAAATCCTACATATAGAAAGAACCATGAGTATTAGCCACATAAACCTTGGAAATACGTTCAAAATCCTTTATTCATATATCACTAATAGCAATGGTAGCAACTTCTGCATACCTGAAAAAGAAAGACACCTTTCCTGCAGCTTTCACACGACCATACAAGTCTAAGGTAGGTGATAAGAAAATATCAATGTAAGATGCTACTATTGATAAGTACATAAGTGTACCCAATGTCCGCTCTTTGTGAGCACCATAGCCTTCTTGTAATAACTTCAAACACTTTTGTACTTTCTTTGCAGCAATCCTTTGTGCAGCTCTCCAATTTTGTCTATCCTTCCTCTCAATATCCCCTTCTTGCAAGCCATGTTCATCAACCTTGAATAATTGATATACAATTGCTACATGATTCAAAGTCACAAGCTCTCTACCAAGTACCAACCTCCTAGATGCACTATCCAAAGGATTGATAAGTTTCTTTCCATTATGGATATAGTCTTGATCATGCAAACCACTGATACTCCCATCAAATGTGATGTGTGCTGTAAAGGGCCAACCCTTCCAAGGAATGCACAACCTGGGACCTTGACAGAAAGAGTAATCTTGCAACATCAACTTTCTGCGCCTACTATCCCCATCTGAAGCATGTCCTATCAATGGACCTACCACATCCCTTAGAAAAATGTTCCAAGAAAGCTGAATGCTCTCCCACTGTTCTCTGACAAACATGGAATCAAACCTATTACATGTCAATTGCACCAATATAACTAGCTTTGGCAAGAATTCAAGAAGAGGATTCACTATCAATACCCTTGCATAATGAGCAATCACATTATGTTGAAAAGCGTCCACAACTCTAAGATATCCATCTTGACCATCACCAACTTGCACGACAAAGTCTGGAATGCAAGTGTGTTCTAGCTTTTTACCACAAAAGCCAACCAAATTATCATCACGTGCCACCCATCTCACCATTCTTTTCACAACTGTTTCATCCTCAGCTAGAAGAACTGGCACACTACCCAAGGGTATACCTTTCTTCATCATGTGACAAGTGTAAACTTCTCTTGCATGTTGAAATATATCCTCTTGTAAACCAGTTCGAAAGAAAAGTGCTTTTCTTGTGGACCTCATTGTGGTGGACATGTGTGGACCTCCAAGGTTAAGTGATAAGAAATTATGCAACCTTGTCCCTCCCCATATCTTGACAGTCTCAAATAATTCCTTTGTTGTATTGGAATATCTCTTCCCTTGACCTACTCTTGAAATGTTTTGTGAAATGTCAACAAAGAAGTTCCACAATGCCTTCTTTCCCTCAAACAGACCTAGCTCATGAGCATTGATTATATCTTGACAAAATTTTCTAACATCTTTCCTCACCATGGCTTCCATAGTGCTCTCCCGAAGACTTCTAACCTTCACGCTCAATGCAACAACTTCAGTTCTTGTGAATGCTATCTCCTTCTTCAATACCCGAACCATTGTGGACTTTGTTTTTGCTACTCTCAATAACTCTAAATGAGTCAAATAATCTAACCGTCTACCACCTCCTGTGTCTCTTGATCCACGAGTGTCTGAAGATCGAATTTGTCGATACACTCGCATGCGAAAGTCTCGTTCTTTAGGAATAGTAGCACATGCACCACATTGCAAATTATCAAAGTATGTTCCCTCCAAACATATCCGCTTGCAATCCTTATGACGGAAAGTGCCATTAATTTCAATGAACTCTGTTGTCCCCATCATAATTGTTGCCTTAGTTGCTGGCTCATTGTGCCATTTGCCACCTCCCTTACTATCATCCAAAAAGGGCTTCAAGTCAACCACATTCCCATCATAGTTATATGACCCTTGCCAAAAACCCCAACACAAGGTTGCAAGCAAGCTACTCCCTATGAGCAAAGGAGGAATCTGTTAAGTTCCCAATAGACTTGATGGAGAGAGAGCCAAAAGCCATATGACTAGCTACACCTAACATCTCTATAAAAAAACAGAAATAGTGATTGAAAATAGAAGCTTGAAAATTTGCCTAATGGAGAGAGAGCCAAAAGCCATATGACTAGCTACACCTAACATCTCTATAAAAAATCAAAAATAATGATTGAAAATAGAAGCATATGAGAAATACCTGATGGCTTTCGTGATGCATTGGCAGTTTGCAAGGTGTCATTGTCTATAAGAAAACATTACAATAGAGCATAAGAAAAAATGTTCACTTGGAAAATACAAAACTGATGGAAAACGCAGCTAGAACATGTGAGTTTTACCTTTAGCGGAACATTTCTTGAAAAAACCACTTAGATCTCTTTGCTTCTTATCTATAATTGTCACCTTGGATGGGCGACCACCAGCCCTCTTCACTTGATTACTAGAATCAATGCCACTAGCCTTTGTGATATGTAGCTTGGATTTCATATGCTCAATCATGCATTGTCGTAGAGATCCTGTCTTTGGAAATAGTGGTATCCACTTGTTATCTAGCATGCAGCTTATATAGACTTTTGATAGAGTGCTATAATCTCCAATAGTCTCTGTTACTAGTTGAAACACCACATTACTCTCACTTGCAAAGGTTGAAACCTCCAACATTGCTTCATTTACTTTTTCTTTTCCTAATTCCATAATGTCATCCAATGAACCAAGGCTGTCTTTTCTATGGCTCTCTTGCTCACATAACCCAATAATCCTCATATGGGATGCTGAGTTGATGTGTGAGTGTGTGTAATTATACAAAGTGTCAGGACCCCCTTGACCATAAGAGCAATCACACTCCTCACACCAAATCTGAAACAATGCTTTACCATCCTTGTCCTTTGACATGAGCTCAAATCTATCATGTCGGCCTTTTGCTCTTAACTTTTCTTTGGCTATCTTAATCTCCCTCTGCCATTTTTTGACCTCAGATGGTGTTTCAAGGTGACTCTTCAATCGATTCTTAGAAACACTACCACACGTAGTCGAATCATCCACCATATTGTAGCTTTCACACCCTTGAGCAAGATCATGCATACATAAATCTGGAGACACTGTACACTTTGGCTGCATTTTATTGCTATCTCCAACTGAGTCCACTTTTTGGCGTTTGCCTTGTGTATCATATTCCATTTTCAATTGGATGGATACTTCTGCAGCATCAACTATCCATCTCTCCTCTTGCTTGGCCCCTATTGGAATTTTCCTAGATCCTCCCAAAAATATAAAGTCATCTATGATGAGATTATCAAGGATGATCTCTTCTCTCAAGTCCTTGTAGGTACCACCAGTTTTAAGATGAACATATCCCAACACATGATTTTCAGCCACACCCTCATCTAACACAATCACAATATCATGCCTCTCCATACTCCTATAAAAGGGCTAGATAACAAAAAGGTGCCCAACAAGATAATCTCAAATGGACAGCAAAACCTGTTGTAAAGTAAAGAAAATGAGGAAAAAATTACAGCAAAACCATCATTAACATGTTTAAAATGAAGGATGAAATGGACATAAAACCTAGAGCAAAGTATGGAAGAATTAGAGCTGCTTCAAGCCAACAATCTCCTTTCGAAGCTTACAGCTACTCTAGCAACTAGTAACAAATTACAGCACCTGTAAACAAATTCCAACCAAAAACATGTGAGTTGAAGTAGAAACATAGGCCTTCTCAATGCATTATTTGCAGTAGCAGCAAAACCTGTTGTAAAGTAAAGGAAATGAGGAACAAATTACAGCAAAATCATCATTAACTTCCAGGCCCAAATAGTAGAGTAATCTGCAAACTCCAACGCTGAAATACCAGTAGGGAGATTCGACGTAACGGGAGGTGGGAGATAGTCGAACTGGAAGGTACGATGTACTACCTGCCAGGGCAATGGAGGTTGAAGAGGCAAAAGTACAGGGCATAAGATAGGGCAAAAGTCATGTGCAGGATAGGAAACCCATTTTCTCGCTCTTCCCCATTTCCCCCCTCCATTTTTGGGGATAAAATTGGCTCCATTTCACCATGGTTAAGAAAACATATGGTTAAAGTTACATTCGTGGGTGAGTATGGTCAACCGTGTGAAAAGCCCTCACTCATGGGATAGGCCACATGTGTACACATACTTGGGAGGGCAAGTAATTTCTACTTTTGTTGGCAAGCCAACTAACCAAATTACTTTATAACATCTTTTCCAAGCCCAAATCTATCATGGTTTCCTTAGTTATTAGGTTCACCACCGCTGATCCATAGTGTATTAAGGCATTTGTAATGGTGTCCTTCAATGCACATCTTTGCTTTGATAGTTCTAGGGTCATCGTCTCTCATAGATTGTCCCAAGACTTACACATAGCGGTCACATGACTTCCTTCCTATCACAAATTCTGAATGAAGGGTTCTATTAAGAAATTCACTATTCAAATAGCGGTCACACAGTCGCAATATTGAAAAGACACATGTATATTACACTACTATAGACACTAGAATAAAATAGTAAACCTATATTAAAGAGAGAATGATTTAATGATATATTTGTTTTATATTATGAAAGACTATTTATATCATGACTTACAAGGTTGGATCTCAAGTTCCTTGATTTGAACCACCCTTAAAACCCATATTCTTGGATCTACAACATTGGGACTCCATGTAGCCTTCCATTACTCCATTTTTTATTTAATCCTCTGATAGATAGTCTCTTTGTCTTTGGGTGATTGGGCAATTTTGCAAAGTGTGCAAAGCAAAGTGTACTAGAAAGATAGAGTGAATATTTACAAATGCCAAAAGATAATAAGGACAACTTAGGAGAACCAGCTTGTGGTCAAAATCAAAGAGTGAAAGAGTGAGAGGGTATAGGTGTGGGTGTGGTGGTGTTCATGTGGCCATGTTATGCTTAATTTGCTTGTAGGAATGCATTACTATGGAACATTTCTTACACCTTTTTCCATAGCCTTTTCTCTTATTTTCTCTAAACATTAGCCCCTTTAATTAGCCACGATTAGTTCTTTGATTACCATAATTAACAATAAGAATCACCATCAATGAAGGAGACCTAGTGTTAGTTTTGGGCTTAGTTCATGAACACCCAGTGAGACTGACTTATCAAATGAGTATTTGTGTGTCATTTCTACATCTACATCTAGGGTAAAGATTAGTACCCCCCCTCTCCCCCCCCCCCCTTAATTTAAATTTAAGATTAGCCAAAACATAAAAGGGCCCCCACCCCTAATGTATAAGCTTATGCATCATCTGCAAAAAACCCCCCTAGTGTACACTCACGTGATATCGTAAGGTTCCCCTTCTGAATCCCCCGGGCCCAAACATAACATATAGATGAAGGAAGATTGGATAAGATGGAGTGAGAAGGTACCACAGCGGCAAAAAGCGATGTGGTATCCAAATGGATAAAAGCATGTGCATCAAATAAAAATAGAAATTGTATGGGAGAGAAAAAGAGCTGGGGTAGCATGCAAATATGGAAGGAGCAAAGGTGATGATGCGGGTTCAAGAAGGAGTATCAAGATCTTTGAGGGGCTCTCCAAGGGAGTGTGGCTCGTGCTACCACAAAAGAGAGATAAAAGTGGAAGACTGTAGTGGAGGGGGACTCCTATAGGTTTGATTTCACCTTGAAGCATGCAAGCTAGAGTTCCTACAATTCTTTTTAGTGTGCAGTGGACAGCTAGCACAATGTGCGAAGAGTAGTTTGTGGATCAGAGTGGAGAGGGTCGGATGTTGGAGAATCGGCCATGGTATGTCCCAAGGTTCTCAAAGCAGCTCCTCTATTAGATACTTGATCCAATTCAATTTCTTCTCCGCCGATAATGGCTATTGAATATGGGGCTCTGAAGTACTATCTGTCAGGATATCTATTTGTGAAAGATCCTTGAGTTTTTTTTGGAGTTTCTTATTGTATACTTTTTCCTAGGCCCATGGATGTTGAGGCACTATGTTATTGTATATATAAAGTAGATAGAGAGTCGATTATATCTATTGTCTATTTTTGTGGAGTTTCTTCTTGTCTGCTTTTGCCTAGGCCTCAGGGATGTTGAGGCACACTGTTATTGTATATCTGAAGAGATAGAGAGTCTAGATTATATATTTTGTCTTGATGATTTTGTTGTAATGATTGAGTGAGTTTGTTTAAGTTTATGGAAATGAAGCTTTTACATGTTGGTCTCATGATTGGGTAGTTACATTTTGAGTCAAGATTAGTTGAGGAGGTACAGAGCCACTTCTATGTCAGTTTAAGTTTATGGAAATG
Source organism: Cibotium barometz (assembly GCF_041138505.1). Lineage (NCBI taxonomy): Eukaryota > Viridiplantae > Streptophyta > Polypodiopsida > Cyatheales > Cibotiaceae > Cibotium > Cibotium barometz. The sequence goes on along the minus strand of NC_141108.1, from coordinate 1,079,711 downwards.
AAGCTTTTACATGTTGGTCTCATGATTGGGTAGTTACATTTTGAGTCAAGATTAGTTGAGGAGGTACAGAGCCACTTCTATGTCAGTTGGACCTCAAGATTGTTAGCTAGAGAGTGAAGAGTCCTTGGATTGTCTTGTTAGAGATTAGGAAAAGCTCTTGTGGTTCTGATCTGACATTCTGGAATGTCAGCTATTAGCAATCAGAAGACCTTGTGATCTGACGGGTTTCTGTGGTAGCTACAATCAAGTTGGTGTCAGACAACCGAGAGTCCATATAGTGGGATGCATTTTTGTTTTAAGTGTCCTAAGGTTTTAGAGGTGTCATCTGACACAGAAGAGGTTGAATCTACTTCAGTGATGAGTCAAATTGGTCATCCTTAAGAGGAAAATATTTCTATGGCAACTACAGTTAGATTTGAGTCAGCTACGTGTCCACAGGATTAGGTCCTAGCTTGGATTGATTGTCTGGAGTGTATAGAGGTGCTAGCTGACCAAAAGGAAAGAGTATTTGCATCACCTGGGTCAGTTGAGCAAGCTTGAAAGAGGACAATCTTTCGGAGGTAGCTATGGGTAAGTTGCAATCAGTTGAAAGCTGTTGAAGTGATATCTTCACCAGACAAGTATAGCCTGAGGGTTGGAGGATACCTGAAGGAGGGATTTGTTTTGGTGAAGGATTTAGAAGAAGAATTTTGCGTCTAAATTTTGAGGCAAAATCCACTCATTCTATGTCAGTCAGCTCTGAAGGTAAGTTTGGTCACAAACCATAGTTGAGTGTTAGTTGTGGTCAGGAGAGACCGTTTGGAGTATGTTTAGAGTTTTTGGAGGTGAGATCTGACCTAAGAGAACCTATGAAGTCACCTGAGTCTGATAGGGAGGTTGGGAGGGTATAGAAGTGTCCTTTTGAGTCACAGATGTAGGTAGGAGGACTGGTGCAAGTCTGGTTGGTGCCCTTGGAGCTTGGATTTTAACATCCCCTAGTTCTGATTCCATATCTTTTCTTCCTTCTGTACCTGCTAGTGGTGTAGTAGAGGCCATCACCCCTAGAGGCCACACATCATTTGGTTCCCCCACTGAGGATCAGAAGGCTTCTATCTAGTACTTTGCTCAGTAGTTTGGAACCCATTTGCTGGACAACTCAGGGCCTATGGCTGATTTTGGATCTGATATGTTTAGAGGAGAGAGGGGTGAGGATGTCACCCAGTTTGTGAGAAGGATTGAATTGGTGGCATTGAGAAATGGCAGATAAGATGATGCTTATAATCTAAGGACGGCAGATTTGATGTTGGAATATGAAGCCAGGGAATGGTTTGAATATGAAGCTATAGAGTCTGACAGGAAGGTTGGGAGGGTATAGAAATGTCTTTTTGAGTCAGCTAGTGGTAGGAGGATAGGTGCAAGTCTAGTTGGAGTCCTCAGACCTGAGATTCTGATATACCTCAATTCTAATTCCATATCTTTTCTTCCTTGTGTACCTGATGGTGGTGTAGTAGAGGCCACACAACGTCTTACTTATCAAGACTCGTGCATTTTTACATCATTTCAACAACAATCTTGTGCAAGTTCTTGTGACACAAACCTAATGACAAGCTAGGTTACGTTGGGGATCTAGAGATAATATATAAAGTTAATTATTGTTTTATGAAATAGGTATAGTCATCCTAGAAATTAATTCATTCTCTCACATGTTGGTGTATTTGGTGCTCATTCGAGAACATGTTTATTATAGGTTATTTTGAAGGTTCGCTGGTTCCATACACAATACAAAGGGAAAGATGCTACCGTGAAAAGAGAGCCCATGGGTTTTCGGTCTATCCTCCAAGTTGCTACAAGCAAGCAAAGAACCTTACCTTGCATTGAACAAAGATTCTTTTACAAGAATCCAAATGGCAATCCACGGTGGCAAATTATGCAAGTCAATCCTTGAGGTTAACGGATTTTTGATAGCACACTAGCCTCCTTTCTTGAGGATAGCAACCATATTGATATCGAGGAAGATACATCATTGGCGGAGGAGGAGTATACACATCTTGACCTCACCGTGATGGTGATTTCTCAAGGAGATAGACCAGGACCATCTAATGTGAATGAGGAACGAGAGGAGGAAGACGAGGACGAGGGGGATGAAGACCTACCTAATTTTGGAATTGAGCAAGCAAATGAGCTTGTAACGTCAACTTTCCCTATACCACCTGGGCTGGACCTAATAGAAGAGGAACTACAAGCAGCTAGCAAGGACAACAATGAACCACTCTTTTACATTGACATTTTTCCCAAGTCTAGTCCTTGAAACTCAGGTATAATCCTACTTCTCCAATAACTCCCGTAGTTTCCCTATACCACCTGGGCTGGGTGGACCTAATAGAAGAGGAACTACAAAGAGCTAGCAAGGACAACAATGAACCACTCTTTTACATTGACATTTTTCCCAAGTCTAGTCCTTGAAACTCAGGTATAATCCTACTTCTCCCAATAACTCCCGTAGTTTCAATGTGCCACATGCTTAAAGCTTTCAAACATCATGATTTAAACATCACGATTAATGTGTCACATCCTTTCAAAACTTTCAAATCTTTCGGGTGAGGAACATAGAGGACTCTCGACTAGGTGTGCATGTGACATTCCCCTTTGCTAGACTATTGAACTTGAAAATCTGCTTGGAAAACTTGAAACATCACTCACGTGTCTGTGGAATCCTTTCACACACCATCTCCATCGTTGATGGAACTCAGTACCTCCTAAGGTGATGTTGGAGTCACTTCCATCTTCTTATGTGGAAGAGAACCCCCTATTGATGCCAATTGAAGACCAAAACTCCATTTTCTCCTTCGATGATGGATGTCATGCTTTCCCAAAAATTTGATTAGGTAAATCTTGTATGCCTTGCAGATGCAAGATGCTTAGACTAACTGTCTATACTGGACTACTCGAATGACTACTATACTTAGATGTACTTAAGAAATAGAGAAGTGTTGTCGCGCGGCTGATGTAAATGCTTAGTTGGTTGCTTTAATGATTCTCCTGCTGTATTATGCCCACGACTACTAGTCAGCTATAGGGCTGGCTGCTGCTGGCTGATGGGTTGTCTTGGCTTGGCCGACTAGTCACCTAAGCCACCAAAGGGGCTGGCTAATTAGGATGCCTAGGTTGCTAAGTGCTTATGATGCTAATGATGCCTTCACATGTGCTGCTTGAAATGATTTGGTTCTGTGGATGTTGCTTTGCCCTATCTGAAAATGGCATTTTGTCCAACCCTAAAAAAGAGATTTATTGTATTTTTTCATCTTTTTCTGTCTTGATGTTGGTCAACTACCCTTTCACTCCCTGACCAGCAGCCCCCTTGACTATATATTGCATTTGCCTACACATTCAGCACTTATACCACATCATAGATCATATTAGGTACCATCTGCATTGCTGTTGCTGCTATCAAGCCCTACACATCTGCTTTATCATCATCGTCTGTCAGCTTTAGTACTTCAACATTTTATATCAAGCCACACCTTGGGACAGTAGCCCACTCTACAGCACTCTACTTCAGTGTTTTAGATCTGGCTACAATTTGGGATGGCAGCCCTCTCTGCCACACATAGATCACATTAGCATTTCATATAGATCAGCTCATGGGACATCAGCCCTCTCCTCTGCAATAGAGCATACCAGCATTTTTTCTCAGCTTATGGGACAGCATCCCACTCTTTGCTACACTTCAGCACATCAGTGTTTATCTTCAATTCACTCTTTCGGACATCACCCCACTCTCTGCTACATCACACTATGGAGATGACAGCCCACTCTCTGCTCACGATCTCACACCACTCGGGACGGGATCCCTCTCTGTGCTTCTCACCTCACTTAGGTATTGCAGAACCCTTGTCACCAGAGCTTGTACCACTTCCACCATTCGGCCGCACGATAGCCCTCTTTGCTCCTCACCACCCCTTAGGTATTGCACCACCCTTGTCACCAGAGCTTGCACCATTCCGGGATGATATCCCTCTCTGCTCTTCATCACCATTTAGGTACCAGAGCAACAAGTACAAGTAGGTATAGCAAGTACAAGGAATGGTATAGAAGGAATAGTGGTACTATGAGGGAGAAAGGACGAAAGGACCATATATACGAGAGATCAGAGAAAAACAACATAGCATGAAATTGGTGAGTGATTCTATATATAATGGTGAGTGAACATATGTACAAGAGTCCTCTGATGTGAGGTGACTCTTAGTAGAAGAATACTAGTGCAGAAGTAAAGACATTGTCAGAGATAAAGCATGGTTGGTGAGACGAAAGGCACTCCAAGAAGGTGATAGTGGTGGGCAGTGGAAGGTGAAGTGGTGCCGATGTCGATGATGGTGGTGCAAACTCTAGTGGTGGGCAGCGAAAGGTGAAGTGATGTTGATGACGATGATGGTGGTGCAGACTCTAGTGGCAAGGGTAATGATATACTTGAATGATGATGAAGAGTAGAGAGGGTTGCCCTCACGAGTGGTGGTGGTGCAAGCTCTAGCAACAAGGGTGCTACAATACCTGAGTGATGGTGAGGAGTAGAGAGGGTTACCATCCCAAGTAGTGGAAGTGGTGCATGCTCTGGGCACAAGGGTGCTACAATACCTAAGTGGTGGAAGAAAAATGATGAAAAACTATAGCAAAGAGTGGGTTTTACGATGAAAAACTATAGCAAAGAGTGGGTTGTTGTCCCAAGTGGTGTACTTATGATAAAACACTGATGTGTTGTAATGTGTAGCAAAGTGTGGGTTGTTGTCCCATGAACCTAAAGATAAAAATGCTGATGTGCTATATGTAGCAGAGAGGGTTGCTAACGGTCCATAAGCTGAGGATAAAAACATTGACGTGTTGAGTCTAGCAGAGAGGGATGATGTCCCACAAGCTGAGGATAAAAATGCTGATGATATGTAGCAAAGAGTGGGTTATCGTCCCAAGGTATGTTGTTGAAGGCAAACGATGTAGATATGTTGTCAGTGCTCATGTAGGACAAGGGCCGATGTAGCAGCAAGAGAAGTAGATAGATGACATTGTGCTATTGGATATGTTTATGAAGTGGTACAAAAGTCTTAATGAAGAGGCAATGCTATATATAATCAAGGGGATTGCTAGTCGGCCACACTGAACAGTCGGCTAGCACAATAGGACACAAAAAAGATGGATAGAATCTAATAAATCCAGAATAATCCAGATAAAAAGTGCAGCAATCTCAACTATAAAAACACAAGCATATCATTCATACCAGGCAGGTATTTCCATGAAGTTCCTCTAGTGGAGAAGTATTTGGCTCAAAGGATTCAACTCTCACAGAGTCAGACAAAGTGGGGGAGTGGTTTTAGTAGAGGAGGATTAGCAGAGGAGTCGAAGGGTTTTTAGGTGTACCCCTAGCAACACTTTAGCAGAGGGGAATGTCATGTGCGTGACCCAATTGGTGTATAGGTGACATGGCATTCTAGGCATTCAAGCATTAATCCAACATTTATCAAGCAGTTAAATCAATGTTAACAAGCTTAGATCACAGCAGTTACAGCATGTGCATCATTGTATGGGGTTGTTGTTGCAACACCTACAGCAGTAGACAAGGCATCGATAGCATTTAGGACATGCATCACATCAGGTCGGGGCATGGGAAACTAGCCGTTGACAATAGCTATGGGGCATTTATGAAGTCGTGAAGATCTAGACATGCAGGCCGATAGAATAAGCCTGGCCAACTAGCATCATCATTCCATATATATAGAAAACCACATTATTCATTTCAGTTATCTCCTTCTTCTCAGCATTTCCAGCCTAAGGAGCAAGGGAATCAGCAACATAGTCAACATACAGTTAGCATTCAACATTCGTTTCATCTCTTGCCTCCTGCATAGAGGAAAACCAACATCCAAAGGGTGGACCGCAGCATTGGAGAAAGGAACAGTCATTCATCATCATCATTTAGCATATCTCTCTCTTCACGACGAGAAGGATACTCATTTAGGATAGGCATAGAAGCAGTACATTGCCTTACACATGAAGCAGTGCCAGTCTGTTTTGGAATGATGTCAGATGATCTGAGTGTTGGATTTGCAAAAACCAGACACCAACAGTGTATTGCCTTACACATGAAGCGGCACCGGTCCGATCTAGAATTATGTCAGATGATTTGAGTGTTGGATTTGCAAAAAAACGACACCATGCGTCTGTAAGAAGCATGTAGTTTGCATGTAGGACGGGGCCAGGCCCCTTAGGGCTACCCCAAGAAGGGGATGTTGCATTCCTTGAATGGGCAAGAGGAGCACCATTCAAAAAAAATCAAAAAAATATTATGATCAAGCATTTCCATTCGCAATGAATCACTGCTCATAGTCTTTTACACAGTGTGGCTTATTTGATGGATCTCGAGGACTAGTTGCTAGACATCGACACCAATGAGAGGAGGTGTTGTAGGATTTTTATGATGTTTTTCAACTCTTTGTACATAGAGTTTGATGTAGCTGCCAGTTGTGTTCAAGAATTTCTTAAGTATAGATTGAAGGAAGGTAGGTCTAGCAATTTATTCCTACAAGACCCAGCAAAGGAACATCTAGCTTGGAAATGGTGTAGGCTAAACGGGACATCATGTAAGTACTTAAGGCCACTTGAATTGAAGGTGCTTGCTCAATGTGCTCCAAATTCACGCTTCGAAAGAAATTGGAGTATGTGCATAGTACTACTCACAATCAGCTACTTGCAAGTAGGGCTGAGAAGTTGGTGTACATTTCCTACAATAAAATAATTCTAAAGCGCATAGAAAGCAATGACTATGAAGAGCACATGCCTAACTAGACATACGACAGTGGAGATGATGTCAGTGTGAAGAAGTCAAAACTGAAGGCATTGGTAGCAATGATGCATGTGCTGCATTGTGCTTGCACAAAGAGGTGGCTACCCCAAGGGGCCAACAAAGGCCCTAGTCTTTGCCCACCAACCCATAGAAGGGCTGGGCAAGCTATCGGCTAGCCCAAGGGGCTTGGCAGTCGGGGACTTGCCCATCTAGGTGGCCAAGCACAAAGGTTGCCCATAAGTTGGCCAAAGCACAAAGGTTGCTTCATAGACAGCCAAGCACAGAGGTTGTGCATAAGGGCCAAGTGCAATTAGTGTTTGTATTAGTAGTAATCTATAGAAATTAATACAAAGAAAAGCTCACAATGCATTACCCAGATAGACAAAGAACGGGTGCGGAGGACGGGAGGAGAAGTGGCGGGCGGTGGGCGCGCTAATCGTATGTTTGCTTGAAGAAGAGGGCATCGATGCTGAGAAAGCAGATGGCTCCTATGAATTCATTGGAGCCATCTATTTTGGTTTTTTTTTAAATTCTCAGACCGTCGTGTAAGTGACGGCTCTATTAGCGATGTCTCTTATACGACGTACTGTAGTTTGCAAGTGTCGTTTGAACGATGCATAAATGTTTGTCGCTTATACAACACCTTACGACACTTCATTGTCGCATTCAAAAAATGTCGCTTAAGCGACGTTCTTCATCGTTTAAGTGACGTGTTTGGAAAAACCTATCATTTTGGGCTCGTTCGCAAGGGGGGGTTGTTGATCGTGCCTATTGATAATCGACAAAGCCCTATTGCTAATCCATCGTGCCCTCACCACAAGACCCTCAAGATGACCACCCATGGCTAGGTCTAGGGATGGACCTAGAACCAGGAGGGGGGGGATGTTAACCCAAGGTTAACAGGCACCACCAAAAACATATTGTCAAGACCTTGTATACAATGGATAATGGAGAATTCATCATCAACAATGAGCTAAGAAGATACATCTAGCTTGTGGAAGAGCTAAGAAAAGGACTTGAACATTTTTACTCAAGAAGGGGTAGCCACGATCATCAAGAACTATCAATTGGTTGCCCAAACCATGCAATGTTTGCACAAATCGAAACTTTGGATGCATGTAGCGCATGCCCTAATCTTGCATTTCATTTCATGTTGTACTCAACAGGGATGGCTTGGCTTGTATAAAGGCCATCATCCTATGCACTTCATGAAAGGTCTCTAGTTACTTCTCATTAGTTCACTTTTTAAATGTTGGGCACCCAACTTCAGTTAGTGTGAATGATCGTGGCCAATAAATGGCATGTATATAAGTGACTTAAACTAATAAGGGGACATTCCTTTGAGTGTTGATTGAGAGTGTGCTATTACTCCTTGTGGTCTAGCTCTTTACCGTATCCTCTCGTTCTCTTGGTGGTGCTTACGTGAGAGTGAGTGTGTGTCAGAGTTCTACCCTCTTGTCGTCTTGGTCTTACCATGTCTTTCTAGTGAGAGAGTGAGAGTGAGCTATTGCCTTTGCGCAGTGTAGCACGGACTTGCAAACAATGGGGATTGCCAAGCTCTACATAGACAATTTTTGTGGTTGATGAAGGTGGGTCTTCTCAAGTGCTAGCTTGCATTCATGCGGTTGCCTCTTCCATGAAATAGCGGGTAATCTACTAAGTTCCCCACGACACTCAAAAGTTTACTCTTCACTTGGTTTGATTCTTGTAGTGAGTGTTGTGTATTTGGCTTTCAACCATACTTCATACGTGGCAAGGGCCTATTGCCCCCCATACTGCACAACCCACTCTTGATCCTTGAGTCCTCACCCCTAGGCCGTCTCTCCTTTGTGTCTCCCTTGCATCTATAGCCATCACCCTGAGCAGTGAGCCATCACCTTAAGCATCTACAGCGGTCAACCCACCAGCCACCATCGCCGCTTCAACTGAGCCCTGTTTTCCCCTTGGCCACTCCGTGGGGCCCTCTATCAACTCTCTACCATGATCCTTAAAGCATCTTCTACACATCTACTGTCAGCGGCCTGAGGCTTGAGCAAGCATCTAAAGTTTGGATTTTGAGCCTTGAAAGTTTTTTGTCTTAGCTCTGTTGCGTGTACATTGCAACTAGCTCCAGATTTAGACTCTTCTCTCGTTTGTCGGTCACCCCGATATGTAGATTCTCGAGTCTCTATAAAACTTATAGGCTTCAATAGACCTCTGCATGTCTACTCCAGGCTCGACAGTGTAATACCAAGCTTCAATTATTTGCAAGTTTGCAACATGTATAGTCAAATCATAAATGCATCCCTCTGTAACTTATCGTCCACCAATAAAGCCTTAAGTATCAAGCTAAATATCCAGCCTTGAAAGTTAAGACATCATTAAAATTATCACATTTCATTACCCATGATTAATGTTAGCATGTGTACATTAGGGGGTATTTGAGCATAAAAAGGGCCTTGTAAAAGGATCCCTAATTTTAAGGAATTAAGACTAATTTTATTGAGGGTTAAGGAAACAGAGCTCATAATGACGCTTATCTTTGGGCCTAAAAGTAGAGGATCTCTCTAATTTTTGAACTAGGATTCTCTTTCTAGGTATTAAAACCCCTTACTAAGGTCACTGATATCCACGCTTTCATTCTTATTTACTCCATTTTAATAGTCATATTTGAAATTCTCCCCACATTTCGTTTCTTTTAATCATTACTATTATTAATCACATTTCCTACCAACCTCTGCAATAAGATTCTCTCTCTCTCTCTCTTTCTCTCTCTCTCTCTCTCTCTCTCTCTCTCTCTCTCTCTCTCTCTCTCTCTCCCTTTTTTTTCCAAGCTCTCTTCTCCTATTTTGCGAATACAATAGGACAACCTTGAGTCTATCTCCCTCTCTTTCTTTATCTCTCTCCCTCTTCAATAGAATAGTCCTATTGTGAATACAATATGACAGCCCTGAGTCACTTTAGATTAGTCTCTTCCATTTTGGTTATGACATAAATTCCCAATTCAACAAGAGTTCGGAAGGTGGACTTGCATATTCGCATATTGAATGAATATGCACCAATCAAGAAAGAGCATCTGAATGCATATGAGAAGCATTCAAGAAGACAACAAGGTCGGACTAATGTGGATCTTTGGATTGGTGGATATTTATATCCTAATGATCCTTCTTTGCATTGTCTTTCACCCTTCACTGATCTCCCTTCATTTATTCAGTTTGTTGGAGAGGGTGAGAATGGGCTGCTTGGATATTGTAGAAGGTTACGCATGAGTGACACCGCATAGAGAGTCCAATTCCTCCACTCACAAACACAAAGCTTACAAAGCACTTTGAGTAGTGCACAACATGCACAACAAGATGTAGAAAATAATACTGTAGAGCTAGAGAAAAGAGACAAAGAGAAAGAGGCTCGCGTTATGAAGCTACAAGATACAATCTCTCACATGAAGAGCACCCCCATGGGAGTAAGAGAACGAAAGAGGACAATCAATAACATTCAAAAACTCATAGTTGGTGGTGGTGCTCGCAAGCAAAGAATCCATGCACCAAGGTTTGTTTTTTTATTTTTTTATTAAAGAATTTTTGGTTGTTGTGGGTTGTTATAAGCAATAGATTAAGCTTTTTTTGGTAATCTTTATTGGTTTGTGATAGGAACTTTTTGAAAGAAGCATGTGGTGACAATGGTCCTCAAGATTTTGGAGAAATATTACATAGTTGTGTAAGGAGGCGTGACATTCTTTCCATTATTCGAGACCCATGCCACAAGAAGATACAATAGGTACTCGCAAATGAGATAATGGATGACATTACCAATCTTCTACGCATTTAGGAGGTTCAAAATGCATGCGATGAGGTGGGCATTAGCAGAAAAGGATATCAAGCCCTCCATCAATTGCTAAAAGATACATTCCACAAACAAGGCATCACAAGGAAAAAATTTCCTATCCCCAGAAAGATAAGATTAGTAAAGAGGACATGCAATGATGATGTGCAATGCAAAATTGGAGAGTACTATTGCATCAATGATGCATTAACCATTGGAGCTTGGGGAAAAAAACGAAGCATAAATGGTAAGATTATGTATCTCTACAATGAGTTCAACAACATATTTGTTGATCTACAATGTCTTCAGAGAGCTATGATCTTATTCTATGGACTAGCTAAACAATGTAAATAAATTTTTACATTCTTTGGCGAACTTTAAAAAAAATCTTTCAAGTACTAAAACTTATCTGCTTTTGTTTGTCAGCATACAAGGTGACAAGGTAAGTTTTATGTTGGAAGTGGATGAGTGTCAGATTGTAAAAGGTAAGAGGTTAGAATGAATGAGTATCACACTTCTGAATGAGGCAATGGCATATACAAAGAGTGAGATGAACATGGTTGAGGAGACTGAGTTACCTTTGTGGAAGGTTTTGATGAAAACCTAGATAATCAGAAGAGCAATAGGGAGAGGGTTTGCAAGTTAAGTTTTCCCTCTTTTAGTGTCCAATTTGAGAGAGAGAGAGATGGTGTCTTGGGGCATTTGAAGTACCAAAAGGAGACATATGAAGTGCTGGCTTGGACGTTTGATAGGATACAATGGATTACCAATGTCATTAAAGCACAGATTCAAGGGAAAAAAATAGAACTGGAGGGTAAGGGCACTTATTCAATACACTGGTATTTAGGAGGTAACTTGAAGACAATAAAGTGCCTTCTTGGGTGTCCACAAGGTGCTAACACCCCAAATCCTTGTCCATGGTGCATGAGAATGGTGAGAGAAAATAAACAAAAGGTGAGAAGGAAGAGGAAGCTAGAGAATCAAGATGATGAGAATGACATAGTGGATGATAATGCTCGCAATTGGGTTGGTGGTGTCTTGTCTGCTACTAACATGCTAGATGAGCCAAACAGGCATTTGAGAGACCCCAAATGAGATCTTGTAATTCCATTCGAACTCAAGAATGTCCACTTTTGCACTTTGTATGCATTCATGCATGTGTTTGATCGTCTCTGCTCAAGTGTCACGCTGTTGATTATGCATTTACTATGCAAGGCAAGGAAAGCCAACATGAAGCTCTTCAAAAAGTAGAGGAACTACTAAACTCAATTAGATGCCATGGTGGCAATGTGCAGAATACTGTTAACAAGAAGACCTCTGGCATTAATCATGAAGTGGCCCAACAAGTGTCAATGAGTGGATATAAGGCAAGACATTTTCTAGAGAGCCCAGAAAAAGTAAAGAACTCAAAGTCCTAGGACTTGTGGAAAGGATTTGTGTAAATGCACAATATTTGCCTGCACCAATCTAAGCCTTGTAGTTCTACATGAGGAAGTTTGGTCGGACTTCAATAAGATCGTTAAATTAATGAGCAAAAGCAGGACGACTGTAGAGGAGCACCAAAAATTTCTAGATGAGCTTCAAAATTTTACAAAATCCATGGTTGATACATGGGGTGATACCAACATTACGCATTACATGGTAAACAAGTTTCTTTCTACTCATCAATTTGAAATGATTATAAGGTATGAAATATAGCTTCTGAAATTGGTCGTGTTTTCTTTTGCAGCACATTTTGTATGCACATGGTGCATACTTTATGCATGAATATGGTTCTCTTGACATGTGGAGCACCCAAAGAATGCAAAAATCTCACTACCAAGATAGAGGAGTATATTTCAAAAACATGCGACGACATGGAGGAGGAAAGACTCGTACAAATTACCTCAAAGAAATGTTCAATTTGTTCTACATATATACTTTTGGGTGAAAACTATCGATGGAAAAGGCTTGTACGAGTGATTTAGCAAAGGCAGCACGAAATCAAGCCAAAATGAGATCACTGAAGTGGAAAGCTGGAACAGTGGCATGGAGATCATCAAGAAGACAAGAAGAAAGAATTTAGATTATGTAACGAAATTTAGTATGCAAAATTTATAACATTTTGAAGTGTTGTAAATATTTTTGCTTAATACAGAATATTAAAATTGCTAAATATATTATGTCTTCTTGTTAACAGTACTCTGCATAAAATTGATTCGTATCATTTCGTTACATAAAAGATATAACAAAATATTTACAATGACAAGATAATTAACTGCTCTTGAGCCTCTTTAGTACTTGCTCTTCCTCTTCACTGGGCATTTTTCCTCTATAACGCAAAAACTTCTTGCGACTATAACCCTTCAGTTCATTTATATCTAGTCCAGCACCTAGAGCATAGCTAGCATAACAAAGGAAGTATCCGGTTCTGGAAGGCCAAAATCCTGTACCGTATCCAAAGATACGAATAGCAGCACACTTATCTATTAGCATGACCTTATGTGTATTGTAAGGGATAAAGGAATAGCCCGTATATCTAGATAGTGCCTTGAGTGTAAGAAGTGGAATTTTAGCATCATTAGAATATTTGTTGTGGTTAGACAATAAATATTTCTTTGTCAATACATGGGATGTAGTGTGCAAGAGTAGCATCTTGGCCAACTCTTGCACGGGCAGCACCTCCACGTCCAAGGAAACCATCGGCATCATGAAGCTCAATCTGCAAAGACAATAAACAAAGAATAAGATTTCACATAAATTCAGTGAATACCAAAACATAAATTCACTCAAGAAAAATATTACCTTTTGGTTCTCATCCTCTTCCAACTTCAATGCATCCCAAAGGTTGATGGAGCCTTCTTCATTTCCTTGATCAAGGATGGGCAAGGGCTCTCTTCCTATTTCAATAATTCCTAACTCCTCTTGAAGATTTTGAAATTCTAGCTCTGTGGTGGGAAGAGAAGATTCAGTTTCCTTAGCTTTTTCAAAGCACAATGACATGGCTCTAGGGGCTTCAATGAAGTTCTCTGTCACTTCAGTGTCCAATTTTAGAAACACCTCTTTATATTTATTTCCACATCTAGTAAACCCATGGCAGCTTCACAACCATCTGCTGTAATTGCAAGGCAATAATCCTCCCTTAAATTATAAAGCTTTTGTATGTGGGAGAGAAGAATAAAAATCTTGCAATTAATAAGAAAGGAGGGCACCCCAGGGAGGATGAAGTTTGATTTCAAGCGTTTTCCATGCACAGATGATCCCTCATTAATAACAGTGGATGCCTTAAAATCTGCCACATCAAAACATGTGCTTAGAAGCTTCTCCTCATCACTAGAAACCAGGTCCATAACTTCATCAGATTCAATCTTTGTGACAAATAAATCTTTTGCAATCTTTTCACCCTTCTGAACTTCCAGTTCATCCTTTGTGTAGTCCTCTTTGTCTACATCAATGAAGAAAAAGATAAGCCACAAATCCAAAGTAGTACTCAATGAAGAAAAAGATAAGCCACAAATCCAAAGTAATACTCAATAACTTTTCACTTTTTCCCGTGAAAAGGGCAGTGTTCAAGACATATCTTTATCCTCTTATCTTCTGAATAGGCATCCCATCTGCTTGACATGCTCTTCTTTTCAGATGAGGATAGGGCAAAGCTAGACATGTGAACATATTGTGATGATCCCTCATTTATAATTTTTGTACTAACAAAGTTACTATATGCCTCCCACTCTTTCCCTAACATGGAGCTTGCCATGTCCTTAACAATTTGTTCTAAATTAAAGGTCACATTAAATATAGGCTCAACATCTGGAAGACGCTCATCATGCCTAGCTCTCCTTAATAAATCAAATAGGTTCTCATTGGCACTAGGCTCATCTTTTACCTCTTCAAGTGCCTCTATTTTTAAAATTGATTCGTATCATTTCGTTACATAGAAGATATAACAAAATATTTACAATGACAAGATAATTAACTGCTCTTGAGCCTCTTCAGTACTTGCTCTTCCTCTTCACTGGGCATTTTTCCTCTATAACGCAAAAACTTCTTGCGACTATAACCCTTCAGTTCATTTATATCTAGTCCAGCACCTAGAGCATAGCTAGCATAACAAAGGAAGTATCCGGTTCTGGAAGGCCAAAATCCTGTACCGTATCCAAAGATACGAATAGCAGCACACTTATCTATTAGCATGACCTTATGTGTATTGTAAGGGATAAAGGAATAGCCCGTATATCTAGATAGTGCCTTGAGTGTGAGAAGTGGAATTTTAGCATCATTAGAATATTTGTTGTGGTTAGACAATAAATATTTCTTTGTCAATACATGGGATGTAGTGTGCAAGAGTAGCATCTTGGCCAACTCTTGCACGGGCAGCACCTCCACGTCGTCCAAGGAAACCATCGGCATCATGAAGCTCAATCTGCAAAGACAATAAACAAAGAATAAGATTTCACATAAATTCACAGTGAATACCAAAACATAAATTCACTCAAGAAAAATATTACCTTTTGGTTCTCATCCTCTTCCAACTTCGGAGCCTTCTTCATTTCCTTGATCAAGGATGGGCAAGGGCTCTCTTCCTATTTCAATAATTCCTAACTCCTCTTGAAGATTTTGAAATTCTAGCTCTGTGGTGGGAAGAGAAGATTCAGTTTCCTTAGCTTTTTCAAAGCACAATGACATGGCTCTAGGGGCTTCAATGAAGTTCTCTGTCACTTCAGTGTCCAATTTTAGAAACACCTCTTTATATTCATTTCCACATCTAGTAAACCCCTGGCAACTTCACAACCATCTGCTGTAATTGCAAGGCAATAATCCTCCCTTAAATTATAAAGCTTTTGTATGTGGGAGAGAAGAATAAAAATCTTGCAATTAATAAGAAAGGAGGGCACCCCAGGGAGGATGAAGTTTGATTTCAAGCGTTTTCCATGCACAGATGATCCCTCATTAATAACAGTGGATGCCTTAAAATCTGCCACATCAAAACATGTGCTTAGAAGCTTCTCCTCATCACTAGAAACTAGGTCCATAACTTCATCAGATTCAATCTTTGTGACAAATAAATCTTTTGCAATCTTTTCACCCTTCTGAACTACCAGTTCATCCTTTGTGTAGTCCTCTTTGTCTGCATCAATGAAGAAAAAGATAAGCCACAAATCCAAAGTAGTACTCAATGAAGAAAAAGATAAGCCACAAATCCAAAGTAGTACTCAATAACTTTTCACTTTTTCCCGTGAAAAGGGCAGTGTTCAAGACATATCTTTATCCTCTTATCTTCTGAATAGGCATCCCACCTGCTTGACATGCTCTTCTTTTCAGATGAGGATAGGGCAAAGCTAGACATGTGAACATATTGTGATGATCCCTCATTTATAATTTTTGTACTAACAAATTTACTATATGCCTCCCACTCTTTCCCTAACATGGAGCTTGCCATGTCCTTAACAATTTGTTCTAAATTAAAGGGCACATTAAATATAGGCTCAACATCTGGAAGACGCTCATCATGCCTAGCTCTCCTTAATAAATCAAATAGGTTCTCATTGGCACTAGGCTCATCTTTTACCTCTTCAAGTGCCTCTACATCTTCCAAAGGATCATAGGAGTGAACCACTTGAACCACCTGCTCCATGTTGGCCACGACGCGATGACAAATAACTAGTAAGAAGCAGAATTGTCTATCGCACGGTGAACTGCAGACGCGAGGGAAGCCAATCCACAGCACGAGGATGAAGAAACAACTATAAAACAAACCCTCTTATCATACGGTGAACAGAACTATAAAGCGTGTGTGGAAGGGGCAAAGAAGGACATAAATTTTAAAAAAAATAATTTAACAAGGCACGAATATATATAGATCTTATTAGGGCTGACGTCATACATGTACGACAGAAGTGAAGGGAAAACGTCAACAAATTATGCCGTTGTGCCATGTGTAGGGCTAACATCATCACAAGAGTGCCACATGTAGGATTGACATCATCATCAGAGTGACATGTTGTAGGGCTTATGTCACCCTTGCAAAATGACGACATCGCATTCTATAAAATGGGTAAAATATTCCAAAAAAAATTTATTGGCGCAAAAGTTTTATCGGGTACCATTCCATAATCTCCATCTACGGCGCAAATACCACTATCCGTCAGGCACTCAGCATCCTTTTTGCAGCATGGACATCGTCCTCCCTCAATGGCATGAATAGCTTCATCTGATAGGTTCCAATCACACTTTTTGCACCATGGACAGTGTCCTCCCTCGAAAGCGACTAGTCTCTGAACTCCTTCTCACCCTCCTCCCATGACCAAGTAGACACATGTGGCAGGCTCCAAAACCTTCTATCGCACCGTGGACAGCCTCTCACCCGCAATGCCTTCTCGCCCTCCTCCCACGGCGTGAGTAGACACATCCGGCATGCTCTAATCTCTCGTATCACACCGTGGCTTCCTCGCAGTATGGCTCGTACAAAGCAGACTATGAGGATGGTTTACCCAGATCCCTCTCTTTCTAAAGATTCATCAGTGCGCCAGAGTAGGAGCCAGAGGCAACCACTTTAAAGCAACCATTAGAGAAGAAATAAGTAAAGGAAAGAACCAATTTATCCAAGGCAAGAAGTTTCCTCCAGAGATAAAAGAAATTGTTTGCTAAGATTAGGCAAGCAGAGGAGGCTACACATCTGCTCATCGCTAGGGCACCATTCCTTAGAATTGTAAGAACAGTTAGTGATAGTATCAAAGGGCAAGGACATTATATATGGCAGATCAATGCACTGGCATGTCTTCAAGAAGCTTGTGAAGACTTTCTTAAAGAATTCATGAATGATAGCTTCATATGTGATGCCCATGCAAGAAGAGTCACTTTGATGGACATAGATATGACACTTGTTTGTAGGGTGAGGTACAGGTTTGATAAATTTCTTCATCCCTTACCAAATGAGGGATAGGAAAGCCTTTGAGATCCTTGCAATTCCCCTAGAATTTAAAAGGAAATCAAAGGCAGATGATATTAAAGTTGAAGAAGGTACTTCCCCTTCCAAGAAGAAAAATAAAAGAAAGTTTATTAAGAAATCTAAGCGAGATGATAAGAGTTCTGAGGAGGAGGAGAAGGAGGAAGAGGAGGTGAAGGAAAAGGAGGAGGAGGTGATTGAAAAGGTCTCACATGTGTATGATATCTTAGAGACCCTTGTGTAGTTGGAGAAGGCCAATACTCAAAGGCTTGCCCAAGTACCAGGGTAGCTAATATGCAATGTTGGGATAGTGGAGGAAGACTATCTCTATATTGCACCTGGGAACCTCGACATGCTTGTAGAGAAGGATAGGGAGATTAATGACAGTGTTGTTTTCATGTGTATAAGGTATTACATTTCACATATGTATATTTTCTTATATGTATATTTTCTCATATGTGAATATTTTCTCATATTTTGTTCATTCCTTCATAAACTCTTATAGGGCACTTATAATGGAACTGCTCATCTTTTGGTCTTCTTTTCGTGGTGTAGCCATATCAATTATGGAGCTATAGTAGTAAGATTAGGGTTGGGAAAATGAGATAGAGAAAGAAAACGCGAAGATGCTATGCAGATTAGGGTTTCGAGCTTGATGGTTTCATTAGGGTTAGGCAAATGAGATAGAAATGGAAGAGGAAGGGAGGAAGAGTTTAATTTGGACGTCCAAGAGGGAAAGTGGACTTCATTAGGGTTAGGCAAATGAGATAGAAATGGAAGAGGAAGGGAGAAAGAGTTTAATTTGGACATTCAAGAGGGAAAGTGGACTTGAAAATGAATTTTTTGGCTACAACGAAATTTGAGATGGGTTTTTGGGGGGGAAAGTGAGTTTTGGGGCAATCTTGAAAATTTCAAAATTTTAAGGATTTTTTGAGCCACAAAAAATGGTGGGACCATACCTACCCTAAACCCCCTACTTTTTTAATGGGACAAGTGTAATTATTAGTACTAAAAGCCTAGTCCCCCTCCCTATAGCCTAGTCTACCTCCCTATATTCAAAGGAGACCAAATGTGCACAATCCTCTATTCCTATTGGTCCGTTGCTAATTACTTTCATTAGAAAAAGGCCCAAAATATGTTCAAATGCCCCCTAATGACTTAAACCAAAAAAATAAAAAGAACCTACTATATATGCACCAAGTGGCCAATCCCTACTAATCATTTAATTGCATGTCATACTAAAAGGTATAAGTAAGGCTACAAGCATAGCCAAAGTAAGATATAGCATAAAACCAAATAAAGTGAGCCCGAGGCTATTTAAGTATGGGCCCGTGTAGGGTTGATAGCAAAGTTGTAAGTTTTATGCTGATAAGTTGAAGCATGTTCAATGTAATACAAATTTTAATGATATTTTTAATTCTTAAGGCTCAATGTTCATTTTTACCTTAAGGCTTTAGCTAAGAAGGTGAAGCATGTTTAATGAGTGAAATGGGGCAAGACTTAATGCACATGTTATAGCTTGCCTTCTATACAATGCATGATGGTTTTACGAGCAACAATGAGGTCTTCTTAAATATCCCTTTTTGTATGACTTATCCTCTAAGTCTTGATGCATGCTCTTAATACTTTGGATAATGTGTTCATGATTTTTAGATTGCAAATAATGTACCATTCTCTCAATGTATGTGGATGGATACCTCAGCTAGTTTTTATGGTTTTATATAAGTCTATTTTCATGTTTACCTTAGGTGATAGGTCAGTCAATATATTATTATTTTTATGTTAAATCTATGGTGTGTTTAATAATTCTAGAAAAATGAAAGAAAAGTTCATGTCTTAAGAACGTTGTGTTCAAGGAAAAAATATGATTTAGAGAGAGAGAGAGGACGTTGATTATATTTTTCAATTGGCTAGACAAATGGCTCCTCAACAGAGGATGTTTAACTTACCTCGCTTTACCCAGCAAAATCCACCCTCTAAGTGGTCTAAGAAAAGGTAGTTGTAGTCTAAATATAAACTCTTACACATGAAGCTGAGGAAAAGACAATATTGATTGAGGTAGGTGTGCAAATGCACCTTGATTAGAGAAGGACCTAGAGATAGAGAGAATTGTAGGCAAGTTTGGAATGAGGCTTGGACAACCACATTTGAGTGGGTGTATCTGACACTTTTGTCGCTAAGATTTTTTACAAATATTGTAAAATGACATCCATTCCAAAAGCAAATTTAGAAAATCGGGCTCTATCAATATGCAACATAATTCTCTTAGAGAAGATGCAAAATACATGCTTGGGGTTAAGAGGGTCTCAATAGAGGATAGGATGAACAAATCAAAGGAGGCAGTTGATCAAGCTACTCTTATTATATTTGTAGCAGCATATCATGTTGAAAAAGATGATCTCTCTTTTACCAAATGTCCTATAGTTTTAGATCTTTTATATATTTACAAGTGTCCATTCATAGCACATGATCTATATCACAATGACAAGGCTTGTGCACGCCATGTTTGTGAATTGCATAAGTGAGGCTTTATTGTAAAACAAATTCTTCAAACAATGAAGTTCTCTACTTAACAAATTCTTCAAACAATGTTCTCTACTTAATTTATTCTCGTGATGGTGGACGAGTCTATTGACATTGGTATTACTTAGCATCTCATTGTGTATGATTCATTTATACAAGACTTTCAACCTATTATGGTCTTACTAGGCTTGCTAGGGTGGAACTTCAAGTTAATTATATGAATGTTGTAATTTCTTCTTCTCGCAACTTAACCTTAAAGTTAGCGACATAATTTGTTTTGTTGGTGCTTAAGCCATGATTGGACATGTGAATGGGCTAGCTAGCCATATGAAACAAGCTAGTCCATAAATGACATCAAGTCATTGCATTGCTCATAGGGCAAGTCTTGGTTGATGAAACAAAGTAATCAGCATGTGTACAACAAATTCATAAGATAGTGAATGAGATATTTAGAATTATCTCCAAAAGTGCCTTGAAAAATGCTTTATTAAAGAACCTAGAGTTGGAGCTTGGATGTGTTGAGTTTGTTGTACATGAGTCACATCCATGAAGTGAGATGGCTAAGCACATATGTTGCTATTCATAACATTAGGAATTTTTTGGACCCAAAGAGGGCCTCTTGGATTAACTTTTGATTAGGAATGGACCAATAGGAAGAGAGCTGGGTGCACATTTTTTACTTCTTTGACCCTAGGGGGGCTAGGCTTTGGTTTGCTAATGGGTCCTAATTACTAATCTTGTCCTCTACCTCCTGGGCCCAAACTTAGAGGTCCCCCCACCTAGAATGGCGTAGATTAAAAACCCTAAAAATTAAAAATTTCCAAAAGTGTGTTTTCCCTCTCAAACTTCCCAACATACTCTAGGTTTGGAAAGCTCATTTTGAACCTCTTTCTTCCTCTTCTAAGATCTCCATTCCTGCAAAAATTCCATACCTCTCAAGCTCTCCCTCCTTGTCAAGCTCCCTCAGTCTCAAGCTCCCTCGCCCTCTTTCTTTCTTTTCTAAGCTCTCCATTGCTTAAGAAACTCCATCCCTCTCAAGCTCTCCCTCCTTCTCAAGCTCCCTCTCTCTCTCTCTCTCTCTCTCTCTCTCTCTCTCTCTCTCTCTCTCTCTCTCTCTCTCTCAAGCTCCCTCCCTCTCCATTGCTGCAGAAACTCTATCCCTCTTTAGTTTACTCTAGGTTCAGGAAGCCTATTCTCAAACTCTAACCCTCTTTTAAGCTTTCCATTACTGCACTGAAAACCCTAAACTTTCTCTTCTTCTCCACTCCTCTGTTGTAAAACAAGCTTTTCTTTTCCCTTCTTTTCTATTCCATGCCAATGCACCAAACAAAAACAATGTATATTTGTAAGGAGATACGGTCTGACCTCATTCAAGGATTACTAGGAGAGGGTTGGGAGGTTAATGAGGGGTCACATCAAAGGTGATGTGTATAAGTGTAATGTGGTAGATTCTATAGTGTCTTTCAGGTTCTTGAAGGCACGCTCTATTTTGTACATGCGTCTACACTACCAAAGATGGATGCAAAAGCACGGGACATGGATCCCACTTTAAGCCTCAAAAGAAGAAATTATGCCTATTGAGGTAGCTGTGATGATGCAAAATGGATGGATTGAGCGAGAGGCAGAGCAAGCAAGCATTGGAGAGCCTAGCAGACCTGCGTCAACACTTTAGCATCATGGGATTTGATAATGTGCAAGAGTCAAGTTTCAAGTTGATGAGAAGAAAGATATATATGATTCCACTACATGTCTAGAATTAACCCTTACACTTTCTGGTTATTGTGCCACTTTCTATATTTTTACAGATTGGGAAGCGTAAGGAGGGGACAACCATGGGAATTATGTATAGGAAAATATTTTGATTTTTCCTTTGATTGCAGAGGGTGGTTGAAATTGATGCATTGCTCCGAGGGAGGCGGCACAGCAGAGACCAGGCCAAGGTCCATGGACATGATGCTACATTGGTGCACTATCTTGGTTGGCTTCCTGTGGATGGCATCACCATTATCCACAGGGACTACACCCCTCAATCTGCCTTCACTCTCTTCTTTTTGAAAGCCCTCTCTAAGGTGCTATGTGTAGCCTCTATGGCACAGACCACCAAATGTATAGTTCTGATTAAAAAATCCCTTGCCTTTGATGTTTTTGGTTCTAGATTTAGGGGTAAGCTTCTTGCTCGTATAGGTATAGCCAAAAGCATAGGCATAGAGGATCCTCAAGAAATAGCCCAATCACTCCTTGAGCACACTCTGCCCAATAACAAGAGAAGGAAGCTCAATATTGTAAGAAAGCTTTTGTAAAGATGATGTATCACTTCTTATTATGAATACAATATAGTTTTTGCAAACTTATTTTCATCAAGTATATCATTGTTTTTTGTTACCATATTATAGTAGTGATGTGTGTGAACACACTTAGGACCGCCGGGGCACTTTTTCCCTCACTAGGAGGTTTTTTCCCCCGTGCATTGTATATACGCCCATTATCTTCTAGGGCTTGTTATCTTTCATTTTTGGCACTCATAATACACTACTGTGTTGTGCTCAAGCTTCCTCATCTTCTTGAAGTTGTGTGTGCATTCCTGCAACCCTAATTCCAACAATTGGTATCAGAGCAGGCTTCCTCCTCCCGGGCAGCATCACCGGCACCTGCCGCTTCATCTCCTCCGATTGCGACGAGGTTTCACGAGCGTCTGCAGGTTAGTATATGCCGTCATTTCGCCCTCCGTTTTTGCATACCAAGTACTGCGCAGGCAAAATCGTCCTACTGTGCAGATTTTCTGTCAAGATTAAAATCTGCAGGACAGGTGCCCATTCGTCTGTTTTGGGCTGTGCTACATAGCACAGGTCGATTTTATACAGGTTTACCTCTTACAGACAGCATTTGCATCTAGTAGTACAGTCATTGGCCATGGCTGACAACAATGATGTATTCCGCATGTTGGCTGCTGAGGATAAGTTGGATGGCACCAACTATCCATTGTGGGCATATATGATGCGACATGTATTGGTAGCAAAGGGGTTATGGAACATTGTGCAGGGTATTGATGCACGTCCTATTGTGGCTGGGAATGCTGCAAACACATCAGAAACAGGTACTGTTGATGATGGTGCAGGCACAAGTGCTGTAGCAGCTGTTCGAGAACCACCACTTTCAGCAGAGCAGATTCGTTGGGATGGTAGAGATGCGCAGGCTCATGCCTTGATTGCGCTGTCTGTCAAACGTACCATTATCCCACATATTCGCTCCTGCAGGACTTCTAAGGATGCTTGGGATGTACTTGCCACATTGTATCAGGCAAGAAATGAGGCTCGTGTTGCTTACCTCCGAAAACAGTTGGAGAGTGAGCATATGAACGAAGGTGATTCTATGGATAGCTTTTTGACAAAGATCAAGGATTTCAAAGAGCAGCTCATTTCTGCAGATGAAATCCTGTCAGACAGTTCACTTGTGCAGACTGTTTTGAATGGTCTACCAGATTCTTATCAGGGTTTTGCTTCCACTCTTCGCTTGATGATGAAAGGCAATCCCAATGCCTTATCATTTGAGGAGTTAGTTTCTGTTTTGCTGCAAGAAGACCAGTCAAGGCAAAACAGGAATATTATGCGTGTCGCAGATCAAGCTTTCGTTGCTAGTCAGAGAAGCGGGAAAGGTAAAGCTGGCTTTTCTTCTAGTAAGCAGAAATCTGCAAATGCTGCGCAACCAAAGAAGGAAGACAAAGATGAGAAGAAGGGTGACAAACAGAAGACATTTTGCAAGTACTGTAAGGGAAATGATCATGTCATCAAAGCGTGTCCTAAGCTGGCTGCGAAAGAGGCTAAGAAGAAAGAGGCTGGTATGGCTGTTGCAGATGCCTCTCCTTCTAACAATGAATCTGCTAATGTTGTGCTAGATACAGAATGGGCATTCAATGCGCAGTGCAGTTATGACCCATCTTTGCATGACACATGTATGTCTGCAGTAGATTCAGATGTATGGTACTTTGACAGTGGTGCCACTAAGCATATAACCTCGCAGCGCAGTTTATTCACTTTCCTTGAGTCTGCTCCCACAGGGAATACTGTCACTTGTGCCAATAACTCCTCTTATCCCGTTAAAGGAGTTGGACAGATTGTGCTGAATGTTGCAAATGGCAACACCTTTACACTTTTTGATGCATTGTATGTGCCAGGGATCAAAAAGAATCTGCTGTCAGTCTCCGCATTTGCCAAAACAGGTTTGGTTGTAAAATTTGTGGATGACAGATGTACTGTTCATGATCTCTCTTGTGGTGACATCATTGTAGCATCTGGTTCACTATGTCGAGGGCTGTATAAGCTCAATATGGATGGCAAATGTGTAGAGGATTCAGCATGTGCTATTATGGATACGCAGGCTATTTCAAATGCAAAACTGTGGCATGCACGTTTTGGTCATCTGAATTTTGCAAGTTTGCTGCGCCTGCAGAAATCTGAAATGGTGTCTTCTTTGCCTATGCTTGAGGCACCTGTCAAGCATGTTTGTGAGGGCTGCATATTGGGTAAAATGCAGCGTGCTTCCTTTCCCAAAGATGGATCAGTGAGAGCTGAACGCAGATTGCAGCTTGTTCACAGTGATGTTTGTGGTCCCATGCAAACTCCATCATTTGGAAACTACCTTTACTTCGTGACTTTCATTGATGATTTTACCAGGCATGCATGGGTATATCCTTTGAAGGCAAAGTCCGAAGTGTTTTTGTGCTTCAAACAGTTTTTGGTTATGGCTGAAAATGTGTCAGAAAGTAAGATGGGCACCCTCCGTTCAGATCGAGGGGGGGAGTATATGTCTTCAGAATTTAATGCATTTCTGGCTGAGCGTGGGATAAAACACCAATGTACAGTGCCGTATACACCACAGCAAAATGGTGTGGCTGAGAGAAAAAACAGGTCTCTCATGGAAATGGCAAGATGTATGGTTAAGAGTCAAAGTCTACCACATGGTTTTTGGCTTGAGGCTGTCATGTGTGCCACTTATGTACTAAACAGGTGTCCCACCAAAGCATTACAGGTTGTCACTCCATATGAGGCTTGGCATGGCCGCAAGCCATCTGTTGGCCATTTACGTGTTTTTGGTTGCCTGGCATATGCATTAGTGCCTGTGCAACATCGCAGAAAATTGGATGACAAAGCTGTCAAATGTATTTTTGTTGGATATAGTGCTGAGAGCAAAGGCTATCGTTTGTATCATCCACAGACAAAGCGCATTTTGGTTAGCCGTGATGTTGTATTTGTGGAAGATGCAGTTCAGCCCTTGGTTTCATGTACTAAGGAGACAGATATCAGCTCACGTGATGTCTATGATACATTGTTGCCTCTTTTCAGTGGTGCACAGTCAAGTGCAATACCTCATGAGGCAGTTTTTCAGCCTATGCAGGTTTTAAATGATGGCACAGATCAGCCTATATCTGATGCAGATGTGCATGATGCACTTGAGGATGAGAGACAAGAGATTGAGGGCTCTAGGAACATGCCTAGATGGCTGGTGCAGACTTTGCGTGACAGCAAGTTGGATGCCCCTTTGTCTAGTCGCACTCGTTCTGGCTCTCATGGTGCCTCTTATGCGTCAGATTGTTATGCATTGGCTGTTTCTAGTATGTGCGATGAAAGTGAGCCTGTTTCATTTGATGAGGCACAAAATTCAGAAAATTGGATGGCTGCTATGCAAGCAGAATACGATGCTATTATGAAGAATGGTACATGGTCTTTATGTGACTTGCCCCCTGGCAAGAAGGCCATTGGCACTAAGTGGGTATACAAATTGAAGTGTAAGCCTGATGGCACAGTGGATCGCCATAAGGCTAGGCTTGTTGCAAAAGGTTATGCTCAAGAGAAGGGCATTGATTTTGATGAGACTTTTGCTCCCACATGTCGTATGACCACTGTTCGTAGCATCTGTGCATTAGCAGCTCATAATGGTTGGAATGTACATCAGCTGGACATAAAGACTGCGTTCTTAAATGGAGATTTGCATGAGGAGGTGTATGTATCGCAGCCTCGTGGTTTTGTTCAAAGAGGGCAGGAAAACAAAGTGTGCAGGTTAAAAAAGGCTTTATATGGTTTAAAGCAAGCTCCAAGAGCTTGGTATGAAAAAATACATGCATATTTGACTGCACATGGGTTTCAGAATAGTCCAACAGAAAGCACTTTGTATGTTAAACGTGTGGATGGTGTACATCTAATCATTGCTCTCTATGTCGATGACATGCTGCTCACAGGACCAAATGAGAGTCATATTGCTGATTTTAAGGCTGATTTGAATGCCTCTTTTGAGATGTCAGATTTGGGGCATTTGCATCATTATTTGGGAATACAATTTAAGCAGTGTGATGGAGGTATTGCTTTGTGTCAGACAAAGTATATTGAAACATTGTTGCGGAGATTTGGCCTTGAAGACTGCAAGCCTATTGCTACTCCAATGGAGACAGGTTTGAAGTTGAGTCTTCATGATGCTGGAGATCACTTTGATGTCACACTCTATCAGACAGCTGTTGGTTGCCTCATTTATGTATGCATTACGAGGCCAGACATTCAGTTTGCAGTCTCACAGGTGAGCAGATTTATGCATAGCCCACGCATTAAGCATTGGCAGGCAGTGAAGCGTATCTTTCGCTATTTGAGTGGTACTCGGCATCTTGGGTTGTTTTATCCCAAGGGGGGATCATTGCCGCCAGATTTACATGCTTTTTTAGATTCTGACTGGGCTGGTTGTTATGACACACGCGTGTCCACGAGTGGTTTTTGCTTCATGCTTGGAAGCTCATGCATATCATGGTTGAGCAAGAAGCAGCCTACTGTGGCCACTTCTAGTTGTGAAGCTGAGTACAGGGCAGCTTTCACAGCTACGGTTGAGTGTGTGTGGCTCAGACGCCTTATGGCTGATTTGGGTGTTGGGCAGCCATCTGCCACCACCATCTTCACTGACAGTCAGAGCGCATTGGCAGTTGCGCGGAACCCAGTGTTCCATGCTCGTACGAAGCACATTGAGGTGCACTACCATTATGTCAGGGAGAGACTCTCTGCAGGAGAGATCAGTTTGGCTTATGTGCCAACACAGGATAACCTTGCAGACCTTTTCACAAAGGCTCTGCCTCGTGAGAAGTTCGAAGCTTTTCGCAAAGCTTTGGGCTTACTCCCTTTTGTGGATTCGTCCACATAGCTAGACACTTCCCTATACATGAGTGCTAGCTCTTGTTCACCGCATCACTCCAGGGGGGATTTGTTACCATATTATAGTAGTGATGTGTGTGAACACACTTAGGACCGCCGGGGCACTTTTTCCCTCACTAGGAGGTTTTTTCCCCCGTGCATTGTATATATGCCCATTATCTTCTAGGGCTTGTTATCTTTCATTTTTGGCACTCATAATACACTACTGTGTTGTGCTCAAGCTTCCTCATCTTCTTGAAGTTGTGTGTGCATTCCTGCAACCCTAATTCCAACATTTTTCTAGTTTGTACCATCAATGTTTTTGTGAATGCATCAGAAATGACCCTGGGAGCCTGGGGGAGCAGTGCCAGAATAGTGCGAATTTTGAGCCTGCACCGCTACTGTAGAATCCAAATTCGCACTATTTTGGCACAGCTTCCTCAGCCCTTCAGAAGCATTTCTGATGCATTGGATGACAAATAATATATTTTTACACATGATTAAAGGTATTTTTATCTTGTAACTACTCAACTTCATTATAAATGCATCAAAAATAATTCTGAGTGGCTGGGGGGGCAGTGCCAGAACAGTGCGAATTTTGAGCCTGCACCACTGTTGTAGAGCCCAAATTCGCACTATTCTGGCATAGCTTCCCTAGCCCTCCGCGAGCAATTCTAATGCATTGGATGACAAATAATGTATTTTTACACATGATTAAAGGTATTTTTATCTTGTAAATTATTATTTTTTATAATTAATATACTCAACTTCATTAAATGCATCAGAAATGATCCTGAGTGGCTGGGGGAGCAGTGCCAGAACAGTGCAAATTTTGAGCCTGCACCACCGCTACACAAAGCCTAAACTCGCACTGTTCTGGCATAGCTTCCCCAGTCCTCCAGGAGCAATTTTGATGCATCAGATGACAAACAATGTAATTTTACACATGATTAAAGCTGTTTTTATCTTATAAACTATTATTTCTCACAGTTAGTGTACTCAATTTCATTATAAATGCATCAGAAATGATCCTGAGTAGCTAGGGGAGCAGTGCCAGAACAGTGTGAATTTTGAGCCTGCATCGTCGTTGTAGAATCTAAATTCGCACTGTTCTGGCATAACTTCCCCAGTCCTCCAGGAGCAATTCTGATGCATTGGTGGATGATAAACACTGTATTTTTACACATGATTAAAGGTGTTTTTATCTTGTAAACTACTATTTCTGAATTAGTGTGCTCAACTTCATTATAAATTCATCAGAAAAATGATCTTGAGTGGCTAGGGAGAAGTGCCAGAACAGTGCAAATTTTGAGCCTACATCGCCATTGCAGAGGTCAAATTCGCATTGTTCTGGCAGAGCTTCCTCCGTCTCCCCAGGAGCATTTTTTATGCCTTAGGTGACAAACTGGCACATGATAGACACTCCATGTTAAACAAACATGATGACACTGAGACATTGTAAGAGAAACTTAAAATTTTAATTATTATAAGGTTACAAATGAAATCCAGATAGGCTTGTTACAAAGGGGGGTTTGAAACAAAAGAGTTGCTTCAAAAAGAAGATTAACATCTAAGATCTCTAGATCGTGTCTCGCTCGCCCTCGGGAATGCGCCGAGCTAGTTGCATATCCTTGGCAGATATGGTAATCCTCTTTGCATGTATTGCATGGAGGTTGGTGTCTTCAAAAAGCCCAACAAGGTAAGCCTCGGAGGCTTCTTGCAATGCTTCAAGGGAAATCCCCTACACATGGAACTCTGTTCTACACTTGTAGTCAATCTTCTGCAGTATCCTAACAAGCCAAGCTCTCCTTCACCAACAACAAATTGCATAAAAGATGATAAATTACGGAAAGGAGGGTTTGCTCTTTAATGGAGGGTCAATTAGATAGAGATGCCCATCAACCCAAAGATCTGCATTCTCCTTAGCTATCCTACGAGCTTGGACAGATTGTGAATCAGTAGGATGGGCTTTTTTAGAGCTGCCATACTCTTCAGGAATATGAATGTGTAAATCAACCTTCCATTTTCTAGCTTCACAAGGGGCTACACACACGGCTTGCAAAGGCTCCATAGCTAAGCAGAGGAAGAAGCTAAAGTAGAGAGATCCTCAGAGGGAGAGAGAGAGAGAGAGAGAGAGAGAGAGAGAGAGAGAGAGAGAGAGAGAGAGAGAGAGTGAGTGAGAGAGACTGTTAAAACTTTGCTGTTGGAAGTTTAACACAAATCCGTTTTTCTAAGTAGAAAATGATATTTTTGATATACAAATATACTAACATGGAGTTTTTCATCAATAAATTACATTTATGAGAAAATTTAAAAAATAATAAATTTTTTGGTCCCCACAATTTCGGGATCTCATGGATGTAGTGGTTCGTGACAGTTAGTTATGTTTATGGGATTGTGGGAACCTAACAGCTAGTTATGGATGTACTGGCTCCTGAATGACAGGCTTCTAACATGACCCTTGAATTACAAGCTTTTTGGAAGAAAATTTTACTTTCATCATACATATTGGTTGGGTGGTGTTTTTTCAACCTCAAAATGTAAAAAAATAAAAAATAAAAAAAATCACTTTTTGGGGCCCACCTAAATACGAGAATGTTTTGCTGATGTGGAAGGGAGATATGGTGGGAGTTAATGAGAAAGGAGATTTCAAACTGACAAGAAAGATTCAATTTGTAGAGAGTGAAGATAAAAAATTCATACATATTGGTTGGGTGGTGTTTTTTCCACCTCAAAATGTAAAAAAATTTAAAAAAAATTACTTTTTGGGGCCCACCTAAATACGAGAATGTTTTGTTGATGTGGAAGGGAGATATGGTGGGAGTTAATGAGAAAGGAGATTTCAAACTGACAAAGAAAGATTCAATTTGTAGAGAGTGAAGATAAAAAAGTTCAAAAAGTAAGAGAGAAAGTATGAGAAAAGTCAAAAAGTAAGAGAGAGTATGAGAATATTCCCTTTAAAAAGTGAAACTAGGGAGGTATGGATGATGTGGCAAGGCAAAAAATAGAGGTCATCATAGCCTTCTCTCCCTTAAGCCCAGCTTTTTAAGCTCTAATCCCTTAAAATTAGGAATCCTTAGGAGGCCCTTTTTGGGTCCAAAAAATTCCTAATGACGTATATGAATCTTGCAAGCCTCTGCTAGTGTTTCTGAAATCTAAGAATGCAGATTTGTATGGGAGAGTAAGAAAGTTTAACTTTATATACTATGTTCATTTCATGGTCGATTATCCTTGAGAGGTTAGCTATACTCATCAAAACTTTTTAAAGAAATTTCGTTGACATAATAGCTGTTGTTGGGCTTATAGAAAAAAAAATACACCTAATCCATGTGCGATTTATTGAGAATTTAGAAGTTGATGTAAATGCTTCTATATGTGATAGCATGGGCTATCACATTATTCTTGACCATGGGCCTCTTGAGTGTCATCTTGCTACTCTTCGGTCCTCTTTTCATGGCAATAGGTATAGGTCTCTTTTGATTGACGGAAAGCTTGATGTGGCAGCAACATGGATAAAGCTATTGAATTTTAGAAAGAGTTTGCAAATTTGGTGATAAATAATTTTCTTGAAAGATTTTTAGATAAGGATCTCATAGGATGCTTCAAAGCATTGGCACCTACCTTTCCAAAAGGTAAACAGCTTAAAAACTATGATATTGCTGAAATTGAAACATTAGCCTCTTATTTTATGGTGAAGAAAAATTGTAGGAAACTGGAGAGGAAATTGGTCCTCTTTTTTATAAGAGGGAAATCCAAATAGGTTATTAATATTTCAAGGCCCAAGCACTGTACGAATGGGATGAACACAGCTTTGCAGGGCACTTGGGTGTCTATAGGCAGAACTCAAATCATGTGTGCTAAATATCCCATGTTGCTTAGATTGGCACATCTGCAGGCTTGTTTTTTGTACTCAAGTTATTCTCTATTTAAGTTTTCGGAGATAGCTTTCGACTACTCTAAAGGAGAAGTATATCAAGTTTATACTTTTTTATTTAGCTATCTTCGTCATGGTTATGTAAATTCAAGGTCATAAGCTATATGCTAGAGTCAAACGATAATCTCACATAATTTATATATTTGTGTACTAGATGTCTTAGGGGCACACATGAGAAGTGAGGTTTTTGGGTTTGGTGCAGTATTATATGGGCATACCATGGGACATTGCCAAATGCACACACCATGAGCAAGCATGTAAACTAAAGTGGTTTGCCATGCATGCCTTACAAGGCAACATGGGTATTCTATAATTATGAGCAATTTCATAATCTCATCTACATTATTTTGAGTACAGGGACTAGGTCCCCTCAATCAATATCAACAAAAACACAACTCTCAAGGCTATGTGTTTGTTGTTACATTGCTATATCCGAGGACTAGGCATTGGATTTACAAGTAGTCAAGCGGAAAGCAAGAAGTTGACTTAATGTTATATTGCAAGGAAGGTACATCATCTGAGTTATCCAAGTGGTAAAACAAAGGGTTGGGCACCAAATTTGCAGGTAGGTAGGGGCAGCAGGTGGCTTCAAGAGTGTCAAATAAAGGCATATACATCATGGGAAGAGAAAGACAAAAACGTGTTCTATAAGACAACAACAATTGTAATGTTTTGGACATAATGTTCAAGTAGCATAAGTAGCAATGTTGCTTGTATTTTTTTAGCAAATTTAGTTTTTGACAAGCATAGTTCTTGAAACAACTTATTTTTTTTAGGGAGGGAATATAAGATAATTATATTTATAACATAAAAGAAACCATTTGTAAAAGACCTCTTTTTACATCTGTCACACCCATCGCTATTCAGCAAGTTACAGATTTGATCCTATCTCTCCTCCTCAGGCTAAAACATTTGTGGCCCTGATTGAAAAACCTTGTTATAGGCAATACTAAAATATATATGTAATTCTTTTGGTTATTATACAATTAAAATATTTTCAGATCATATTGGTTGGTCTCACTTAGATCATAACTTTTCAAGAGATTTGAAAGAAGATTACATGGGTGTTTAGCAAAGAAACTTTACACGTGAAAGCATTATGAGAGTTCAGTAGCGGGAGAAAAAATAATTTTGGGAGCTAATTCCAAAATTATTCTCCTCATTCAAACCAAAAAGTAGACAATGCCCTTTGTAATATAGAGGTTGTAGTGTCAAGGGTTACATGTTGCTCAAGTCTTCTAATAGATTTGAAAAAGGTTTCATGCGAGTGTATGGTTTAAAAGGCTGCCTAAAAATCAATCCTCTCCTTTCATGCGAGTCCTTTCATGCGAGTGTATGGTTTAAAAGGCAAGTTGAAGATCTAGAAGATGGTACTTGAAGGAAAATTAGCCAGAAGAGATTTTGGTTTAGAAACCCCTGGGAAGAAGGCTATTAGTGAAGATATGGACCAAAGGAGAGGATTTTGAAGAGCAATCACCCAAGGGCTTCACCTCATGTGTTGTTGATTGCTTGTCTGTAGTTGGGTTTCCACTTCCCCTGGGAAGATCTTCTTTTGTATGGGAAGATATGGACCAAAGGAGAGGATTTTGAAGAGCAATCACCCAAGGGCTTCACCTCATGTGTTGTTGATTGCTTGTCTGTAGTTGGGTTTCCACTTCCCCTGGGAAGATCTTCTTTTGTATGGGAAGATGAAATGTGGGACATACTATGTGATATGCTAAATAGGAAATGGGATTAAGGGAGGTTTGAAAGTCTTTTGTAAATTTTGGTCACTCTTTTGCAGAAATTAATATATTAATAAATTATTGTTCGCAAAAAAAGCTAGGAGGCTGAAAATCAATCCTCTCCTTTTATAAAGGCTTCACGAGAATGTGGGTGTTCAAATCTCTCTTTGAGTCCCGGTTGGAATTTTTTTTGGGGGGGATTTTTGTGCTCGTGCGCGTGTTTGCTTTTTCAAACCGCCGTCAACAGCAGCGAGCAGGCTTTGAACCCAACACCTCATGCATGGGACTTCAACACCTATGACCTTACCACCACTAGGCTACTAAAAAGTTGTCTTAGAAAGTTGCCTTTATTTTGATTGGTTGATAAAAAGGTTTTTCGTGAGCATGGGGACTCTGTTGTGTCTATTGTAGCTCAAAGGTGCTTTTTAGCTTGGATGTGAGATTTTCAAGTACTTGAACGAACCATTGGAAAACTCCGGTGGGTACACGTGTCGCCCCTTATAGAAATTTCAAGGCGTGCGTGACTGTCCCCACATTGTTTGCAGACGCGTGGATGGTGTTAGAACATAGAATCTTGGACTGGTCTCACTGATGTGTTATGGATGCGGACCAATCATCGTGGCCAATCGATATTAGAGAGCAGATCACATCGCATTTGACAATCGGCTTCACATCAATCTCAGGCGTCCACTTGGGAAAGCCCTCGCCTTGCGATGCTCAGTTTGTCGGGGCATGACGTGGCTTTTAGGCCTGCGCCGACCCCCAAACTGTTTGCAGACGCGTGGATTGGTGGCTCCACACTGTGCAGCGTGCACACTGCACACTCCACTGTTATCAATTGCCCAGCCAGTGTTTATTTTTGCAAGTAGGGTATGTTTTTTTTATTTTGAAGGCCTCTTTCAAATTTGTCTTTCAATGTGAAGGGCATATTTTTTTCTTTGCCCTTCGAAAGACGGCCAACATAAAGGCTATCTTTCAAGTTCCTTTGTAAAACATTTACAAATTAAATGAAATTGTTAAGTCATTGACCCATTATGGTAACAATATATCCATTGACCCACTGTATTACAATCTCTTTGCTTATGAAGTTTGTTTTTCTTGATCACCATGGTTCTGCTATAAAGCTTCATCAGTTTTCTCAATAAGCTATCAAGAAAAGAACTAATTAATGTGTAATGTGTATCTAAAGAAGCAACAAACTAATATCTACATGCCCTTCATGTGCAAGGTTCAATTTTTTTCACCCTTCCATGAGAAGGGCAAATTTTTTTAATAGCACTTCAAGAGCAATACTCGATTCTTTTTAATACTTCTTTAGCATGTCAAATTGCCATTAGAAGGGCTTTGCAACCTTCAAAAATAAACACTGTGCCCAGGTCATCAAATGAGTCAGGACCAAAAGTACGATCTTGGGGTAGACAATAGTCACAAACAAGTTGCTTTTTGTCGGGTTCATGCTTCTTGGCCTAAAGTTGTAACGTCACACGTGCACACGTGCTTCTTGGAGGTAACGTGTGCTCGAAAAAAATGTTTTTTTCAACACTTAAAATTAAAATTTTAAAAAAAAGTTTTTTTTTCAACACTTCAAATTAAAGGCATGCTTAGGCTTAATCCACTTGAAAATCACTAAAAATCGTGCAAACGTCTGGATTTATAACTAAAATGTACAAATTTCATCCCTTAAAATTAAAAGCAACCTCGAATTCGAACTGAGATTTCTCAATTTTAGTCAAGAAATTTACACTACAAACTGGGTTATGTGAGCGCACTGTCCGTAACATACAACCACTAATTTAGAGTGGCCATCCCAAAATAAAGTAGATTGTGAAAAAAGGGGTACTATTTCTACTAAACCCACATTTTAAAGGGTAATCGAGCCCATAAAAAATCAAGCTTGGTCACAAATATGGAGACTCAAGTGTCATTGAAGACAATTCAAGTTTCAACAGGTAGATAACTAGAGCCGGTGGGTGGATGAATCGATGATTAATCACAAGTCTAGTACTAAAATTTGAAGCCTTCAGAGGGCTTCGAAGCCTTCTGAAGGATCACAGTTAGTGCTAAAATTTGAAGCCTTCAGAGGGCATCAAAGCCCTTTAAACCTTCTAAAGCATAGAATAGGGTTACAAAAGAAGGCTATAGGCAGCCACTATTTTGAAAATTTATCTAAATTTTACACAAACATATATATTTTGAAGGTCAACCTAGTTTATGGCCTTCCAATTGAAGGTTAGGGTAAGCCTTTAAATTTCAGCCCTGATAAACAAAAGCTCCTAGATTTCTTTACGCTCTCTAGTAGAGCGTATTCCTATTATATATAGTTCACAAAGCAAAAGGTCAAAATGCACCTATCCTCTCAAACAGTCATGCTCACCATACTTGAAAGCTAGTATGCTCTCATGCCATTGCTGAGGATTTGAAACATGATGGTATTGAGAAAATGAAGATGTCCACCCCACATCCGCACATCTAACCTTTATTTCATGCTTCCTCTTGATGAGCCTCACCCCACATATGCAAATGAAGATATCTGCACTACATTTGCAAATGAAGATATCCACTCCACATCTGTAAATTTGTTTTTCACTTCGTGCTTCCCCTTGATGAGCGTACTTTTGACAAGGTCATTTGTTCTCTGTAAGTATGTTTGTGCCATGTTGCCTTATAAATTTTTTGATCGAAAGCTTGCGAACTCAACCTAGTATCCATATAGCTCCATGTAGGAATACTTAAAGGTAAGTTAACATCCTCATTGAAAATTTCTATTTTTAGCAACAACAAAAGTACACCAAATGCCAAATTTATAACACTGATATGCTTTAGGTGTGAGTTACACTTTGTAGTGGTGAGACTCTTGGCACTTGAGAGATTAAATCAAGATTCAATTATTTTCATATTTTTTGTTCAGGTTTTCTTAATGAATACTAATTAGGTTTTCTTAATGAATACTGATTAGGTTGTAAAAGAAGCTACACAATGGTAGGTGGGTGGCAAGCAAGATAGAGGTCATCACAAGTTGATGAGTGATGTGAGAACAAAGAGATCAAAATGTGGGTGCTTCATGAGCATGTTTGAGGTTGTCATACATGTTAATTAGATTGCAATATGATAATCAAATGACTCAAAACTAAAAACTAATGACATATCTACAACCTAGTACTTGAATGACCTTGGGATGCGAAAAAAACATGGATTTCCACTAAAACCATATAATTTGCATAAAAAACAACGTGTTAGGAAAAACCATGTGTAAAATGCCCCTAGGCTTTAGCCTAATGGTTTGAGTTCGGGACTTTCAAAAGGGGGGTCTTGGCTTCAAATCCTAGGTTTACGTGTTTGTTGTGCATTTTATTAGGTGCGGAATGAGGGTTGCCACACCTAAACATAAAGCATTTCTGAAACATTTCCACCGAGTCTAGTATAATTGATTAGCAAAAATAGTGCATAAGTTGTCTCTACAAAGCTATGTTCCTCTCGATCCAACAACTTGGAGTAATGCCTATTTGAAGCCTAGTTTCCATCACATGGTATTTAACAAAGTGTAGAGAGTGTTTCTTTCCTACTATTGACCAGGTGGTTTGGGCATATAGTTCATCCTAATTACCTGCGTACTTTGGAAGGATGGTACCCATTGTGGCACTGGAGGGTGTGTGGAATGGATCTAGAGTTAAAGATGAAATCAAACACATGAAAGATGAAATCAAACACATGAAAGATGAATTCTAGCATCCATTACACATGAAATTAGCATTTCCAAGTATCATAGCCAAAGATGAACAAGAGAGAGAATCCATATGTGTTTGTAGCAAAGAGACAGATACACAAAGTCCTAAGTGTGTTAACCTCTCACCAAGAGAATGGCTTGAAAGGTAGCCATGAGCCTTGACCATAGATGGCCATCTCCATAGTAGGAGCCAAAGGTACAATGGGATGTCCATAGTAGGAGCCAATCTCCATAGTAGGAGCCAAAGGTACAATGGGATGTCCAAGATTAGTAAAATGACAAAAGGTCCTATCCATGTGCCCAAGGCCCTATTTATAGTGTTTTACCCATGGGCCCATTTACATGTATGCTATAGGTTCATGACAAAGCATCCCTTCCCACAAAGGTTTCGTCCTCAAAACCTAAATACAACCAGCATGGCATAAGCATCTCCCGGGTAAGGCACCACCATGACAAGAGTGATCCAAGAATGATGTAGCCTCCCGGATCAAATGGTAATGTGATCCATATGTCCATTATCATGAAAACCAATAGAGTATTCGGACCATATGGAATGAGACATGGTAAAATCTCATAAATGCCACCTGGATCCCAAGTATGCCTCATGTGGATAACCACACCAACATCACATGGAAGAATAAGACCATGGTCCCCCGAATGCAACACGTCAACATGATGATCCACAAAAACATAGTAGGGAATTATCTCCCCAAAAAGAATATCACCAAGTGGATAATCCATCAAAGGACATGTATGATCAAAATACGGCCCATCAAAACAAAATATTTCCACATGGGCATCCCAAATATCCATGGAAAATGCATCCTTCATGAGTAACGATCTTTGGAAATCCCCATGTGGCTCCAAATCCAAATCTCCAAAAATAGAAAGCTTCATGATCATGCGACAATGAATGAGAGTACATAGATGCTACTTCCCACTCCTCTATGTAGAAGTTTATGCCCATGCATAACCGATATGAGCATAAGTCCATAACATCAACAAAAGAATACTCTTCTTATGTCTCTTGTTGAACATACCCTTCATAAAAAAAATCACCATAGGTGTCACTTTGCCTATTATTGCATGTATCTTGATTATCATTGGATGAAGCATATCCCTCATTTGGTAAAGAATAACCGCCTTTGGATAAGACATAGCCATCATAATATCTATCATTAGGTGAAACATAACCATCAAAGCTACAACCATAGTTACCCACATCATCATAGTAATCCCTTGGAAAAGCCGCTTCTCCAACAAGCCCTTAACCTTCGAAATCTGATATTCCTTTAGGGTGAAAATTAGGGTTTTATCAGGACTGATAAACCCTAATTCAGTCATAGGGAGTTCATGGTCTCATAGATCTAATCATATAGGCTCGTAGAACTCATCAAGGGCTTCGATTTGTGCTAGAAAGTTTTGAATTCCAATTTCTCTAGCTCAAGATATAGCCAAAATACGATTTCAGCCTATAACCTTGAGAACCCTAAAACAAAGAGATATAGCCTATCTCATTTATCCATATCAACTGCATAGCCATCTAGTACCCTTTATCGCGGTTCCATAGAGCCAAAAATCATCAAAATCGGATACCGTTTGCCTCCCCAAAGTGTCAAGGGAAAATTGCAACTTGGAACGATGGATTCGAATTGCAGTATATTGAAGACGCCTATTCATGTGATGATGGGGAATATGATAGCGATGCTTCGTATAGTGTTGATAACTACATAAGTGATCAAGATCCATCACATGATAGCGATGCTTCATGTAGTGTTGAAGACTACATAAGTGATCAAGATCCATCACATGAAGAAGGTCATGTATTATTGGAAATCGGGCTTCCAATGGTGGTGAGGAAATGGTGGTAGGGTGAGTGAATGGTCAAGAAACCCTGTGGTTCTAGGGTTTGAGTGAGGGGAAGAAGAAAGAAAGTAGAAAATTTTTAAAAATCACTCAAAATGTGCCCCATTATGGTATGCATTGGATAGATCTTGGAGAGAGCAGTAAAACCCCCACACTAATGGCATCAAACAATGAAGGAATGAGGGAGTAGAGCCTTCTTGTGAAATTAGGTAGCTGTAACACTGGTGAGTGGGTAAGAGCTTCTTTTAAAGCTTGGTGGAATTGTTTAGTCTTCTTTAGGAGTTCAATTAAGGGATGCGCAACATATGCAAAGTTCTTGAAAATATGGGAGATCAGCCATGAGACCTCCATGAACCTGCTAGAAGAGAATAGGGCAACTCTCCACCCAACCATCGAATACCAGTGCAAGATCAGCCATGAGACCTCCATGAACCTACTGAATAGAATAGGAGGGCAACTCTCCACCCAACTGCTGGATATAGGAACCCTAACCGGCTAAAATAGCCCTGGCCGTCCACACATGTTCGGACTGCCCTGAACCGCCCGACTCCCCCTAGTCCTACCCTTGTCTTGACACAAACTTTCTATAGTTACTACACAGTCCCAAAAAATGATCTCAAGTCATGTATGTCATGAGATATGGGCCAAGTAACAATATGTTTGATCTTTTTTTGGATCTACCTAAATATCATTGGCATAAACAATGTGGCTAAGATATTCAATCTTATCTTGAACGAAAATACTCTTCTCAAGGTTGAGGTAAAGTTGGTCCTCCTTTAAGAGTGTGCATACTAGCTTTAAATATTTTTCATGTCCTTGAATTCTTTTACTGAAAACTAGTATATCATTGAAAAATACCACCATAAAGTTTTATTGTTCGAGGAAAATCTGATTGATCATACGATCCACAATGGAAGATATCAATCAATTGGACTCCCTCAACAATTAATTCTAACATATGCTAACAATCGGAATCACTCATAATTGCATGTGTCACAGAATTAATTGGACTCACTCAATAATTAATTGGAATCAATTCTCACACATAGCATGGTATAAGCACAAACACATGAACATAAGGCCACCCATGATGGAAAGTATTAAAAATCACCCATGATACTTTGTCAGTGTCAGCAACAAGCATGCAAGCATATACTCAACCATTAGTATTAAATTGGTGTCACCCAAGATACTGTTGCTAAGCATAATGA
Organism: Cibotium barometz; assembly: GCF_041138505.1. Taxonomy (NCBI): domain Eukaryota; kingdom Viridiplantae; phylum Streptophyta; class Polypodiopsida; order Cyatheales; family Cibotiaceae; genus Cibotium; species Cibotium barometz. The sequence goes on along the minus strand of NC_141108.1, from coordinate 1,040,032 downwards.
CACATCAAGTGTCCTCGATGAATCATAAAAGGACTACATGTAACAGGTATTTTTCTCACGCGATTGAATTTCCAATAAACAACTTGAACTTTTGTCTCACTTGGAAATACAGGGATAAGATTATGAGAATGTTTTTTGGAATATATATATTTATTAAAATCACTTAATAAATCTAGCAAGACTTTTAATTATGAAATTCACACACTGCCATGAACCTATAGCATACATGTAAATGGGCCCATGGGTAAAACACTATAAATAGGGCCTTGGGCACATGGATAGGACCTTTTGTCATTTTACTAATCTTGGACATTCCATTGTACCTTTGGCTCCTACTATGGAGATGGCCATCTATGGTCAAGGCTCATGTGTAATGGATGCTAGAATTCATCTTTCAAGTGTTTGATTTCATCTTTAACTCTTGATCCATTCCATTTGGTATTAGAGCCTTGGTTTTGATCCACTTTCATTGATGGATTTCTGAAATTTTTGGATTTTTTGAGGTTTTTGGGCTTAAACTTGATTAATTTTTTATTAATCTTGTGGAAATAGTGGGGTTGAGGCTTGCTTTATGGGTTTTCAAGTGATTTTTTAGGAGATTTATTCACTTTGGACCAAATTTTGGAGTCCTAGACCAAATTTTGGGGCGGGTAGACCAAAATTGGAAAAAAATTTGAATTAATTACTTGTTAATCACTCTGTTAATGATCATTAGAAAATGACATGTAGTCCTATGATTCATCGAGGATGCTTGATGTGACGTTATGCTTAAGCAAGGTTATCATAGGTGACACCAATTTAATACTAATTGTTGAGTAATTGCATGCATGCTGACATTGACAAAGTATCATGGGTAAATCCATTTTAATACTTTCTATCATGGGTGGCCTTGTATTCATGTGTTTGCACTTATACCATGCTATATGTGAAAATTAATTGTTGATTGAGCCTAATTGATTCTAGAAATGATTATTGAGTGAGTCCAATTAATTTTGATTATCTTGTTCATAGTTTATTGATTCAATCCTTATCTTGGAAGAGAGTGTGGTTATTGTAAAGTCTCCATGTATAAAGATCCTTAACAATACTAAAGGTTTTAGCACTCTATTATTCTTTCCCAACTTTAGTGTTACTAGTGGGTTGACATGGAAGAAATACTTATATAATTCCCAGTTTAATATTATTCAAATTTCTAGAGTAATAGGAGCCTCCTTGTCTTTGAACCTCTAAATTGCATCCCAAACCTCCAAATTTTTGGAACATTACACCAATAGTAGATGTGAAGTTATTCAAGTGTAGTAGTGAAGTCATGACGTGAGCGATATTGATCTATTTAAATTGGTGGAGGCATGGATCACCCTTAGGGTGACTCTCCGTCAAACTTTTGATTTGGCCTTTCAAAGGAGTCTTTCTGGCATAGAGCAAACAATGGGTCGTGCGCCTTGCTGTGTCGACAAGGTCAGGAAGGGTGCCTGGACCGCCGAAGAGGACGAAAAGCTCATCTCCTTCATACAAAGAAACAACGGCCACGGCAGCTGGCGAACCCTCCCCCAACTAGCCGGTAACGAGAGCCATACCCACTTCATGCGTTTAGCGTAACCAGAAAAATCTGAATTTGCAAGTAATTGTTGCCAATTTGCAGGCCTTCAGAGATGTGGAAAGAGCTGCCGGCTGAGGTGGACCAATTATCTTCGACCCAACATCAAGCGTGGCAAATTTTCGCCGGAAGAGGACCGGGTGATCACCCAGTTGCACGCCTTGGTGGGGAACAGGCATGAGTCTAACAATTCAATTATTATAAGCCCTTCCTAAGTTCCTAGTTCAATAGCACACGTGACACTGCAGGAGCTGGTGACTCTTACACAGAGCTCGAAATTTTTTTTTAATTTATGGGTAGAAAATCCCAATTTTGAAACCCCCAGAGTCCAGTGTCGAAATCTGAGAGTATTTTTTTGGTGAAAATCACCCTTTTTTTTGTGAAAATCACCAATTTTGACTTCCTGGTTGGTGTTCGCAACAAGCAGGTGGTCGAGCATCGCCTCTCTCCTCCCCGGCAGGACAGACAACGAGGTGAAGAACCACTGGAACACGCACTTGAAGAAGCGGTTGTCAAAGATGGGGATCGATCCCACGACGCATCTACCGATCAGGCCCTTCCGGGACCCATCCATCATCAGCCACATGGCCCAATGGGAGCTGGCTAAGATGGAAGCTGAAGCCAGGCTTGCCGCCAAAGGGATGGCAGGTGCAAGCTCGTCTGCGAGATTTATCGACTATCTGATTACGTGCAGTCCTCGAGAAGAGATTAGCGTCCCACAAAAAGCTGAACACAGCTACATGAGTACATTGCAGAACTGGGAGGATGCCCTGCGAATTAATCAAGCTGCTACTGCACCTTTGAGCACGCAAGTACCCATCAACCGAACGAGTCAATCGCATCTGGAAGTAGATGACATGATTCCTTGCTCCTCCTCCTCCTCAGCTATAGGTAGCCACGAGCTCTTCTCATCTTTCCGAGGCGGAGATCTAGATCATCCGCTGGATCCAAGCCTCACCTCCACCGCCGTAACGATGCCTGCACACGATAATGGCAACTGCAGTGTCAGAAGTTTCACCGGTTTATCCGAGCCTTCGCCTCCTGCCCATCTCAGTAACACTTTCGAGAGCAGCGACATGTCTCTCATTTCCAACCTCCTCAGTCCAGCCAATGGAGTCGCATCCGATCACCTATTCGCCCTTTCCAACTGCGCCCAATCCTGTGATGACAATGAGGACAACTGGGCCACCATTCCAGACCTCGTGGGCCCCCTGATGCCATGCCAATGTTGAACATTTGTAAGTTGTATAGATCATTTACGATACAAACGAATACAGAAATATGCACCCAAAACGTTTTGTGCTATAAATTAATTATATAACCCAAGGTCAAATCTCCTACGGTAGTGGAAGTTATATCATATGTAAGATTGTGGTTCTAGGGGCATTCACGAACCTTCATGTATGAGCTTTCTTTTATAAGAAATCTACTGATGTTTTAAGCGAGGTAAGATGAGGGCGTGCTTCAGCTGTGGATGACAAACTGTGCTTTGCGCTGGGTAGACGTTGGGTTAGTGTGTGAAGAACTATGAGATTACAGACGGTTAATGAAGGTTAGGGTGAGTGGCGGGTGCTACTAATCGAGCTGTTGCAGGCAAAGCTATGATTGGGCCGTTGGATGCCCTCACCCTCATATGTATGATGAGGATTGTACTATAAATCAGCAGCCCAGCAAGGAGGGGATTGTGGGGGAGGCGGCTGGGGAAGCAAGGAGGAAAGGAGAGGAGAGGCAAGTGTGGCGAGCGGCCGTGGAGGTTGTCGAAGGGAGGTGAGCGTGGGTAACCTTAGATCCAATTTTTAAAAAAATTAAATGGCCACTTAATTAATGCAATCAAAACAAAAAAGTGTATACATCCTTGAGACCTTTAGAGTCTCAATAGTAAAATTCCAATTTATGACTAACGTCTCTCTCTCTCTCTCACACACACTCACACAATTACACTCGAGGAGAGGATTGGGCAATGCATTTTGCTAATTCACATAGAAACACTCTTTGACTTCAAATATTTAGAATGGCAATGAAAATTTGATGCTTGATTTTTTAAAAAAAATCTTTCTATGATTTTTGAGTAATTTTTTCAATCATTTTCTTGACAAAAAGGGTTTGATTTTTTGAACCATGGAATAATATTGCTTTTCTTTTGTTTTTATAGTCATACATACTAATACACTTTACTTTTGCATGGCCATTTTAACTACTTTGGTACTAACTGCTTCCACATTTTTAAATGTTTTTTGAATCAATAACTCTCAATATTCAATGATCTGTTGTTAAGAAGTGCTCTATTAGTAGACCTCTTAACATTGGCATTATTTGTGAAATGATTTTGCTACGTATTTGTGCACCTACTTTAAATTGCCTTGATTACTAGCAAATAAACTTTGAAATATTTAGATGATCTATCTATGCATAAATGCATAAAGCATTAGAGAGAGATATATATAGTAATAGAAATATATATATATATATATATATATAATCTTGAATTCACAATAGTGATATTCAAATTCTTCCATCCCTAAGAAGTTAGCATCGAGATTCTCATCCAAGTTAGATGTACTTGTCCCTTGTGTTCTTGGCTAGAAATTTACATACAACCCAACATTGTGAACATTAGGCTTCTCTAGCTCGTGTCATGTTTTTCCAATACTCGATCCATGGTTGGATCCATGGTTAGTCCTTGTTCAGTTGACCATATTTGCCAATATTTTATGTAATCCTTGACCCCCTTTACCACCTTTGTGTGGTCTTTAATGCACTTAAACATTGGTAACAAACATGGTTCCCCTCTTGGTAGTATAGGTTTCCCCTCACACTATCTTTTTTCCACAACTCAATGCTATCTTGTTTTGGAATCCACTTAATTGATTTTGGGTACACCTTTTATTGCATAACTGGCACATCATCTTGCATGGAGAACCAAAATTGTAGTAGCTTTGAGTACCCTAGAATGCATCATGGCCCATCACATAAGTTACCATCAAAATAAAGCTCTTGAAGTCTAGAACTTGTGTAATGAAGAATGGTGTCAGAGCTATAATTTGACATTGCTTGAAAATATACATCAAGTGTGGAAATGTAAATGTTATCCTCAACCTCTTAGCATAGAACACACTAAGCATTACATCAATATCTTCATGTGTATGACCCACCATTAGAAAACCTAATCGAATGGGTGGAAGCATGTTAACGTGCTACACTTTTTTGTGTCCAGGATACTGCTAATTAATAGGAGTTGAATGATAATTTTTAGGTCCAGATAACCCACAATGCAAAATTTCCTATCATGCTATATATCATTGGAAAGCTCTTAACGAAGAGAACCCTGTTGTATAATCTCCAACAACTTACGATTTGCTTTGTATACATTTTTTTGCATGCCCGTTTTTTAATGCTACTACTACTAAAAACCACAAAAAAAGCGTAGCACGTTAACATGCTTCCACCTAAATCATCTTGAAAGCCCCTCCAATTGACAAAGAAACATATGGAAACAAGTATTGATTCTTGTTCTCTGATGACAATTATTCAACTGCAGCATTAGGTTATTTGGTACCTTTTTGAAATCACTATTATGTGCAGTTTTGCAGATGTAAACGAAACCTCGTGTTAGTAACTACATAAGAGCGTATCCCAAAACTTGAGGAGTGATGGTGATCGAGAGCCTTTTGTGAGTTCAAGGTGTTGAACAATGTGCTACTCAATCTTCGAATCCCATCATAGGCAAGGTTTCCATGGTCATGCATGTTAGATCTCTCCAAGTTTCTAAAGCATAATGCAAGAGAACTAATTATGAAATTAGAATCTCACAGCCATAAGCTGATAGAAAAGTTTCTATAGTGCCCTTGTCCATGTTATGGACTATTTCTCACTAGAAGGTTATGAGGGCCTTAGCGAACTGAAGCGACACAATGGGCTCTATAAAGTGTCAGTGAGGATGTCATATCCAACATGTTGTACACCTCGATGGCCCCCAATTCGACAACCACAAGCCCACAAAGTATAGGAGAACCTAGCATGAGTTTTGGAAGTGGATCTTCGGGGAATCCAGAGAGTTGTAGCACCTTCAAAATATCCTTGGCTTGATAGTCTTCATGAAAACACTCCCCATGTTTTCCTATACAAGTTGCTAATTCAAGAAATCAACGAGCGACGAGGCACCTTGATGAGGAATCCAGCCTTGATAAGGCTTTTTTGTTGAAATATACAAGTGAATAGGGTGTGTGCAGGAACAAGCCCTTAGCAAGAGGCTGTAAAAGAGAATCTGTAAATGTGAGAGAAGTTGTGAAAAGGTGAGAAGTATCTACTGGGAGAGAATAAAGGGTAGCATGAGAAGATTTAGGAGGTGTGGAGATATTCTGGGAAGAGGTGGAGAGAATCAAGCAAAAGAGGTGGAGTGAATCAAGGAGAAATCAGTGGGATTAGATGCTTGGATGTAAAATCTATAAATTGAGGCATTGGCCTAATAAGAATTTGTTGGTTTTTGATTATCCATGCCTACATTAAGCTATTAGTTAATTGCTCACTAATCACGTCTTAATTATCGTCTAATCTCTGTTTTAATGATATTGATTCTAGCATTTGAACCACCATAGCTCATCACATTGCTGCAAATTTAACATGGTATGAGAGCCTAGCCTAGAATCCATCAATCTTATGAGCCCATTATCTTGCTAATCACTTAGGTAATTAGGATTAGTAGATAATTAAGATTTTTACCTCTTTTTCAACAAGCTCTCTGAACCCCCAGCTAGTGGCGGGGCTTTATCTCCCTCAAGGCTTAACAATAGCCTCCAAGATCTTAGCCAAACATAGCCACCTTGCCCACCATTCATCCCATCAAATCGGCGCGCCAAACTACCAAGAGGAGCTGCTAAAATTCGCGAATATGCAGGCGCCCTTTTTCACACACTTGAACAAATATAAAAGCATTAAGCAACAACTGTCAGCCACCATTGGCAAAAAGGTAGAAGATGATGAGGCACTAGCAGTGCTTCTAAAGAGTGTGGACAAAGGTGAATATGAAAACATTGTAGCAACATTAAAGAATGTACCTGAATTGAAGCTGCACGAGATAGAAGGAGCTCTACTAGAGCAAGAGACCAGAGTCAAAGAGAAGAAATGGCTGGACTCAATAGCAAGAGAGCACAAAGCATTCTTTACCCGAGGAGGATTCTCTCGAGGACGAGGACAAGGAAGAGGCAGAGTAGGAGGAAGGACCTTCACTTGCCCCAACTGTGGAAAGCCAGGACACATGGCAAGAGACTGCTACAACAAACCTAGTGGAGAAGGAATGACATCGGCAAACTTCATGGAGGCTCCTAATAAGGAAGTGGAGTCAGATCATCTTTTCTGAGAGCGAGAGAGAGAGAGAGAGAGAGAGAGAGAGAGAGAGAGAGAGAGAGAGAGAAACCCCAGAACCCAATGTAACCTGCCCCAATAGAGTAAAACCACCTCTGAGCCACTGATGATGTAGGCCATGTGCTAGATGTATGTGTGAGCACCACTTTAGTCAAGGTCATGGGCACTTGTAGTAGCCTTGGACACATAGAGAGAGAGAGTGTCAAGGACTATGAGTTTAGGGACTTGAGGCACTGGTCGCGGACTACCAAGTAAGAGGGAAACTTGGTATAGGGTTCAAGTGTGCTAGGAGTATTCACTTGAGGGAAGGTGTTGAAATATACAAGTGAATAGGGTATGTGCGAGAACAATCCCTTAGCAAGAGGCTGTAAAAGAAAATTTGTAAATGTGAGAGAAGCTGTGAAAAGGTGAGAAGTATCTACTGGGAGAGAATAAAGGGTAGCATGAGAAGATTTAGGAGGTGTGGAGATATTCTGGAAGCGGTGGAGAGAATCAAGAAAAAGAGGTGGAGTGAATCAAGGAGAAGTTAGTGGGATTAGATGCTTGGATGTAAACTCTATAAATTGAGGCATTGGCCTAATGAGAATTTGCTAGTTTTTGATTATCCATGCCTACATTAAGCTATCAGTTAATTGCTCAATAATCACGTCTTAATTATCATCTATTCTCTTTTCTAATAATGTTGATTCTAGCATTTGATCCACCATAGCTCATCACATTACTCCAAATTTAACATTTTTGACATCTCCACTTTATTTGCCCCTTCTCTCCATTCGATGAAGTCGATGATTCATTTCAGCCACATGATCTCACTTGCAATGGATAGAAAATGAGACCTTAAGTCTCTCCACATAGTCTTCATGCAAAAACTCCTCATATTTTCCAATACAGGTTGCTAAATCAAGAAATCAACGAGGCGAGGCACCTTGTTGATGACATCGATCTTCATAAGGCTTTTTGACATCTCCACTTTATTTGCCCCTTATCTCCATTCGAGATGTAAAATTATTACTAAAAGTTATTCAAAAAAATCTCTAAATTTGTAGAAATTTTTATGATCCCTAAAATCCCTTAAGAAAAATTTATAGAAAAATTTATTGAAAGTTATCTAAATAGACAGAATCTCATACTAATAGATCAATATTATCAATTTTAAGACTCAAAACTTTACTGGAAGTTATCTGAAAATTCTCTAAATTTGCAGAAATATTTATGATCCCTAGTCTCTCAAGAAAAATTTAAATTAAAAAAAGATTTATTTGGGATTTTTGGCTATCCTAGTTATCACACTTAGTGCACCAGACGTCAGGTCTCAGTCTAGATCATATGTTCTCTGGTAAGCTTGGCTAGGGCAACCTTTAGTTCTTCTTCAACATCCACTTCCTGCTTCATGCATTTCTTCTTCCAAGGCTTCCTCTCTTTGGCATCCAAATCTTGACTGGAGTCTGATTCCAAGCTGTCTTAACGCGAATCTAAGTCAAAAGAAGTCTCTTCTATCTTCTTTTCCTTTTGTGAGATCATTTCTTTTTCTTCTTAGGGTCTTTGCTTGTTTGCTTCAAGATTCCTTTGCCTCTGGTTGCTCCTACTACTACTTATTCAAATGTGAGGGTCTCCAAATCACAAGAAGCTACTACTGTCTCTCGAGATTACCTTGGAAGTGGACGGCCGATCTAGGAACATCTCTCTTTGACTTTCCCTATTCAGAGAGGTGGAGGTCTTGCATTACTTTGCATTGAAGATGAGGGTTGGATAGAGGGTTGGATAGAGGGTCTACCTCTGGGATTTCCCTGATTTTGACAAAAAGGAACCTGATTACTTTGGAAGAAGCGAGCTGGAGTCTGGAATCTTGGTCCCTGACTTCCCTGCCCCGAAATCCTTGATCCAAAAGGACTTGGGCAATCCATACTGCGATGTCCGTATCCTTGATAGTTATAGCATTTAACTTCTTTGTTCAAGGGTGGAACTTGTGAAGTTGAATTCTAGGGGATTGTGTTCTGAGAAAAAGACCTTTCTTCCGTTCTGGAACTTCCCATATCCTAAGTTTGACCTTGCTGTCTCTGAGGCAAAATAAGGGATAATAGAAATATGCTAATTTTTAGGATAATACTAGCATGGTATAGCTCAAAGATAAAAATACAAAGGAATGAGGGTCTATTTATAGGTGAGGGAGGCCACTAATCAAGTCCAACTGGGTTCTAGAGCCTTCCAGCTTCACTTTGACCCAATTTAGACAAGATTTGTATCAGTTTGGCTACCTTTTTGATCCAGTTTGCTCCAGGAGAGAGGAGAGATAAAAATATCACATTTTTTTAAATTAAAAAACCCAAGGAATCATTAAGAAAAGGCACCTCCTTGATGTGGCTTCCCTTCCTTATTGAGGTGTCAAAAATGCATCATTTCTCCCAAATACCTCATTTTTTTACTAATGTACCTTAACTTTTAACTAATAAACCTTGTACACAGTCAACTCTTCATCTTATGTGAGCATTTACTCATTTTTGGGTATTTTATTTTATTCTTTGGATTTATCTCATCCCAACACTTGGATTAATCCAATTGGCCCATTAGAACCTTAATTGGACCATGATCCAAAATTTTCTGAAAATGTGGACCCTTATTCTAAGGTCCCTTATACACACTTTCAATTAATTCCTAATACACATTGGAAAGTTCATTTTGAGCTTCTATTTCAGGGGAATCCATTTTAGACATTAGGAGAATTTTTGTATCCAAAGATATCTCAATTTTGAATTACCTCTCTCTAGACATTTTCTCTCTCTAGAAAAAAACAGGGTAAAACAAGATCTTTTTCCATTTATGAGGGAGGGGATGATTACAAGAGATAGAAGGGGAGTTTCTTACACCTTTACATCTCAAAATCTAGAGGGAGGAATCTTACAGCAAGAATGGTCCTAGGGCCATTATTTCATGACAAATAAGACCTGAAAGAGTATTCAAGAGTGGCCTGAAAGAATGGCCATTCTTGTCATGCACAACAAGTGCAAGAATGGCAATAAGAATGGCCCTAGGGCCATTCTTTTCATTCACAACAAGTGTAAGAATGGCCCATTCTTGATTCTCTTGGGCATTCTAGAATAGCCGAAGGGACATTCTAGAATGGGCTTGATCGATCACCCAACTTTGCGCATAATAGGTCAATTCTCATCTCTCCACATATAGATGAGCATAGAGTGACCTCATAAAAAATTTATTCTCCATATATTGATGGTTCTCTTCTTTAATGCCATAGATCCAATTTATACCTTTGTTACCATTTTATATTGGCTTTTCATGACATTCTTTTCTACTTTTTTGTGTTCAATGAATATTGGCATCTACTCCCCTTGTCCTTGTTGCATATAGCACGGGTTTCTAATTTCACTTATACACAAGCTAGTATAGAATAGTTATGGCACGGGTTTCTAATTTCACTTATACTTCTTGTGCTTGGTACAAACCCAGAAAATCAAGCATACCAACCTATACCATGTGTTGCACGATATGTGAGGGAGTGTGATCCTCTTGGAACATCCATTTTTCCTATTTCAATTGATGAAATGTTTGAAATTAATAATGTGACCTTTATGGTCCATTCTTCAACCATACAAAAAGTAGGTCTTGGACTTTTTTTTATCCTCTTCTTGTTCAAGAGGTGTGACTATTCTTCATTATGGTGGAGACAAGTACTATCTCAATGATTGGATGGAGTTGTGCAATTTGAATCCAAGAGCTTTGAAGTACTCATTTGAAGAGCTTTGAAGTACTCATTTGAAGAGGATCCCAAGGTAGATAGTCTAGATGATAGGGTGTACACCCTTGGTGATGTGGAGCATGGAAATGTAGTAGGATACATAAATAGTTGTCAAGGCACAAACATGAGACCAAATGCATGTTTTACTCTTCACCCAGAATTACCTCCTTGGTGATGTAGAGCATGGAAATGTAGTAGGATACATAAATAGTTGTCAAGGCACAAACATGAGACCAAATGCATGTTTTACTCTTCACCTAGAATTACCTTCTTGGTGTACATCAGATAAGAATGTCAATTCAACAGAGTATGGCTACATATGTGTGGAGACCTTATGCAATATTCATGCTGGGTTGATGAAGAGTTGCTAGCTGATTATAGCTTTCTTTGTTTCTATGTACTTCTTGATGATTGAGACGACATAAATATTAATCATTTACATTGTCATGTTTAATTATTTTTCCAAGTTAATCTCTTTCATAGTTTTAGTGTAAACGTCGTGATTGTTGTACATAGTCTATTCGTGTAATTGTCGTACATGGAAAACATTCTTGAATGGCCCAAGACACTCTACATAGCCTTGAGTGTAAGATTCCTCCCTCTGGCTTTTGAGGTGTGCAGGTGTAAGAACATTATTCCCCTCTCTGATACAACACAAAAATCGATAAGTTGCCATGTTTCTTGTGTATTAAGTAGTTTGTATTCTAGAATACAAAGCTTGAAGTCACATTTTTAAAAATTTAACACTTATGCACTCTGAGGTTGAATTCCACCTTCCCGATCTCAACCTGCTCCAATTAGTCCTCACTTTCAAGCACCTCGAGTGACTGTGACTCTTCCAAACCCTGATAGGCGTCCAAGTGAGCCAAGAAGACAACCAGTTTCCAGAGTTACAAGATCAACCACCATCAAGCAGAATGGTTTTAGCTACTCATGGACTTCCTCCATCAAGCAGAATGGTTTTAGCTACTCATGGACTTCCTCCATCATCTCAAGGAAGCACACCTTTAACTTAACATTAGCAGAAAAAGTCTTCAAGCATCAAAGCTAGAACTCTTTGGAGTAGTGCAAGAGATAAAGCACGAGAAGGATTTGCTTGGACAATTCACTTTGGCATGGTAGGTAAGCATAAGACAATCGTTGAGCCAAACACACCTTTCCTTTCTATTTGCTGAAGAAAAAGGAGACTACTCTGAATATACAAAGTATTTAACTTATGGTCGCATTGTTGAAGTCAAGGAAAGTATATCTTGTGGGATCATTCATCATCTGGTAGACAACAACAAAGGGAAGTTTCTTAGATTTTTCTATGTAGATTTTTGGCTTGAAGAGATGAATCTTGTTTCTACCAAGCAAGAGTTTAAAGATGCAATGATTACTCACAAACGGGTATGGATGTCTTTCTCTTGACCTTTTTTTCATTAGTGTTAAAAAAAATTCTTATCTTTGTGTATTCTGGAATATTTAGAGAACTGTTATTCTTTTTCAAGTTTGTTTGAGTCATGTCTTTCCAGCTCATATATTGGAATAAGTAGAGGTCTAGTCAACTCTAGTTTGCATGTATTGTAATATACATGAAGTTTGTCTAGTCTAGTTTGTATATATTCTAATGTACGCGTAGTTCATAAAACTTCTTGTCTTTGTGTATTCTAGGATACGTTGAGAACTATTCTTTGTTTTTTAGTCTATTTAATTCTTATCTTTCTAGCTCATATCTTGAAACACTTAGAGGTCTAGTCAAGTCTAGTTTGCATGTATTCTAGTATACAAGAAGTTTGTCTGCTCTAGCATATGCTAGAATGCATTCTAGTATACAAGAAGTTTATCTTGTTTAGTTTGAATGAATTATAGCAAGAAAGAAGTTTGGCTTACTTTTTATGACTAGTTTAATGAGTTTACCATGTATTCTAGTATGCTGAGAGATGGTTATAGTGTTCTTACTTTTGTATAAGTTACGCTTTGGTTCTTACTTTTAAGTTCACTCTATCAAGTTTTCAAATCCTCTTCTACTTAGAATGATTTTTTTTTAATGTAGTCTTTTTATAAAGCATTTCAAGAGCACCATGACAATTTGTACAATACCAACCACTCCACTACAATACCAACCACTCCACTAATGATTCTGATTATGAAGAGAATGAAGGTATAGACATAGATGACTCAAAGAAAGATATTGAAGGTATAGACATAGATGACTCAAAGAAAGATATTGAAGTTCTTGAAGAGACTTCTGGGTCAAAGTCTCAAGATGTGAGTGATACTTTGCTTTTTGGACCTGGAGCTCCAAAGTCCGATCCTTCAGAATCTTCTGGTCTTAATAAGAAATAAAGCCAAAAGGTTTCATATGGTTGATGAGAGACCCTTAATTTTACTAGTGTCTAACATAGAACTTCCTCCATTGGATCCTGTTTCAAATAAGAGACCACTAGAAGTTTGAACCATTGTCCTTGGACATGTGAGTAATCTTAAAGTAATGATGAAGGAGAAGCCAACAACAAATGTTTTATCCCTTCTTGTTCTTGTGGATAAGTCTTCTTGTGTTAACAAAGAGAGTTTTGAGAGATCAAAAATCAATCAATACAAATACTTTGTCTTGGGGGTGACTCACTCTCTCATTGCTAAAAAAGAGTTATGTGTTGAGTATCCTCATGTAGAGAGCTATAAGACAGTCCTAGCATGGGTCTATGCTGGGTTAAGTGATGATGATGCAAAGCTACTTGCCCTTGATCACAACATTGATTCCGAGATGCGAGTATCCATGTATTTCTTACAAAAGATAAGATTTTTTCACAATGAGTGGATCAATCATATTCAGCAAGGTCATAAAGTTGATGAAGCTTTCAAAATCAAGCTTTGTGAGCAAGTTGGCCTTGTCACAAAGAAGTCAAGCAAAGCTGGACGCTCTCGAAAAACAAATGTTCGAAGTCATGACAGTTTCTTTCAGTTGGCCTTTTGTGATGGAGAGATATGGGATCTACAAGAAGACATTTTCAAGCTTTGGGAGGAAGGTAAAATCAAAGGGCAAAAAGTAAAGCTCCCACCTGGAAGTCAAAAGGGCAAAGGAACAGGGAATGAGGACACTTTGAAGCCAATTCGTGAAGAAATGTGTATCACAAATTGGCGAGCAATGTAAGGAATATGCAAGAAAAATATTATCATACCCATCTTGGCACGAGTGAAAGGAGGTTCTTTGACACTTGATGAAATGGCAAAGGAATTAGAACAGTACGTTGCTAATTCTTCTTTTTAAATCTACTTATTTTATTTCATCTAGAGTTGTTTTTTCATTTTGTGTTTTTTGAAATAGGCAAAAGTCTTTCTTCTACATGCAAAGAATCATGATTGAAAAACTTAATTGCAAGGATTGGAACGATGTTCAAATGTTTCATCCCATCACTAGTCAGCCAAGCTCCTTAGAGCGTTTCATTTATCTTTTCAAAAATGCGGTAAGTAAACTACATATTTGAATAGATTTTTTTTTAATTTGAGTGTTTTTGAAGGTTTTGTAAAAATTTAGATCAAATATTTCAAAAAATTGATTTTGATTTTTGTAATCTAGTCAATGTGTATTCTAGAATACATTTAATGTTTACTTATTTTCATTTTAGCAAGTCTCGAGCACCTCATGCTCCTATAAAGAGCATTTCTCAAGAGTTTTGAGCAACATTTGACTCACGCAAGGGCAGAGGGGAAGAGATTAGAAGAGGCACAAACTTTGGAGACCATTCAAGAGGCAAATATTTTCATTTCTGATGATGTGTCTGCAGAACCAATTCAATATTCTGTTCATGAAGGCAAAGTAGAGAACATGGAATCGTTTGTGACTGAACAACATTTTACTTTAGCCATTACTGATGCTCCATATGGATTTAAGGCACCACACTCAATACACAACGAAGTAAAGTACAGTGTAAGTGCATATAAAAGAGTCATCGACACTTTCAAGAAGGTCACAAACGGGCTGAATTATGGGCACTGGTAATTTTTCATGCTCATGATCAAATCTCTGGCAGAGAAAACATTCGTTAATCAAATGGTCCATCAGCTATGCATATGGTATGTCAAATTTCAAGGATTCTTTTGCAAGTTATAAAAGCTTAAGTTAAAGCCTAACTTTTTCTTTTGTAGTAGAACAAAGCCTAACATCAAAGGCTATAAGCTAGACATACTTTCTTTTGCTGTCGAGTTTGCTACCATTGGTTTCTGGTCTCCTGCGGGTTTGAACAGTAAAGGAAATTTTAATTTTGCTTCGAAACCTAATCGAACAAATATTTTTGATAGACCAGGCGTGTGTCAAAGGCTTAGGGATCTTTCTGGTGATTCAAATGAGATCATGAATCCTTATCAAAAACCACAACTTTTGATGATGGATTTAATTGAGCTTTTATCTGGATCATGGATCTTTTTGCGGGGACAGGTAATCATGTAACCTTAACTTTTTACATATTGTATATTGCTCATTTAAGTGAGCTTTATCATGTTGATTCTTTTTTTCTTAGGAAAACAACCACTGTTAGTGCTCTTAAAAAAGGAAGGAATGTTGTTGCTGTTGAGCTAGATCCAGTTCAAGTTTGTTTTATTCAACAACGAGTCACTGCAATGAAAGAATTGCCGGACGAGTTTCAAGAGGTTGGAATGAAAAACATGGCACAGTAAACCCAAGAGTGGTGGATGTGTCTGGAGAACCTCAGCCTCTCTTTGGACCTGATGATAAAATGCAGTTTGCAGATTTGAGCTTTATGAAGATCCACATACTGTGGATATTGATATTCCTCTTATACGGAGTCAACATCACTCATTGTAGGAAATGAGCAAATTGATGAAGAAGTTAGTCATGAAGAGGAGGAATTTCCTGTGCTAGAATAGATTTAGACACTTGTAGTTTCAAACAATTTTTGGTATTTAAATCCTCATTGGGGGTGTTTAAGGATTTCTAGGTTTTGAGAGAGTTTTGAACAACGTTTGTTTGTATTCAAAACTAGCATCACAAATCTTTTTGAGGAGCTTGCGTTTTAAAATTGGTTCAAAAAATTGGTCAAATGTTGTCACTATTGAAGCATTTATAGGAATTGTCTCGTAATTATGTTGGAATTAGGGTTGCAGGAATGCACACACAACTTCAAGAAGATGAGGAAGCTTGAGCACAACACAGTAGTGTATTATGAGTGCCAAAAATGAAAGATAACAAGCCCTAGAAGATAATGGGCGTATATACAATGCACGGGAGAAAAAACCTCCTAGTGAGGGAAAAAGTGCCCCGGCGGTCCTAAGTGTGTTCACACACATCACTACTATAATATGGTAACAAATCCCCCCTGGAGTGATGCGGTGAACAAGAGCTAGCACTCATGTATAGGGAAGTGTCTAGCTATGTGGACGAATCCACAAAAGGGAGTAAGCCCAAAGCTTTGCGAAAAGCTTCGAACTTCTCACGAGGCAGCCTTTGTGAAAAGGTCTGCAAGGTTATCCTGTGTTGGCACATAAGCCAAACTGATCTCTCCTGCAGAGAGTCTCTCCCTGACATAATGGTAGTGCACCTCAATGTGCTTCGTACGAGCATGGAACACTGGGTTCCGCGCAACTGCCAATGCGCTCTGACTGTCAGTGAAGATGGTGGTGGCAGATGGCTGCCCAACACCCAAATCAGCCATAAGGCGTCTGAGCCACACACACTCAACCGTAGCTGTGAAAGCTGCCCTGTACTCAGCTTCACAACTAGAAGTGGCCACAGTAGGCTGCTTCTTGCTCAACCATGATATGCATGAGCTTCCAAGCATGAAGCAAAAACCACTCGTGGACACACGTGTGTCATAACAACCAGCCCAGTCAGAATCTGAAAAAACATGTAAATCTGGCGGCAATGATCCCCCCTTGGGATAAAACAACCCAAGATGCTGAGTACCACTCAAATAGCGAAAGATACGCTTCACTGCCTGCCAATGCTTAATGCCTGGGCTATGCATAAATCTGCTCACCTGTGAGACTGCAAACTGAATGTCTGGCCTCGTAATGCATACATAAATGAGGCAACCAACAGCTGTCTGATAGAGTGTGACATCAAAGTGATCTCCAGCATCATGAAGACTCAACTTCAAACCTGTCTCCATTGGAGTAGCAATAGGCTTGCAGTCTTCAAGGCCAAATCTCCGCAACAATGTTTCAATATACTTTGTCTGACACAAAGCAATACCTCCATCACACTGCTTAAATTGTATCCCCAAATAATGATGCAAATGCCCCAAATCTGACATCTCAAAAGAGGCATTCAAATCAGCCTTAAAATCAGCAATATGACTCTCATTTGGTCCTGTGAGCAGCATGTCATCGACATAGAGAGCAATGATTAGATGTACACCATCCACACGTTTAACATACAAAGTGCTTTCTGTTGGACTATTCTGAAACCCATGTGCAGTCAAATATGCATGTATTTTTTCATACCAAGCTCGTGGAGCTTGCTTTAAACCATATAAAGCCTTTTTTAACCTGCACACTTTGTTTTCCTGCCCTCTTTGAACAAAACCACGAGGCTGCGATACATACACCTCCTCATGCAAATCTCCATTTAAGAACGCAGTCTTTATGTCCAGCTGATGTACATTCCAACCATTATGAGCTGCTAATGCACAGATGCTACGAACAGTGGTCATACGACATGTGGGAGCAAAAGTCTCATCAAAATCAATGCCCTTCTCTTGAGCATAACCTTTTGCAACAAGCCTAGCCTTATGGCGATCCACTGTGCCATCAGGCTTACGCTTCAATTTGTATACCCACTTAGTGCCAATGGCCTTCTTGCCAGGGGGCAAGTCACATAAAGACCATGTACTATTCTTCATAATAGCATCGTATTCTGCTTGCATAGCAGCCATCCAATTTTCTGAACTTTGTGCCTCATCAAATGAAACAGGCTCACTTTCATCGCACATACTAGAAACAGCCAATGCATAACAATCTGACGCATAAGAGGCACCATGAGAGCCAGAACGAGTGCAACTAGACAAAGGGGCATCCAACTTGCTGTCACGCAAAGTCTGCACCAGCCATTTAGGCATGTTCCTAGAGCCCTCAATCTCTTGTCTCTCATCCTCAAGTGCATCATGCACATCTGCATCAGATATAGGCTGATCTGTGCCATCATTTAAAACCTGCATAGGCTGAAAAACTACCTCATGAGGTATTGCACTTGACTGTGCACCACTGAAAAGAGGCAACAATGTATCATAGACATCACGTGAGCTGATATCTGTCTCCTTAGTACATGAAACCAAGGGCTGAACTGCATCTTCCACAAATACAACATCACGGCTAACCAAAATGCGCTTTGTCTGTGGATGATACAAACGATAGCCTTTGCTCTCAGCACTATATCCAACAAAAATACATTTGACAGCTTTGTCATCCAATTTTCTGCGATGTTGCACAGGCACTAATGCATATGCCAGGCAACCAAAAACACGTAAATGGCCAACAGATGGCTTGCGGCTATGCCAAGCCTCATATGGAGTGACAACCTGTAATGCTTTGGTGGGACACCTGTTTAGTACATAAGTGGCACACATGACAGCCTCAAGCCAAAAACCATGTGGTAGACTTTGACTCTTAACCATACATCTTGCCATTTCCATGAGAGACCTGTTTTTTCTCTCAGCCACACCATTTTGCTGTGGTGTATACGGCACTGTACATTGGTGTTTTATCCCACGCTCAGCCAGAAATGCATTAAATTCTGAAGACATATACTCCTCCCCTCGATCTGAACGGAGGGTGCCCATCTTACTTTCTGATACATTTTCAGCCATAACCAAAAACTGTTTGAAGCACAAAAACACTTCGGACTTTGCCTTCAAAGGATATACCCATGCATGCCTGGTAAAATCATCAATGAAAGTCACGAAGTAAAGGTAGTTTCCAAATGATGGAGTTTGCATGGGACCACAAACATCACTGTGAACAAGCTGCAATCTGCGTTCAGCTCTCACTGATCCATCTTTGGGAAAGGAAGCACGCTGCATTTTACCCAATATGCAGCCCTCACAAACATGCTTGACAGGTGCCTCAAGCTTAGGCAAAGAAGACACCATTTCAGATTTCTGCAGGCGCAGCAAACTTGCAAAATTCAGATGACCAAAACGTGCATGCCACAGTTTTGCATTTGAAATAGCCTGCGTATCCATAATAGCACATGCTGAATCCTCTACACATTTGCCATCCATATTGAGCTTATACAGCGCTCGACATAGTGAACCAGATGCTACAATGATGTCACCACAAGAGAGATCATGAACAGTACATCTGTCATCCACAAATTTTACAACCAAACCTGTTTTGGCAAATGCGGAGACTGACAGCAGATTCTTTTTGATCCCTGGCACATACAATGCATCAAAAAGTGTAAAGGTGTTGCCATTTGCAACATTCAGCACAATCTGTCCAACTCCTTCAACGAGATAAGAGGAGTTATTGGCACAAGTGACAGTATTCCCTGTGGGAGCAGACTCAAGGAAAGTGAATAAACTGCGCTGCGAGGTGATATGCTTAGTGGCACCACTGTCAAAGTACCATACATCTGAATCTACTGCAGACATACATGTGTCATGCAAAGATGGGTCATAACTGCACTGCGCATTGAATGCCCATTCTGTATCTAGCACAACATTAGCAGATTCATTGTTAGAAGGAGAGGCATCTGCAACAGCCATACCAGCCTCTTTCTTCTTAGCCTCTTTCGCAGCCAGCTTAGGACACGCTTTGATGACATGATCATTTCCCTTACAGTACTTGCAAAATGTCTTCTGTTTGTCACCCTTCTTCTCATCTTTGTCTTCCTTCTTTGGTTGCGCAGCATTTGCAGATTTCTGCTTACTAGAAGAAAAGCCAGCTTTACCTTTCCCGCTTCTCTGACTAGCAACGAAAGCTTGATCTGCGACACGCATAATATTCCTGTTTTGCCTTGACTGGTCTTCTTGCAGCAAAACAGAAACTAACTCCTCAAATGATAAGGCATTGGGATTGCCTTTCATCATCAAGCGAAGAGTGGAAGCAAAACCCTGATAAGAATCTGGTAGACCATTCAAAACAGTCTGCACAAGTGAACTGTCTGACAGGATTTCATCTGCAGAAATGAGCTGCTCTTTGAAATCCTTGATCTTTGTCAAAAAGCTATCCATAGAATCACCTTCGTTCATATGCTCACTCTCCAACTGTTTTCGGAGGTAAGCAACACGAGCCTCATTTCTTGCCTGATACAATGTGGCAAGTACATCCCAAGCATCCTTAGAAGTCCTGCAGGAGCGAATATGTGGGATAATGGTACGTTTGACAGACAGCGCAATCAAGGCATGAGCCTGCACATCTCTACCATCCCAACGAATCTGCTCTGCTGAAAGTGGTGGTTCTCGAACAGCTGCTACAGCACTTGTGCCTGCACCATCATCAACAGTACCTGTTTCTGATGTGTTTGCAGCATTCCCAGCCACAATAGGACGTGCATCAATACCCTGCACAATGTTCCATAACCCCTTTGCTACCAATACATGTCGCATCATATATGCCCACAATGGATAGTTGGTGCCATCCAACTTATCCTCAGCAGCCAACATGCGGAATACATCATTGTTGTCAGCCATGGCCAATGACTGTACTACTAGATGTAAATGCTGTCTGTAAGAGGTAAACCTGTATAAAATCGACCTGTGCTATGTAGCACAGCCCAAAACAGACGAATGGGCACCTGTCCTGCAGATTTTAATCTTGACAGAAAATCTGCACAGTAGGACGATTTTGCCTGCGCAGTACTTGGAATGCAAAAACGGAGGGCGAAATGACTTCAGATCAAAATTCTGAAACGAACGAGCCCTACGGGCTCGCCCACGGCATATACTAACCTGCAGACGCTCGTGAAACCTCGTCGCAATCGGAGGAGATGAAGCGGCAGGTGCCGGTGATGCTGCCCGGGAGGAGGAAGCCTGCTCTGATACCAATTGTTGGAATTAGGGTTGCAGGAATGCACACACAACTTCAAGAAGATGAGGAAGCTTGAGCACAACACAGTAGTGTATTATGAGTGCCAAAAATGAAAGATAACAAGCCCTAGAAGATAATGGGCATATATACAATGCACGGGGGAAAAAACCTCCTAGTGAGGGAAAAAGTGCCCCGGCGGTCCTAAGTGTGTTCACACACATCACTACTATAATATGGTAACAAATTAGACTTGTTTTTTTAATCAATGAAGATTAATTTAATCATGACATTGAAGTTGTGCGGCAGTAAAAGTTGTTATATTTTGCTTTCTAGTAATGATAGCAATAATTTTGTATTCAAAGTGAAGCTCTTTGTTGTTGTGAGTCTCTAATGCAACTTTTGTGTCATGTTTTTTTGTTTAAATATTCTAAGATTTTGTAGTTGATAGGCTTGTACTTAGACATCAAATAGTGGAAAATTTGGTAAATTTTTAATTTAGCAAATGAATCACTTGCAAGTATGTTTTAAGTTAAGCAAAAAAGTCTCTTTTTAAAGTTCTACTTTATTGGGCAGTCAAAGATTCTTTTGGCGCTAGATTTGGATTGTTTTTAAAGGATTCTTTTGGTGCTAGATTTGGATTGTTTTTAAAGGATTCTTTTGGTCTCTCAAAACTACAACTCACGACTGGTTGTATTTTAAAATGGCTGGGTGTTCACATCAATCCACATTCATTTCATAAGTATTCCCATTATCATGTAATCACATCTTTTTCTATCTCATCACTTATTTTCTCATTTATCCTCATCAGATCACATCTACTTGCATCTACCCATACATCTCATCACTTCACATACATTAACATCTATCCAGTTACATCGCATCTTATCACATCCAACCATTTCACATCACATCTCATTCATTCACATCCCGATTCATATGTTATCACATCCATTTCACATCACATCTCATTCACATCCCGATTCATATGTAATCACATTCATTCACATCCTATATCATTCATTTACATGCTGATTCACATGACATCACATATCATCTATTCATTCACATTTATTTGATTCACATCACATCTCATCACATCTATTTACCTCTCATTCTCATCACTTCTATTCTCATCACATCCATCCATCCATTCTTTCCCATCTATCTGATTCGCATCCCATCTATCACATCCATCCATCCATTCTTTCCCATCTATATGATTCGCATCCCATCTCATCACATCTTTTTACCTCTCATTCTCACCACTCCTATTCTCATCACATCCATCCATCCATTCTTTCCCATCTATCTGATTCGCATCCCATCTCATCACATCTATTTACCTCTCATTCTCATTACTTCTATTCTCATCACCTCTATCCATCCATTCTTTCCCATCTATTTGATTCACATCCGATCTCATCACATCTATTTACCTCTCATTCTGATCACTTCTATTCTCATCACATCCATCCATCCATTCTTTCCCATCTATCTGATTCGCATCCCATCTCATCACATCTATTTACCTCTCATTCTCATCACCATCCATCCATTCATTCCCATCTATCTGATTCGCATCACATATCATCACATCTATTTACCTCTCATTCTCATCACTTTTATTCTCATCACATCCATCCATCCATTCTTTCCCATCTATCTGATTCGCATCCCATCTCATCACATCTATTTACCTCTCATTCTCATCATTTCTATTCTCATCACATCCATCCATCCATTCTTTCCCATCTATGTGATTCGCATCACATATCATCACATCTATTTACCTCTCATTCTTGTCACTTCTATTCTCATCACATCCATTCTCTATTCATTCTCAGCTATCTGATTCATATCCAATATCATCACTTTTATTTATAGAATGTAAGAGAATTCTTTTTTTTGATATAAAGATTCTTTACGCATCTATTTATGCATAAGAACAACTTGGGAAATTACACTTTTATAAAAATCCGTTTATGCATCTATTTATGCGTAAATTCAATTTTAAGGAGAATAACACCTTCGAAATAAAAATAAATCTTTTATGCATCTTTCTATGCATAAATTCAATTTTAATGAGAATAACTCTTTTGAAATAAAAATAAAATTTTTTATGCATCTTTCTATGCATAAAATCAAAATTAATGAGAATAACTCTTTTGAAATAAAATAAAATTTCTTTATGGATCTTTCTATGCATAAAATCAAAATTAATGAGAATAACTCTTTTGAAATAAAAGAAAATTTCTTTATGCATCTTTATATGAATAAAATCAAAATTAATGAGAATAACGCTTTTGAAAAAAAAAATCTTTATGCATCTTTCTATGCATGAAATCAAAATTTGATGAAGGTAACGCTTTTATAATTAAAAAAATTCTTTTATGCATCTATTTATGCATAAATTCAATTATAATGAAAGTAACACTTTTATAATAAAAAAGTTCTTTTATGCATCTTTTTTATGCATAAAAGTATTTTGATAAAAGTAACACTTTTATAATTAAAATATTTCCAATATGCATCTTTCTATGCATAGAAATCAATTCTAATGAAAATAACACTTTTACTGTAAAAATATTTCTAATATGCATTTTTCTATGCATAGAATAAAAATAATACTTTTAGAATACACAAGCGGTGGGGATTACTCCTTTTGAATAATAAAAAGATAAGACTTATTTCACCAAATTTAAGAAAATTTTTCCATAACCTCCTTTGTATGGCTAACCATTTTTCAAAATTTTTACTCTAAAATTTACTAGAAATTATCCAAGATGATTTAAATCATTCTAATCTAATCAATTTTCACTTTATTAAGAGTAAACAATATGAAAAGTTTAATTCCATCAATTTGATTACACATCTAGGATAAAGAAAGGCTAAATTAAACAATGAAGAGAAGGGGGAAAGCCTTTCCAGCAAGCCATAACATCCATTTTCATTTTAAAGAAAGAAAAAATCAGAAAACCATAAAATAGAATAAGAAAAAGTAGAATTTCTAACTTACTAGGAGTTTTGTGAGCTTTCATTTGGCTTGATGGTTTGAGGGATCTACTCTTGTTTGCAACAAGAGTGGCTACCAATTCTTTTGAAGAGGAAATGGTAAAAAACAAATGAATTATCAATGAATTCATTGTTTTTGGCTCTGGGGAGGAGTAGAGTAACAGTGCATAAAACACTATTAACCATTTACAAAGGGGGAGGCTTCATCTATCGGAAAAAGTGAGCCTCTAACCAAGCAAACTAATTCACTACTAGAGGTTTAGGGCATACCGACGTAAATGTCGAGCAGCGTTGGTATGTACGTCCTAAACTTGGAGGCAAAGAGTCGGGCGGGTAATTTTCAAAAGTGTGTATACCAACCCGTATACCAACGTATATACCGACGCATATATCGACGAATATTTCGATGCATATTTCGACGTATATTCCGACGCAGATACCGACGAATATTTCGAAGCGTATTCCGACAGATATTCCAACGCAAATATCGACGCCCGGAACTTTTTTACAGCCGAGAACCTATTATTCTCTGTTTTGCAAGGCGTCGAATGTCCAGACAAGGTATGCGTGCATCTCCCTCAAGCGTTCGCCTTCTTCCATTCGACCCACTCTTGATGTGTGTGTGTGTGTGTGTGTGTGTGTGGAGAGAATTAGTGAAGTGTGTGTGTAGATCTCCCTCTCTCTCCTTGGGCATTTTGCCTCTCCCCATCTCCTCATCTTCTTATGGTGTTTTTCCTCTCCCCATCTCCTCATCTTCTTATGTGTGTGTGTGTGTGTGTGTGTGTGTGTGTGTGTGGAGAGATTAGGGTAAATGTGTGATGTGTGTGTATATCTCCTTCCCCTCTCTCCATCCTTCTTCTTACCTTCTTAATTATGTTTGGAGAGAGGATTTGTATGTGTATGTTGTGAGAGATGACACAAGTGGTGGGGATTACTCTTTTTGAATAATAAAAAGATAAGACTTATTTCACCAAATTTAAGAAAATTTTGTCATAACCTCCTTTGTATGACTGACCATTTTTCAAAAATTTTAGTATAAAATTTACTAGAAATTATCCAAGATGATTTAAATCATTCTAATCTAATCAATTTCTACTTTATTAAGAGTAAACAATATAAAAAGTTTACTTCCATCAATTTGATTACACATCTAGGATAAAGAAAGGCTGAATTCAATAATGAAGAGAAGGGCAAAAGCTATTCCAGCAAGGCATAACATCCATTTTCATTTTAAAGAAAGCAAAAATCAGAGAACCATAAAATACAATAAGAAAAAGTAAAATTTCTAACTTACTAGGAGTTTTGTGAGCTTTCCTTTGGATTGATGGTTTGAGGGATCTACTCTTGTTTGCAATAAGAGTGGCCACCAATTCTTTTGAAGAGGAAATGGTCAAAAACAAACGAATTATCAATGAATTCACTATTTTTGGCTCTGGGGAGGAGTAGAGTAACAGTGCATAAAACACTATTAACCATTTACAAAGGGGGAGGCTTCATTTATAGGAAAAAGTGATCCTCTAACCAAGCAAACTAATTTTAGAATTTTCTAGATCAGTTTGGTCAATTTTTGACCATTTTTAGGTCAGTTTAGCTTACTTTTTGGATCTAGTTGAAGCAGGAGAGAGGAGAGATGAAAATATCTCATTATTTGTTAGTTTAAAACTCAACCATACATGTGAAATAGGCGTCTCCTTCATGAGGGGAATTCCCCCACACTGAGGTGTCAAAAATGCATCATTTCTTCTAAATATCTCTTCTTTTTTAACTAATAACCTTGTCCTTAGTCAACTCTTCATCTTATGTATTTACTCATTTTTGAGGGGATTTACTTTTATTCTTCAATTTATCTCCTCCCTACATTTGGATTAATCTAATTGGTCCCCATAGGAACCTTAATTCAAAAATTTCAAAAAATCTAGACCCTTAGGCTAAGGTCCTTTTTGTATTACTTTTAGCATAATTGAATTTCATGCATAGAGGTATACATAAAAGATGAATATTTTATTATTTTTCTAATTTCAATTTATTCCAATTGCACATTGAAAATTTCATTTTGAATATCTGTTTCAGGGGAAACCATTTTAGACACTAGGAGGATTTTTATATCCAAAAATATCTCAATGTTGAATTACCTCCCTCTAGACATTTTCTCTCTCTAGGCCAAAATAGGGTAAAATAGGATCTTTCTTTTATTTCAGAGAGGGGAATAATTATAAGATCAAAAGGAAAAGTTCTTACACCTGCACAGCTCAAAAGCCGGAGAGAGGAATCTTACATCCTACCCCACTTAAAAAATATCCTCATCTCGCAAAATTAGAGGAGAACTCTTTTCCTTAAGATCCAACTGTTTCTTGGGTTCCTTATAGTCTGGTGAACCCAACAGAATCCTGGGATAAATATCCCTTATAAAACTCATCATCAGATAATAATTCACTCAGATCATAACATTCAAATCCTTATCACAATAATGGTCCATTAGACCGAATTTTCTATCTGAATAGATCTTTTGTTAAATTCTTTTTATTGTCTTGCAATTGGAGTGCGATTGGCTAGCTACGCCTCTCCCTTGAGGTCACGACAAGGATTCAACACACGGGAAGGATTGGAGGTAGGCGCTTAACTGTCAATTTCAATTGTGTGCGAAAGAGAGAGGCCTGATTTGCATTTTTGTCATTCTGTTTGAGGATAATTTTTGCTATCTGAGGTTAATTTTTACAGTTTCAATTTTCTGCATGTTTGTTTTATTTTCTATTCTTAGCTTAGTTTAGTTTTCTGCATCTTTAATTTTGTGCATTTTAGTTCTCTGTTAAACTTGCATTTTAGTTCTCTGTTAAACCTACACCTACCTAGAGAAACTGAAATCTGTACACACACATGAAGACTGAACATTTCGAATTCGTTGCAAATCTCACAGCTGCACACGCATTGAGTTCACTGCACACGCACTTCAAAAAAGGGGAAAAAAATAATAATAAAAGAAGGCGGTTGTGCATGAACAGTGCACCGCGCGGAGAGACCCACACACCGCACCATAAAGACCGCCACCGCACCGAATAAGGGGGTGCAAAAAAAAAAGTCTGGAAAATTTTTCATTTTCTGCCACAAAAAATTGGGAGGTTATCTAACTTTTCGAGAGGAGTTATAAGACACCCATCGTCAAAATTTCGGTCCCGGAACCATTTTCCCATAGTGAGTCAGTATGGGAAACTGGTAAATTTTAGGCGATTTTCGATCCTGAAAAATACGCTATTTTTTTGGCCTAATGTGTTCAAGGGGGTTCAAAATGGGTTCTGGCAAAGTTTGAGTCAACTTGAAAATTTTTGGATTTTTTTGAAAAAAAATAAAAACCTTAAAATTTGACCTTATGCACTTGTAGTCGGGACGTCATATAGACACTGCCATAGGGTCTAGGGCACCTTCTAGAGTACCTACGCAGGAAAGTGGGACCCAATCGGTAGGAAATTTGGTAGATATTACTGAAACCTTTTCCAAATCCCAATCTGATACCCTTTCCAAGACAACTAGCTCATTGTTTATGGACAATCTAGGGCCGTCAAATAGTCATCCCTTAGCCCCAAATAGGACACCGACAAGATCTTTTAATCCATTTGAAGCCGACACCATGGGGTTACCACTCAATGTGAGACTTCAATATGTCTACACGAATGCTCAAGGAGCTGAGATCTTTAGGGATCCACAACAACGGTGTCAGGTGAAAATCTGAAAGGTGTTTTGGGTCTGTGTACATATGGGACGCGTGGTGTGCGAATAAACTTTGCCCTGAATGCCCTGGCAAATGTATAGAGCAGGTGGTTTTGTAGTGAGTTGGTATATGCATGTGTCTTTTTGGGAGCAGATGCTTGAGTTTGGAAGTTTGGAGTGGACTCAAGCGAAAAGGGGAGTGGCTGCCTTGGTGCGAAGAGCTGCAGGGCTGAGTGGGCTGTAGAAGGTGGCTACAGGCGCCGACCATGGGGCCCCTGGTGTGATCGTGAGAGAGCCAACGCTGTGAGAGGTGAGTGGCTGATTTTACTGCAAGGCGCTAGGGAGCCATCTCAAGGAGTTGCCGTGTGGAGAAGGGTAATCGCCTAGCTGAGGCGCTGTAGAGACAGAGGCGAGTGGAGAGAAGCAAGGAAGTTAGCCGCCTTGTTTACGGGCCTCTTGGGTGGTTGTGCAAAGCTAGAGGCGAAGAGGTGAGTGGCTGGTGCTACTGCAGAGATAAGGCCTCGAAGGCAAAACGCAGGCAGCCGCCTTGTGTACAGGGAAGTGGAGGCTGGCGAAGAGCAAGGGAAGCCGTGTGGGTGAGTGCCTTGGGTGGTTGGCACAACTGAGAGCAGCAGAGAGAGAAGAGCTGCAGGCACTGTAGAGATGCCTGTAGCTTGTGAACAAAGAGGAGGTCTCTCGAGTCATGGTGCGATGAGCGTGGAGAGAGATTGTGCAGAGGTTGACGAGGAAGGAAAACTGCAGAGGCTCTGTGGTTGGCGAAGCTGCTGGTCACGACACACAGAGAGTGAGAGCTGCTAAGTTGAGGGTTAGCTGGTGTGGGCGCCCTTTGAAGAGAAGAGTGGCTGGTTTTGTGTGGGTGATGATTGCAGGCAGAGAGTGGATGCTGACGAGAGAGAGCCTAGAGCACAGTGCAGAGTTGGAAGCCGTCTCAAGTGTCACGGGCACGTAAAGCAGCTGCAGAGGTGGCTGGTAGTGCGCAGACAAGTGAGAGGGGCCGGTACCATAAGGGTCGAGGGGACAGAGTGAAGCAGTGAAGGAGGGTTGCTGGTGGGGCGCCCTTTGGAGAGTGCAGAGACCGGGAGACAGAGGCTTGGTTGTCAGACGCAAGGGTGTATTCCGTTGGCAGTAAATCCTGGCCAGAGTCCTGGTTTTTGGTGTATTTGTTGAGTTTGTTGAAATGTGGATGGTGCTGTGTGTTTGCTGAATGATCATGTGTTATTGTGGTTTTGAGTTGTCTTCTTGGTGTGGGTGGTGAAGTGTGAGAAGCATTCCAGCCGGTGTGGCTGGTGGTGCCTCCGTTCGTGCATTGTATTCCAAGTTTGGGAGGTGAAGGGCTATAGAGGCAGGTTCGTTTTTCTTTTTTTCACCTCACATTCTTCAAGTGCCCCCACTGAGGATAGCTCAGGGATTTCTCTTACGAGGGTGTATGCCCCAGAGTAAGAGATTGAAGGAAGGTGTTTCTGGATTTTCTCGGGATTTGAAGTGAAGCTTGGGGATTAAAATGATGTCGTATCCAGAGTTTTTTGGTGGTCCTAATGAAGATGTGGCAGATTTTCTAGAAATAATGGAGGTTGCATGCATAAGCAACCACATCAACGAGCCGGCATAGGTATTGCGGTTGCTGAATATCTGCTTGAAGGGAGATGCGAGGGCATGGTCCAGAGCTTATGAAGAGTCATTATAAGAGATGCTGAGCTACGCATTCCAATGATTGAGGATGGATTGAAGACTGCTCTTTTGAACAGGTTCAAGAAGATTGAGGATCCAGACAGAGTTTGGCATAAAGTGCAGGGATTGATACAGGGTGAATTGGAGCCGATTGATGATTATGTGAAGAAATTCTCTTTGCTGTGGGAAACCTTGTACAGGGCTTTGGGAGATGATCAGGTACCTCCGGATATGATGAAGAAGGATCGTTTTATTGCAGGATTGAAAGGAGGCATTCGCTGGAAGGTGGAATTAAAGAAGCCCAGGTCTTATAACACCATATTAGTGAATTTGGGAATTTCCCGATTCCCATTTTTGAATACTTAAAAAAGGGGACATGGATAACATGTTTGTAAGTTTCTCAAAACCCTATCATATGACCTATCATTGGAAAGCGCTTGAAAAATGGAATCTAAAGAGCTATAAAGCGCTCATTTTGGATTAGTGGTGTTCAAGTTATGGTTAATCCAAACTTTTGACCATGTGTCCCAAACTTGTGGGAAATTCCCATATTCCCCAATATCGTGTTTGATGAGGATGCGGTGGAGATTGCCAAATCAAAGGATTGGAAATTGCAACGGATGAACCAGCCAGTGATGGCAGTGAGGCCTGAAATGAGAAGGGTAGAAGCGGTACCGATGAGAACCGTGCTGGAAAGAGTGCAACCGACAGAAACTCAGGTGAATAATGTCACACCACAGGGGATGAAGGTAGCACCTACAGCTGTTACAGCTTCTAATGAAAGGCTTCAACAGGACATGAGGCAAATGGTGGATTGTATGAAGAATTTGAGTTTGAAAATGATGGAGAACACAGGTGGTGGACGTGGCCGAGGCAAAGGCTATAATAAGGAAGGAGTTGAACGTCAGACAAGCTATGGAAGTGGCCGTGGTTTTGGCAGGGGTAGACGGTTTATTCCTACATGCTGGAATTGTGGTGAACTTGGACATCTAAGTACAGACTGTGATAAGCCTCAGCGAATGGGGGTGATATGTATCCCTTACCCTCTCAGATTCCCAATAGGGCAAATGATTATGGAACTGAAATTAAAGGTGAAGCAGGGACCAGTGGATTGACAAATGAGGAGAAAGGTAAAACTAAGGTGATAGATGTGGTCACCCTTGAGAAGACGAAGGAAACAAAAGCTGATGTAATGCCTTTGGGGAAACGGATGCCGCAGGAAAGGGAAAGCAAGGATGCTGCAGGGCCCAACAAGAAGAAAGGTAAAGTGAAGGAAGGAGGGGATGTAAAGGTCAAGCAGAAGAGAAAGTCTCGTAGGAAGTTTCAGGTGACTGATTTTCCGCTAGGGGTTGGGTAGGATAGCTATAATTTACAGGAGGACATGGCTGGAAGGAAGGCTAATATTACTTTTGGGCAATTGATAGAGTTAGCTCCCAACTTGAAGCGTCAGTGGAAAAGACTTGTGAACCCAAGAGAGAAGGAGCCTGCCAAAGGGATAGTGACTGTTTTATCTGTTCAGGAGTTGCCTGATATATGTCCTGTGGTGAATGTATGGTACAAAGGGAAGAATCTGGGAGAGGCATACATAGATGGTGGAGCACAAATTTGTGTGATCACATTAGCAGCTGTGGAGAGGCCTGGTCTCTATTTTACTGAAGCGTCTGGATTCCATATTCGGCTGGCCAATCACCAGAAGGTATGATCAAGGAGTTAGAACTACAGGCTTTTGATGTTAAGGTGCTTGTGGATTGTCATGTTATGCCTGCAGGAATGGGTGCATTCCCCATCATTTTGGGAAGACCATGGCTGAGAGCGGTGAAGGCTGTTCAAGATTGGAGGAAAGGGGTCATTACTCTGTATGATAGGAGAGGGGATAAGAAGTAGTTTAATATGGATAACCAGAAGCCTGTTCATGATGAAGAGGAAAGTGAAGCTGATTCGAGTATTGATGATACGACTAGTAGCACCACTACTAGGACACTTCATCCAGTGAGGAGGATGCAGAGATGATACGACTAGTAGCACCACTACTAGTGAGGGAACAGAGGACACTTCATCTAGTGAGGAGGATGCAGAGATGGATGCCTGGATATTGATGAGGAAGTGCTTGGTGATGAGGTTGCCCAAAAAGAAGAGGCCATACAGGAAGAATGCAAGGAGGTACAAGTGAATCATGAGCAAAGGTATGCATGTAATATGAAAGAGTCTACTTTAAAGTCTTTAGATAATGAACCTGTGTGGGATGAGTGGGATATAGAAAGTCTGCAGGATGATGAACCTGAGTTGGAGTTGGATGATCAAATGTACATTAATGTTAAGAAAGCTACAACCAGAATTGATGCTATGAAAGAGGAGCAACACCAGAAGACTTTGAATGATGTTGATGCTATGGATGAGACTATGGATGCTGTGATAGATGAATTTCTTGTTGGCCTTGATAAAGATGAGCATACAGGAACTGAGGTGGATGCTTTGAGAATGGTGCCTGTTGAAGAAAAGTTTGTTTTATGGCTCAAGGGACATATCTTGCTTATATTTTTTAGGTAAGGCTCTAAATAAATGGCTATAGGGCCATATCTTTGTAAGAGATTTGTAGCTCATGGCTCTAGAGTTGGTGTGAAGAAATGACCCTTAGGCCATAGCTCTTCTAGAGGAAGGCGGCTCAAGGTATGAAAACATGGCCATGGAGCCATTATATCTTTTAAGGATATCCCAAACATTTTCACCCAAAAAAATTTTTCACCCCCCCCGGGCGGTCTGACATGCAAATCGAGCCGACGCCCCAAATTTGGGAACCTTGCCCCAAAAAAAGACCGTACACACTTACCACGGCACTCGTACAATGGCCGCCCAAGGACCAAAGGCCGACCACCCGGTCCACACGTACCACCACGTGGACAACCATGCCGCCTCTAACCAAAAGGGTACATGCGTACCACTCCTTTGCCTGTGCACCACCACCGTACCTTTCCCCAGGCCCATGCAGACCATTGATTGGCACACTTTGACGGTACACCGGCCTTTCAACCATACTTTGCTCAGCACACCCACACCCACACCCCACAGCTATATAAACCTTTGGGGTACTTCATGGCCAGCACGCATTCTTGCATAGGGTATACCCTACTTAAGGTCAGCTCGTACAGTCCTTCTGCGCCTGCAGCTCGTACAGTCCTTCTGCGCCGCCTGCATACTGTACTTACAACAACAGCACCTGCACAGCTGTCCCTTTGCAGCCTTCCTCTCAGCACCCCCTAATCTGCCAACTCTCAGATAAGCCCATTTCCAACCAACCCACCTTTGTGAGGAGAGAGTTTCCTTAGCTCTTCTCCCCCCCCCCAAATTTTGCGTGGATTTTAGCAAGAGAAGGTTTTATACCTTAGAGAAGGTTCGTACGCTACATTTTTTGGCCTATAGAGTGAGCAAACGATCTTGGAATTGAGATCCGATTGATACATTACGATTGTAGCATCGAGTACTACAAGGCGACGTTCAAGATGGCCCCATCTTAGAAACACCAAAATATCACCTTAGGAGGAGCATGCAACAATGAGATTGGAGAAGATGCTCCTAATGCGGGGCTCCAACCCTCCCGTTGCAAGCTCCACAAGGGAACGGCGGCCAGGTTAGCTTGGTTATCTTTTAAAAATAGTTTCTTTAATATTAATGTCAATAAATGAAGAAAGAAGATGTGTATCTTTTCCTTCGAAAAAAAATGTATGAAGCTACTATTTGAAGTGATGTTTTATTCAATGGTTTGTATTGAAATTGTTAGAGTGCAAGTTTTTCCTAGATTTGAGGCTCTCCGTTCCGTGCTTGTGTAGTCGGGTGTCATCTGTTAGCAAAGCTCGAGATTGGCCCATGGTATCCCTCATACCATTGGGAGAATAAGGTTCGCCGATTAAGGCGAGAGATTGTGATGCTGTCTAGTTCTGAGGGACCAGGCTAGTGCGGTGAATAAGCCAACCCTAGTGCGCAGGCATCCCTCTGAGAGGGGTGGGAGGATCGAGCGACGGAGCTTCAGTGTGAGAGGGTGACAGGCCAGCTTGATTCCTCACCAACGAGACCGAGATGAGGTGGTATATGGTCCCGTAGGGTTTTGCCTAGCATGTAGAGGCTGGAAGGCCTAATTCTAGATCATCAGCACTATAAAGGAAAAAAATAAGAGAGCTGTTTTGGCTTGTATGGAATTGATTCATGTATAAATGTTTTTTTTAAAATCTTATCTTTGGCATTATTGTACTGTGGAAAAAGGCTGTTTTAAACAAACCTTGTGAAAAGGGTCTTAATTAAGGAACATGTTTATTTATGTCAAACAGTGTGATAGGATTAATTAGAAAACAAATTGACGCGTGAGTAGGGTGAAAAGTGGGAGGATGGAATGCCCTGACCGCACCATCCTACATTACAGACGGGTGGACCCGATTAGTCGGGTAGCTTTCCAACAGATTAAGTGAAAGCCCTATGCTAGATAAATAGGTTCTCGGGCAACTCTATTCTAGAAGACTAGGCCAGTGGTTGTGCCTTGCATGGATGAGGAAAAAAAACGTTGTCTCTAGGAAATTAAGACTAGTAGTTGCCCAAATTATGATCAATTACCCTATGGGTGATTTGATTTTTAGAAGACCATGCTCCCCCTACTCCCCTCGCCCGGAAGGCCCAGAAGACTCCCCCACCATGGGAAAAATCTTCTAACGGAGGAATTACTCTAACGAGTCAAAGTCTTGACTAGTTAAACTGATCTGACCGAACCTGAAGTCACATAGTCAGATCAAGAAGAGACTTGCACTTGGTCCATGAAATCAGCACTTTTTTTCTCATTTACGAGACACATCTCTGCTGATCTCCTCCCACAGAACAAGGTCTTCTCAGGACTTAAACTAATTAATGTAACTAATCATATCTAGTTGTCTCTTAGGAATCCTCCGATCCATCTAGCCCATGGGTTAGCCAACCACCTGACCACTGTATTGGTGGGATTCCTTTATAAAGATTTGGTTGTGTTTTCGCCCGGGTACCGAGAGGAAAAGAGTTCGCAGGCCCCCTAGATGACGATTCCAAAAACTTTCAAGTGAGAAAATCAGGTTTCTTGCCAGTAAACTTCTCCTCCTGACGTTACACCATGTATGGTAGTAGGAGTCCTGTTCATGATATAAACTGTTGTAGACATAGCCTCAGCCTCAGCCCAATAGCTATGCGACATATTCTTCTCTGCCACATCAATGCTCGTGCTATCTCTATAATGTGCTTTTTTTTTCGCTCAGTAACTCCATTTTTATGCGGAGTTTATCTACATCATTAGGACCTCAATGGAAGGCTTCTTGGGCCCTTTTATTTGGCAGTTTAAGGAGTCAAACCTTTTTTCTTAAGAAGAAACGTTTTCTAATTAGAAGCTTCAAAACGGCTACTTTATTCGAATTTGAATTTTGGGGGAAAAATGGAATTTAAAATCTAGCGGACAAAACCATATCATGTAACATATCTATGGAAAGCTCTTGATGCGTAGATCACGGATCTATAATCTCCGCTCAAATCGGAGCTTGTATGTAGAAGTTATGGAGGTCCAAAAATTGTAAAATTACCTCCCCCCTTTTTGGGGGGAAAAGTGCACCCTTTGACCACTCTTACACCTCTCTTACAAACCCAACATTTCAGTCCACATGGCAACCCCCCATTTGGCTATTCCTTAATCACCTTGATGAGGCTTGGGCAAATTAAAGGGCCCAAGAAGACCCCATTCACTTCCTAATGTGTAAATTGTCTCTAAATGCCATTCTTTCGCAAGAATTCAGAGAACTCATTGGAGAAGTATTCTCCCCCTTCATCTGACCTTAGGCACTTCACATGCTTTCCTCTCCGTTTTTCTGCTATATCAACTCTGAAATTCTGAAAATGAGTGAACACCACTCTTCTCCTTCATGAAATACACCCACACTTTCCTCATGTGGTCTCATCAATGAATGTTATGTAGTACCTGCGGGCCACCCATAGACAGAGTCTTCATAGGACCCCATACATCTGAATGCATAACATCTAGTACATTCTTGCTCACATTTTTGTCGTGGAAATACATGGTTTATTTTCTTTCCAAATTGACATGCTTCACAAAATTTCTGCATACCTTCAACTTTAAACTTAGGCAGCCCTGTCACAATTTCTTTAGTCTACATAGACTTCATTCTTTGTACATTTACATGCCCAATTCTCTTATGCCAAATGTCTGTATTATCTGCAGCAACAACTTTTAAACCATTTGCAAACATTGCAGCACTCACTTTAGGCACATTTACATTCAATGTAAACATTCCGCCCACTCTGTTGCCTTTTGCAACCAACCTACACTTATCTTTAAAGTCTTCTACATAATAGCCATCAGGGTTAAACTGGACTTGCAAACCCTACTCAATCATCTGATCAATAGAAACCACATTCTTTATAATGTTCGGAACATGAAGTACATCTGCAAGGTACTTCACCTTACCATCCTGCATCATGGACAATGGCACATCCCCAACATGGACAATCGGATGAGTAGTGTCATCCTTTGTTTCAACAAAACTTGGTCTTTCAAGACTCTTCATTTCCTTGAACCACTCACCATGACTTGTTCAAAGCATCTGAAGCAACATACCATACATCATCCTTACATGCTGCAACATCATTTCCAGACATAGCATTAACTACATGATGTTACATAACAAACAACCTCTCATTATCCTTATTATTTCTACTAGAGATCCATGCATAATTGTTTTGTTGCACTTTTCTGTTTTGCATGTCACTCTACTTCTTATAGCAATCTACCTGCACATGTCCATGCTTGCCATAGTAAAAACACCCTCGTGTATCATTATGTTCCCTTTGCCAATTACCATGACCTATTTGACTCCCCCTGCCTCTAAACTCACCTCTTTCACCTATGTGTTGTTGTTGTGAATCATGGGACTGTTGCTGTTGTTGACCATAATTCTAATTACCTGTTCAGCCACCACCACCTTGGCCATAATTCTAATTACCTGTTCAGCCACCACCACCTTGGCCACGTCCACGACCTCTACCTCATCCTCTATGTGCACTTGTATAGAGGGCATGCTGCTCTCAACTGTTTTTGTTTTGTGAAGACTGTTGATCTTCACCCAAGTTCTTCTTTCCAGCATTGACACCAAATTTGTGAAGTTAGAAATGTTCTCGTGAGTCTGAATAGACGTCTTGAATGCCTTGTATTGTGACGCGAGACCACGTATACACACTTTCACCTTATCATCATCATCAACAGAAACACCAATTGATGCAAGGGATTCCACAATTCCCTTCATCTTCAAGTAGTAATCATTCATAGTTATATTCTTCTTCTCCATAGTATGAAGCTCATTATTCAATTGAATCTTTTGCGCCTTAATGTTAGTTTTATACAGCTTCATGAAGGTGTCCCATGCCTCCTTATGTGACTTAGCATCTTATATATACCCAATCATGCAGTCTTATATACTAATAAAAAGCCAATACATGACTTTCCTTACTCCTTGA
Source organism: Cibotium barometz (assembly GCF_041138505.1). Classification (NCBI taxonomy): domain Eukaryota; kingdom Viridiplantae; phylum Streptophyta; class Polypodiopsida; order Cyatheales; family Cibotiaceae; genus Cibotium; species Cibotium barometz. Next base: position 1,003,427 of record NC_141108.1, on the reverse strand, counting down.
TTCCAATCCTTGAACTCTTTTACATCTGTAGAGCAGTTGGATTAATCTCCGATATCTCCGGTGCCTCCTCATGTTCACCTTCAATATAGTCCCAACAATAAACTTTTTCCATCAGGAAATTTGTCAATCTAAACCTACAAGCATGGAAGTTATTCTTGTCAAGCTTCTCTACAACAATATGGTTTATGCCATCATTCGACATCTTTTCTGCAATAGAAATTTACTAAAAAGAGCATTCTTGTTTGACCTGCACAAACTACTTTATTCTCTGTAGTGGTACTATACTGCACCCAAACTGTCACAACCAGTGACCTCAATTTGTATACATACACCCAATGGCAACTTTGATACCTCTTTACAGTACACACAGTGTCTGCAAAACCAATTGCCCTTCTTGCAGTTCCAAAAACAGAGTTCTACAGAGAATCTAAACTTATCCTACAATGCTCGTGAACACATGCGAACTGAAAAACGGAGGTCCAAATGCTCCTAAAACACGTTTTCAACCCAAAAAATATTGTCCAACAAACCATATAGTTGCCCTGTAGCTTTGCTCCCCCAAAGAAATCTCCTCAATCAGAGTTTGTTTGCCGATGCCTCTCGAAGAGCTCTCGACAAGGGTGTAGTAGCCAATACAAAGGGGGAAGAGTAGATGAAGCTCTTACCCTTGTACTGCTTCCTGTGCTTCTCTTTCTTGCCTCTCAGTATTTAGCATGAATCAGGCTCTAATACTATGAAAATATGGAGGGGAGAAGAGAGCTTGATCTCTTGCAAGGACATGCACACTCACAAAAACCCTAGAAGAGAACACACAAGGTGAGAGGCTGAAATTCTTCTTCTTCTTCCCACAACAAAAGAGGTCTACAAAGAAGATAAAGTGACTAACACACATAATCGAGTATATTCAAGCGGTCCATAATGTGAACATGCTAAGAGAAGTGGGTAGATGTGGACTAGTCGGGTGTAGTCCAGCTATAGAATCTGTGGTGAAGATATATCGGTGTACTAGCTACTAAACCCGCTAGTGATGTAAATGCCGAACGGTCATGCAGGCACCTCATGAGTGTCATCTCATGTTAAGCTTGACATCGTAACAAAAGAAGCATATGGTTATACATCAGTCCATACTTTCAGAACATGATGTATCTTTTATCATTAGTAGCCAGCCTCGCCTAATGAAAGAAATGTAATGACACCTCCCTTCCTTCTAGTTATTAGGTTCTCGTCGATGGCCTCCGTTCTTTTCTCCTTTGCATGCAAAGAAGCATATGGTTAACATCATTCCATACTTTCAAAACATGATGTATCTTTTATCCTTAGCCAACCTCACCTAATGAAATCAATGTAATGACACCTCCCTCCCTTCTAAGTAATGTTAATGTTAATGTTAATGTTAATTTTGTGTGATAATTTAAAGTTAATGTTTAAACTTTGATTTTTTTAAGACCTGAGTCTATGAACTTGGTTTTTATCATGTTGAATGAGAGATAGATGAACAAAACCAAAATAATCCATGTTTATGTATCTCTATTATGTATGCAAGGAAATGCACTCTTATAATGTGAGTTGGGCTTTATGGTAGGTGAACATGCCAGTCTATTAAGTAGACACTTTTATGGTAGGTGAACATGCTAGTCTTTTAAGTAGACACTTTTATGGTAGATGAACATGCCAGTAAGTAGACACTTTTATGTCCTGGATACCAGCTAAATATTTTTTCTTGGGTGAAGGATAGGAGCACTATCCTTATGTGAGTCATGTAAACATGTGCTTTTTATGAGATGTTATGTCTTCTAAAAAAAGCTTGATATTTTTCAATATATGCTTCAAAGTATCCATAACATAAAAGTGTTTACTTAACAGACTATTTACTGAGTGTGCAGAATGTTTCAAAGTATTCTTTGACATGTAGAGACTATAATAGCTAGAATAACAAAACTTCTAATTAATAGATCAATTCTCAAAGCCTTGATTTTTTCGCAGCTTAAAAATCTTTATATTTTATTGAATTCTCAAAAAAACTTGATAAATTTACTGAATTCTAAAAAAAGTTTGTAGATTTATAACCCCTAAGCGCAAGAAGATCATGGAAGAAAGACAACAGCACATGGTGTAGCAACAAAGTTGTAGGAGCTTGTACTATGCATGGCACAGTTATTCAGAAATGGATCCACAAAAATATGTGCGCATTATTCACGACAACAAGATGAATCACAAGAAGATAGCCCTATGAGTCCAAAGGATACTGCTGGAGCATGGAAAATTACATGTGTCCTTAATTGGAATGATGACTCACAAGCATGGGGGGGTCACTATGGGCACTTTCTCCTTAATGAATATGGCCATCCAACCCCAATCTCACAATTGTCTCCCTTGCATTTTGCTTACATAACTTGGAGAAGATGGACATCCTTGGTCTTGGAGATCTAGGTACTCTTAAGGTTCAAAGGAGTAATGTTTCACTTCTCAGTACATTGAACTCAAGGGTTTCTTTAGAATACCATTACACTTGTGATGGCAAAGAGCCTATCACCAAGCAGGGTATAAAATAAGGAGCATATCCTATGGTCAAATCTTATGGTCAAAGTAGAGATGGGTTAGCGAATCTTTCTTTGATAGAAGGTAGAGTCTGTAGGAAACTTTAGCGTATGTTTGAAAATTTTTAGGATATATGCTCACTTTTAGTGTAAATTTGGCAATTTTCCTCTAAATTTACCCAAAAAAACTACCTTGGGGTAATATATTAAAAAAGTCACCATTTGTTTAGGTCTAAAATAGCCCAGGACATTTGGAAGACCCTTGAAAATTAGCCTTTGGGCTAAAATATGCCCTTTGTTGTCACCAAGGGGGAATCATGTCCATAGCCTATACATATGGTCATAGTTCTTAGATCCTTAGATGGACATTCACAACTACCTCACATACAACCCAAGAGGGGAAGCTAAGCCTTCAATGGATATGGTAGTGTTGCTCTCATTTCTAAAAATTTCTAGAGAACTTGCTACTTGCCTACTAGAGAATTGTGCTTCAAAGAACAAAAATTGGTACTTGTTTGTTTACCTTTCTCCCCTCATTTTGCAACCATGGGGTGTTTTAAAATCGATACATTTGGGATTCTTAATGGTGGGCCACACACATGAGGATATAGATTCAATGTTTAGAATGTTTTTGAAGAGATTGAGAATTGGCAATGCATTCACTTTACTGCACTTGATGGATACATTAAGAAATTGTTCATCATCATCTGCATCACCATTTTTACTCACACAAGTTCTAAACTTCAAGAGTTATGTTGATGGCTACCTGTTTAATGGGAAAGATTCACTTGCAGAGCACTCAAGGCCACTCCAATTTTAGTTGTTGTGCAAGATACCACACCGATTATGGAATATCAGTGCATCCAAAATTTGGCTAGATGCCCAAAGAAGGAGGTATTGAATTGTGGAAAAAGGATAGCAAGTGTCTACCATTGCTACCTATAGGCTGCCCAAATCTTTTGTCTATGACTAAGTATGTGACCACACAAGTAATAGAAAGAATAAATGCATATATTAAGCTTTAGAAGAGGGCACACAATGGTGCCAATGACCCAATGTATCATCAACATGTGATAAATTATTGGAAAAACTTGATTCAAGAACTTTGGAAGCCAATTGTGTTAGAGGCAGGATTGCACATAAATTTTTGGCCAAGGACACAGGGAACCCATCATGCTATCAATATGGATGCTAACTTAGAGGTTGAAAAACTATTTTGTTGTTTTGTGAGGAATAGAATGACCATTATTCTGAAACTCTTTGAGAAGAAAATAGGGAGGAATTAAAACCAATTCTAGATGTCAAGAAGGGGGGCTTTATCTTGATGCAACCATAATCTGTGCACAGAATCTTGAATTGTAGGTTATTGGCAGATGTTTATTTGTTTGAGTGGAGACAAAGGTAGCAACACAGACACATAGATACATCATAAAGCAAGGAGATATATAGAGACAAGCACACCGGTTAAAGTATATGTGAGAATAAGTGAATTACAAGTGAAGTGACATAACAAGGTCACTTACACACACTCACAGGAGTGTGTAAGTACACTCAAGTGAAAAAACCTCCAGAAGTGTGTAAGTACACTTAAGTGAAAAAACCTCCTAAAGACGAAAAAGTACCCGGCCCATTATTAGGGTATATGGACACACATGAATACTATATAAATGACTAAAAATACCCCATGTAGTGATAATGTGAACATTTACAACAATCATATGTCTGATCATTTCCCAAATGGCATCATTGTATTGTTGTAAAAATCACTTATAACCAAGTATACATTTATAATATGCTCTGGGATCCTGCCTAAACCATATATATTTTTTCTTAATATGCATACTTTAGACTATTTTCCCTTCTCAACTGAGAAGAATGCAAGAGTGAGGGTGACATTGAGATCCTTATAAGCAAATACACAAGCACATGCACAAAGTAGACAAGCACATGAGATATGGATGGCTAAATTTCCTTCTATTCTCTTCTCTACTATACAAACAATAACATAAAGATAAAAGTATATTCTATAAGGAAATTAATCTTGTCCTAGTATAACGTATAAAGGTCGACTTCATAAGTTGGTGCTATTACTATCCCACAACTCTAGTAAACTGAAATGGCTGACACATCCTCTGTAAGCCATTGGGTGACATATCAACGCCAACCATACGAGTGGTGTAAGTGAGGAGCTATTATCTTGGTGTGAATATCCATAGTTATTGAGCTCGATATCTCGATACTTGTCCTCACACTCAACTCCATACCTTAAACTCCAAGTAAGATCATGGACCCACCCCAAAGCTTCTCTATTTCCAATACCTTTGTGAAGATGTCAGGTACATGAACTTGTATGCTCACATATACGAAATCCACATCACTGGCTAGAAACTTTTCCCTTGCAAAGTGATAATTCACCTCCAATGTGCTTCATCATAGCTTGATGAGTTGGGTTACTTACCAACTATATGTTGCTCAAGTTATCATGATAAAAGTCATCATAATAAATGGTAACGACCCTATCCACGGGATCGCCCATATTTTCTATTAAAATACTATGTTAGGGAATTGAAGAAAAGCCCAGTACATTGGAAACGGTTTCCATCGCTTGGTGTACAAACAAGCTACCCTATCCATCTCCTTGGCTACGTCACCTCTCCTCCTCTCGACGCCAGCTCCCAACATGCTTCTCCTATCGGTTCTCATGGGTTCCATTGCCTAGTACGAAGTTATTGCTTTTGCCTCTCCTTGGCACACACACAGGCGGCTCACACGTTGCCTTACCCTAAGAAACAACATGCCCTTTTCATGCTATAACAACCCGCTTACCTTGCCCAACACGGACTGAAAAAGCCCTAATTTGATCGACCATTGTGAAGGGGCCAATGTCTGAAGCAGCGTGGTTAGAAAAAGAGACAAGAGAACGGAGTTCAAAGTGAACAAGTAGCGTATGTTTTTTTTTCTCTCTCTTTCAATGGTTCTCGATCTTGCTCTCTAAGTGAATCACTAATTTCCTAATTATTATACTAATCAATGTGGGGTTTTGGGATTTGTTTTCTCTAAGGGGACTGTTGTTGAATTGCTTTTCTTTGTTGTGGTAGAGAACAATCTCTTTGAGTGTTTGTGCTTAGAGTTATTCACAACCTAAATCCCTTCCTAATCTCCCTAACCTTCTACTAAATCCCTTCCACTCTTTCATTAATCTCATAAAATTTCTAGATCAGTATGAGGTGGCCTTACATCTCTTAGTAGTGTCTGGTAGTGCATTGCTTGATTTGAGTAGGTGGGAGTCAAGACTTGAAAGCTATTTTTATTACTTTGCATTTAAGTTTTTATTGTTGTAAACAATTCTCGGTATTAGATATGATTTAGTGGTTTGAATTTCTTGTGGAGTGATAAGTGAAAGTGGGTGATGGGCATTGATTGGATTCCCTTTCAAAATTTTGGGTGGGGCATAGATGAGACTCACCCACCCATTAGTAGGGACTTAATAATTGGTGCAAGTTGGTAGTTTATTTTTTTGCAATGGTTTGAAGGAATATTTTTTCGTGTTGTGTTTATACATTTAATTTCTTTATATTGGTCATCATTTACTATTTCACATTGACATGATATCAATGAAATTCTTGGTCCTATCTAGCTTCACCAGGGTCTCCTAATGGCCATGAGCTTCACAGAAGCGAGCGTCCCACCTCCCGACCTCCTTTGTGTTTCCTTTGAGGTGTGGGTCCTCTCTCCTGGGACTTTCGGTTGTGGTCTTGGTTGTGTGAGACTCATATCTCCTCACCTCGTCAGTGTTAAACCAACCGAGGTGTGATCCTCACAATCCCAAATCCACAATGATTCCTTAGTGTTACCCTTGAGGTGTGATCCTCATGTTCCCAGATCCATAGTGATTCATTGGGTTGATTCCCTCATATTTTTTCTTGTCAGGTTTTGTAAAGTGGGGTTATGTTTTCACCTCCTCTAAACCTCCTCAGAGTGGATATTGAGGTGTAAGCTACACAAGTGACACCTCACGAGTGTGAACCTTCATGGTGTGAGCTTCATAAGCATGAGCCTCACAAGCCTTGATGTACTACAATATCATTGCTACTTTTTTACAAAGACACCATAGAAAGATAAAACTTCTATTATATGCCAAAGAAAAATTACAAGACTACATCATATTATTACAAACACCTACAAGATGTTGAACACAAGCAACAATACTTGAAATCATGTGGGACCTCAACTATCATCTTGGACTTCTCCAACTACCCTAAATTTGCAATGAATGTGGTAATTTCTCCTCAAAGAGTAGCCTCTTTTGTCTCTTTAATGATGCCACAAAGGATCTCCACATACGAATGGTTGTTGCCACTTTCAACTCTAGCATGTTCTTGTATGCAAGATATACCACCTTCTCTGTGTGAGCTTCTTATAGAGGCCCTTCACTTCGGATGTTACTGCCCATGCCTTCAAAAGGGAAGAGGAATTGTTGAATGAACCCATGAAAATAGAGTTTATGCTGCCCAGTTGATGACAATATAAATAAATAAGGGGTGCCTAGGTTGGGATGTATCCCTCCAATAACAGTAGTGGAACATGGCAATCTCTATTCTGTTTATAAGGGCTGAAAGTTTTAATATAAAAATAAAATTTAAAAGCATATAAAAATATCAAATTTATATGCACGTGACTTACGACATACAAAGATAATAACACAGTCTCCCTCTCACTCAAACTTTCTCTCTTTCACTAAAAGTCTCTCTCCCCCTCTCCATGTCTCTACATCTTTCTCCATCTCTCTCTATCAGGGAAAAAAATAAGATGCCTTCATGAATTAAAGGCGGGTTGGTGATTATTCCTCCTATATCAATCTAAAATTATATAAAATGGGGCGAATGTTTTTAAAAAATGCCCTAAAATGTCCAAAATTGGGAATTTTCTAAAACCCTTCAGAACGACCAAAATTTGGGCGAATGTTTTAAGATACCAGGATTTGTTTTTTGGAGAAGCCCCAAAAAATAGCTAATTCACAAAGATTACTCCTTATTTTTTTACTTTCTCTCTATTGTTTATTCAATTATCTAAAATGTTGCAAAACAGATAAACAATGCCATAGCACCAATTTCAGTGTACAAAAGTGCATCACAATAAATCAATAATTTTTTGTCATTACAAGATATGGATTACATCAAAAAGGGCATTGTGTGCTAAGAAAAAAGGTGGCTACAAATAGGGAGCTCTACCAAATGGTGTAGGTGCCCATGGTTTTATGATGATGCATCCGGGCATCTCTTGCTTGAGGAAGTACAAAAGAGAATGAAGATTGTTCACTTACTTTGTGCATTCACCCTAGACAACAAGCGAATCCCATGGAAGTACGCGACATTTATTTACGGCATTTTATGTTCCACTGCTATGAGCGTCATTATTAGTGGCACTAGAAAAGCAGCACTATTAATGCCGCCTAGCAGCGCTAATTAAATATCGTTAGAAGTGTTGCTCAATGGCGCTATAAAAAGATCGAAATAAGCGTCGCTCACGACGCTAGGAAAAAAATAGAGTGTTGAAATTGAGTGGAAATGAAAACTTAAAATAAATTATAACCCAAAAATCTTGACAAACATCCAAATATTTTTGAAATAAAATAACAAAATCATCAAATAGTTTTACAAACCGATCAATGTGTACATATGTTATGATGATATATATTTAATTTGTACTATCATCAAATCCATCTTGGAATAAATCCATGCATGTCAATTGGTCTATCTCTAAATCCATCATTTTGATTACTCCTATATCAATACAAATTCCTATTCCACTACTTGAAAAGATGTAGAGGTATTATCATCATGGTCCTCATGGTCATCATATTTATTGTTAGTTGCATCCTCCATTGATTTTCCACCATGCATTTCTTCTTTAACATCTTGATCTTGAAATATCAAGGAATGACTTGTATATACCACCAATTAGAATCTCTTTGGTCCAAATGAAACATAACCTAAAAGAAAAAACCACAAAATATTTACAATGCCTTCCTTCTATCTATAGATTCATCAAAATTGTAAATCAAGTGTAAACCTCTTCATAATGTTGTGGTAGAACGTATGTGTCTCTTGAATCTTGTCAAAATTTAGTTGTCAATGAGTCAATTGCAAAAAATTCGCTTGGATTCTTCTTGATGGTTGCTTGAGTACCTCTATATACCACTTTGAACCACTTAACATCAAAGATGAACACTTTGAAAGCTCTAAATCCAATATCCAATATGTCTTATATTGTTCCACAGTATTCAACTTTCTCTGCTATAATATTATTATCTCTTCTACTAGCTCAACTTTCTTGGGGTCAAAACTTGCCTTTACACCAAAATCATACGTGATTCTCTTGGAGTCCACACATTGAGTGAAAAAATGTCGACCTTCTGTGGCCACATTGCATTATGCACTTTATACTATAACCCAATCAAAAATATTAAATTAATATAGCTTATATGTAAGTCATTTAGTATTCAACACTATATATATCATAGCAAAACATCTTTACTTACATGGTAGTCACATCCCCTTGCATACTCTCATTCTTTTCTTGTAATCTTCTCTCCCATTCTTTCATCTTGCTCTAGGGAATCTCTAAGCCATTCAATATTTAAATCCTTTGGAAGAGTCTTTAGGTTGGGTGGGTATACCATGTGCCTTTCTGTTGATTTCTTAAATGCTCTTCTCTCCTCTATCCTTATCTTTCTTGCATCTTCATAATTCTTAATCCAGTTTTACCTCATAGAAGTGTTAAGAAGACAAAATGTAGTGACCTTTTTGCACATGGATGTATCCATCTTTCGAATGTGTTCTTTTCCATGTGACACCATTCCTTCATCCTCATCGTTATGCATGAATTTAGGCATAGATGGATCAATTTGTTTCAAATATTTAGAGATGACACGAGGGATTCTTGCACCAACCATCCCTCTGCCATGATTCCTTCTGGCCTTGCACTTTGCCTCACAAATCCCTTCAAGGTTTTCCTAAAGTGTTCAAGAAAGAACATTCACCGCGGATCTATGAACAATGCCACATATAGCCACCTCATCCACCAAATGTACTAGAAGGTGTAATTGAGTTATGAGTATGCTTCTTGGAAAGCTTTCTTCAATCATACACATTGCCTCAATACACTCAACTTAAGCCTTCTCAATTGAATCTCGATGAATCTCCTTTAACACTATCCACCTATTCAACAAAGGAATAAATGATAAATTAAAGAATAATAGATAATCTCAAAGCTATATGTTATACCAAATGCACAAATCTATAGTTTTGATTGGAACTCACCTTGCCAGTCCACCTAATTTTATAGATGGCATTCCAAACTTTCTCTTCTCTACACCCACCAATTAATATTGAAAGTATGAACCAGTATACAATCGATGCTCACCCTTATTTTTTATTATTGTAAATGCACCCTTTAATGAGTTCATTACACCAGTTGGTGTACGAAAAGATGAAATTTGATTCTTGACATTCTTTTCCTCTTGCCTTCTCAACCTCCATGGCGCCTTTGGTAAAACCACCTTGTCATTGACTACCCTTGGCCATGCATCTAATATCCTTTAGGTCATCCTTTATTGCATGGGTGTCTTTTTACCAATTAGATGGTCCTAAATCATTGATGCCACATTCTTAAAAATGTGCATTGGATCCAATAGATAATTTATTCTTAACTCTGTTCAATATGGTATATAATAGAAGATTGGTTACCTTTTCATGCCCGCGGGGTGCTGTGAGGGGAGTCACCCTCCATCTCTCCATCTCTCCACCTTCCCTCCAATGGCATTGTAGGAGGTGATTGTAGGAGGTGAATCCCACATGGCCTCCCACTCTGCACCTCTCATCACACAATCGGAGAAGCTGTGATGGAGCATAATTTTGGTGGTTTGGAGGACGACATCGATGATGTTCATCATACACCACTTTCTTTAGTGCATGTGCTTATTTGGAAACAAGTGATGGACCACAAATTGGACATGCATTATATCCTATAGTTGTGAGACCTACAAAATTGGCATGTAAGAATTGAAATTTAATAGAAATTACAATACATTAGAGTTATAAATGAATCATTTGTGCATGCTTAGATAAGAATCAATTTATGAGTACGACGTACCTGAGCACTCCATATAGCCCATAAAATCATGCATATTCCACATCAATACACCCTTTACCTTGCCTTGCGGCATGAAAATGGAGGAGAAAAATCATGTGCCCTTATGCCTCTTCTTAACTTCTTGAGCTCATCAATCAAGGGCTCGGTAAACATCCATATTGTTTACCTTGTGCTTCCTAGCACAAGAAGCGCAAGCATCACATGACCCTTCTTGATGGACATCCGTGGAGCAATATTGTAACTCACAACAACAATGGGCCATGTGGACCATGATGTAGACCTTAATCCAAATGGGTTCACCCCATCCATACCCAATCCAAGCCATAAATTACAGGGGTCAGCATTGAACTTTGTCCATCCATACTCAATGTGAGCCCAAGCTAGTGAGTCAGTGGGGGCAGGAATCCTCATGATGCCATTGGTTTAACGATGGTTCACATGCCATGTCATTAACTTAGTGATGGATTGACGCCCGAACATAAGAATGAGAGGTATAATCAGAAAGTGCCTCAATACCTTTTGCAAAAATTTTGCACCCTATAAATCCTTTCTGTAACAATCCTCTCCACAAATTAGACATTGCATGACATTGGCAAGGCACCCCTGAATAGTACATAATCATTATGACATACATGAATTTGAGTGTAATCCATACCAAGCTTGGAAAGTATTCTTTGAGCATCACTTCTTTGCGAGCATCAAATTGTTTGTTGGGAGAATCTTCTTTAATAATGGGAGTAATCTATTTACACTATTATCACTCCATCCATATGTTGTTTGCAAGTTGAGGATTTCTAAGAATGCCCGCAAATTTGAGTACTTTGCACCCTCGTACAATGGTGTGTTAGCCTCCTTGTGTAACACATCCTCTCTTTCATATGTTTCAAATTTAGGTGTCTCTTCATCACCCTCGCTTTGAAAAACGTTAGTGCTCATCTCCTCATGGCATCCTCTTCCTCTATCTCATGTGGAGGAAATCTTGGGTCTTCCAAATGTACTGAACATGCTCCACTTTCCAAGTGCTCCTTACGACGCTTGTATTCCTTCCTCAAGTTTCCCCCAATTACAAAATAATGAGGCATATTGTGTAGTACTAGTGCATGAATGTCCATTTAACATTACCTCCTCATCCTAATGAACTATATTTAAAATTGACACTCAACATTGCATATGGCAAACCATGAGTTTAAATTTCAAGGCATAAGTTTATATACTAACTAAGGAATTGGCTTGCATCATCAAGTTAGCTAGCATTGGTTCAAATGACCCCCATTTTCTAATATGCTCAAATGTCACCCGATGTTCAGGCACACAAACATTATTACATCTTGCACATGAGAAAGGGATTCTTCTTTGCAACCACTTTGGAACTCTAATTAATGGTGACCCATCACTATTCAAACTATTAGAAGACATTTGTAGTAGGCATAAAAAGTGTGCAATTAAAAAACTATATATGAATACATGCACTAAATCTAGGAGTGTCAATGGTATATACATAGGTTTGCTCTCTGGAATTTACCCAGCGTCACTATAAACACCGCTATAAGCGTCGTTAATAAAGAGTGCTTTTCTATGCATTGTTTTGAATGGTGCTTATAGAGCGACGTTGAGAAGATTAACTTTTCGAACCCGCAATGCCACCGACGCCTAATCTCTCTCTCTCTCTCCCCCAAAAAAATTATCCACTCTTTTCCTTGATTTCCTGCACCGACTCCTCCCTTCCATCAATCTAGCTCCCCTCACATGCATTTATACTCTATATATTCCCCTTTCTCTTCCCCTTCCCTTCCCCTTCCTCTTCATGAGACTCTTTGTCTTCATCACCAAATGGCTATCGTGTAAGCTCCTGAAGGTATTTTTCTCTTATGTTTTATTCTAATGAATTTGTTAAGGATTCTTCTTCTTCTTCCCCTCCCCCTTGCTATTTCTCTTTCTTTTCCTATCCATCACTCTACAAGTGATGGGGTAGCCTAATAATTAGGGTTTGCTTCTATTATTCATAACCTAATGATTAATAAGAAACATAATGAGATTAAGATTAATTCATAGAGTACTAACCTTCTTCTTTTGCTTCTTCTCCTTCTCTTTTTTATGTCTATGCTTAATGTATATTGGTCTTTTATATGTTTCTTATGTCTGGTATAGGTAGAGTTTATTAAATATGTTGCTAATCACTCTTTTTCCTTTTTATGTTGTGTAGGCCTTGCACTAATCATATCTTTTAGCTAGACAATATAGAGGTAAGCTCTCTTTTTCTTGTATTCTTTAGGGCTTTGTATCTATTCATTAAGATTTTAGGGCTTTGTATTACTAATCACTTTGTTTAACCTTTATTTTGTAGGTCCTCTAATCCTCTCCTTCAACTTCACCAAAAAGAGGAAAGCACTCTAATCATTTATACTTTTCATTTACCTATTATTGCATCCTTGGGTGCCGGGGATTAGCTTACCTTAAGCTCTATGCATAGAGCTTAATGCATGTATTAAGCTCTATAGAGCTTAATGGATATATTAAGGTCTATGCATTAAGCTTAATGTATAGAATACTCATCTCTATGTATATTATTAATCTTAATACATTAAGCTTATCCATTAAGATTATGCATTAATCTTAATACATAAGCTTTAGGGTTTAAGATTTATTCATTAAGCTTAATTCATTAAGCTTTATACATTAAGATTAATGCATAGATCTTATGCATTAAGATTATGAATTAATCTTAATGCATTAAGCTTTATGCATTAAGATTTATATATTAAGATTAATGCACAAATCTTAATGCATAAGCTTTATGCACTAAGATTAATGTATTAAGCTCTATGCATAAAGCTTAATGTATAGATTAACCTTAATCACTCTTTTATTAAATGTGTTGTTAATTAGGGCTTTGTATTACTATTTACTTTGTTTAATATTTGTTTATAGGTCCTCTAATTCTCTCCTTCAACTTCACCAAAAAGAGGCAAGTCCTCTAATCATTTATGCTTTTCATCTACCTATTATTGTACCCTTGGGTGTGCCGAGGTTTAGGATTAGCTTAGCTTAAGCTTAATAAATAGATTAAGCTCTATGCATAGATTAATCTTGATACATTAATCGTAATACATAAGATTTATGCATTAATCTTAATGCATAGATCTTATGTATTAAGATTATGTGTTAAGCTTATGCATAAGATTTATGCATTAATCTTAATGTATCAAGCTTAATGCATTAATATTATGCATTAGGATTAATGCATAAGCTTTACACATTAATCTTAATGCATAGATTAATCTTAATACATTAAGATTAATACATAAATTAAGCTTAATGCATGCATTAAGATTTATGCATTAAGCTTTATGCATCAAGATTAATGTATTAATCTTATACATTAAGATTATGTATTAATCTTAATGCATGCATTAATCTCTATGCATAGAGCTTAATCTATGCATTACACTAAATGCATAGAGCTTTATGTATTAATCTTAATATATGCATATATGGAGAGTATAAGCTTTTTTTGAATGTTATGTTTTTTAAGATCATAAATGTGTTACTTTTTTTTGCATGTTATGTTTTTTAGATCTTGCTTGTTGTGGCTTCCTTCGACATAGAGTGACTCCAATATCATTCCACCTCTTAAGGTACTCTCCAATGTTCTTATTCATCTCATTTATTTACTTTTCACCCTTGGGTGCCGAGGTTTCAATTTTTCTATTCTATTCTAGGCTTAGAGTATAATGCATAGAGATATGGGGCATTATTGTAGGCCTTTCAGAATGGTGGTTCCGATCAAGTTAGGAGTGGTCTCACGAAGTAGGTGGTTATAGTGGAGGGGGAGCCCTTGATCTTTTCACTATCCTTCTCTTGTAAAAGAGAAGTTTCCTGAGAGTTTCCTTTGGCTTTAATAGTGGGAAGTGTGTGGAAAGTCCTTAGAAGCTATCATCCGAAAGGGGAATTCTCCACCCTACTTGTTTAAGAAGTATTCTAGAAGGCCTCAATAAAGTTCTAATATCACATGCATAGTATAAGAGTTCTAAATTTGAGCATGCATAAGGTATAAGAGTTCTAATGCATTCTTGTGTTATTTAAGTTTGAGCATGCCTCATTTTTATAATGTAGACATGTGGGGTGACGATGCAGACTTGAGAAGCCCCAACGCACCATCGTTCAGTGTCCATTACTGATGATCCAAACATGGAGCATCTCTCACAGCTATCCACTAGTCTAGCGCATCGGTATGGGAGAGAGAGTGTGTGGAACATTTTTGCTCCGCCCTTGCTTCCTTCCACAATTAACCCTACACCGATGGGGAGTACTCCGATGGGTGGTTCTACTTCTAGGTTACGCATTCTAGGTTACGCACTCTTATACCCATGTCCACTCACATTGGAGGATCTAGTCCACATCTAGGTGATGGGACTTCACATGGAGGTTGCGACCAAGCTACTCCACTCTCTTCTATGGCACCTAGTCCATGACCTCGTCATAGTAGGAGGTCTACCTCTTCTCGTCATGCTAGTGGGGGTCATCGTTCTAGTGGGGATGGTTAGGGAGGTTGTTTTGGGGGGCAGTAATAGATCTACTTGCAATTCCCCATAAGTAGAGGATATGTCGGTACATCAAGTGGTGGATCGACCCAGCAATGCTTCCTTACCATGTGAGGAGGACAAATGGGTCGATCTTCATTGGGGATAGCAAGGGGAAACATGTCATAGAACGCAAGCATCACCTTGTAAATCTTGAGTTCAAAAACATTTGGGACATTGACTGGAGAACTCAATACAATGCAAAGAAGCAATACATTCAGTAAGTATTGAAGATAGAGTTTCCTGTGCCCCACCCCGACTTACAATTTAATGACCTTAAGATGCTGGATTGTATGCGGGGTCATGTAAGTCACAAGAAATCATTGATTGATTGCAAGGACATCAAGTGTGGTGGCGTTAAGACACCAATAAAATTAGAAAAGGATTGGAATAAGGCCAAAAAGACGTATTGAAGAAAATCCCACGTGCATAAAAGAGGGATCTTGGATCAGATGGAAGGCCATCTTTCCTGGCTCTGTTTGTAAGTATTTGAAGTCTTAACATTTTGTATTCAAAACTTTGGTTTCCAAAAATTAAATCTTATATAAATTGTTCTATTTTAAATGTGTGTTTAATGTAGGAAAATGTGGTGGGTCATTATCCTTCTTGTAATAAGGAGGAGTACAACTTTGCTTATCGTGCAATGGGATCTCCAACACATTTGAATGGTTGGGATAGTAGGGTGTCTTCTCTTGATATGACCTAGGGACATGTCTTCCCTTGATATAAGATATTATGACCCTAGGGGGGCCACATCTTTAAAGGTTTATTTGGTCTTGAACCATGTCTTATTTTGATAAGTTATGACTTTAATGCCATTATTATAGGGCCAACGTACCTCTCTATGGGGGAGTTTTTTTGGTGAGCATTTTCTAGCGAGTGATTTTTTGGAATCGGGTGAGCAGATTCCAAAAAAGGTCCCTCCCTCCATCAAAGAGAGAGAGGGAGGAAGAGAGCAGGCGATAGAGCAAGAGAGAGACATGGGAGGAAGAGAGCGGGCGATAGAGCGATAGAGGGAGAGAGAGACATGACAACATTAAGTGATAGGGAGAGGGAGAGGGAGAGATAGAGTGACACTACCACAAAAAGAGGGGTGGCCAAGTCTATTTTCTTGTTTGCATGTTTGAGTGGTCAGTAGAGTCTATTTGCTTGTTTGCATGTTTGAGTGACACTACCACAAAAAGAGGGGTGGCCAAGTCTATTTTTATTTTGAGATATTTCGCTAGGGTAATATTCATCAAATCTATGGCTCCCATATCTTGAATCACCTACCTCTAGGGTAATATCCACCAAAGATATGGCTCCATGGCCATATCTCCATACCCTGAGCTACCTACCTCTACATAAGGGTCATTTCGCCACACCCTCCTTTAGAGACATGAGCTACTAACCTCTTGAGGAGACATGGCCCTTCAACCTTTTTTCAGAACCATGCCAACACAGTCTAGGCTAGATGTGGCCACAAATCCATTTCTCCATTACTATGGCCATGCAACTCTAGATCGAAGAGCTAGACTTTAAGCCCCATGATATGACACTAAATCCCTAAACCCCAGTAGAGATGGGAAGATATGGCTCTTTGGCCATATCTCCCTACCTTTAGATTCCCACCTCCAATTGTCTAGTGATCTTTCCCTATCATACAAGGAGGCAAGGCTCTAATACAAAAAATTATTAAAGAAAGGGGTGTCGTATCTCCCGACTTTGAGCTACCCACCTCTACAAAAGTTATGAACCACCTTTAATTAAATATTGATCTTGTCATATCTATAGATGAGGCAAGGCTCTAACACCAAAAATTATTAGAACAAGGGGTGACATGGCCATGTCTTGAATGATTTGGCTCTATGGCAATATCTCCATGCCATGATCTACCCACCTCTAAAATCTCTATGGCTCTATGGCAATATCTCCATGCCATGGCCAAAATGATTTAGAAGGATTCACTAGAGAGTAAGTGGAGATATAGCACTGGGCCATTAGTATCCTAAAAAGAAATGGCTATATGGCCATTTCTCCATGTCTTGAGCTACATACCTCCAAAATATATGGCCATAATCCACTAGAGCAAGGGGTCTTTTCTTCACAATAGCTCTAGAGGAATGAGCTACAAATCTCTTAATGAGATATGGCCCTATAGCCATTTCTTTAGAGCCATGCCTAATAAATCTAAGCAAGATATGTCCCTAGAGCCATTGCTTTACTGACATGCGCATTCATCACTAGTGCCATAGTTCCTCTCAGTAAGGTTCCCCCCTTCCAAAATAGGGGAAACACTTAAGATAGTCTACTAAGTCTTAACTTGGAGAAAATTTCCTAGTCATTGACACCTTGACCATGCAAAGATTCAAGGATACAATTCATAGGTAAGACCTAGTCCTATCCTGCAGAGCGAGAGCGTGATCGTCTAAAAATCAAATCACCCATAGGATAATTGATCATAATTTGGGCAACTACTAGTCTTAATTCCTAGAGACAATGCGTTTTTCCTCATCCATGCAAGGCACAGCCCCACCACTGGCCTAGTCTTCTAGAACAGAGTTTCCCGCGAACCTATTTATCTAGCGTAGGGATTTCACTTAATCTGTTGGAAAGCTACCTGACTAATCGAGTCCACCCGTCCGTAGGATGGTGCCATATCAGGGCATTCCATCCTCCCACTTTCCACCCTACTCACACATTAATTTGTTTTCTAATTAATCCTACCATAGTGTTTGACATAAATAAACATGTTCCTGAATTAAGGCCCTTTTCACAAGGTTCGTTAAAACAACCTTTTTCGATAGTTGTGAGATCCCAATCTCCACCACGCAACAGATTCGGGGTACTAGCAGCGGAAGTAGCACATCGTGCACAGGTAGGGGTCTCACACTTGGGGCCTCGCCCACGGATATCCGGACAAGAGACTGAGTCCGTCGGTTTGTCCAAAATCGAAACCGGAAAAACTCCCTTTACCCGGAAAGCATGGGCGATTCCACCAAGATAACTCTTTACTCTAACGTAGTCAAGATCATTACGGATCAACTGATCTGACTGCACCTTTAACGGTACTTGGTCAATTCAAGGAAGAAACTTGCACTTGGATCATTGGGATCAACGCTTTTTTCCCCATCAAGAGGCACAGCCGTTGATTCCTATCCATAGAACAATTTCTATCCGGGATTTACTTCATCTATGGTAATAATAGAAATTAAAATCTCGATTTACGGATCCATCAGTCCAGCCTAACCCCATCCAGTCCCATGGGTTAGCCAACTGCCCAACCACTGTAGTGATGGGATCCAATTAATAATTTGGTTAGGTTTTGTCCTGGGTACCAAGGAAAAGAGTTCCAAGGTCCCCTAGCCGGAAGTTCATACAAACATAAAACTAGTCATACCACTTACACACCCAATATGAAATAGCCTTTTTCTTAGCATCAACTAGCTTTAAAACAATCCTTTAATAAAACCATTATGTCACTGATGACAATCCTCAAAGTCTCTGGTTGAATCCTTATTTCCAGTCATTCTTTCATCGGTGTACTTATGGCATCATTGGCAACTAGAACGCTCACCACCTGTTCTCTCAGGGGCCTTTTCCATAGTTCCTAGCTCATAGTAACCGGCCATATATTCATATAATAGAATGGAATCTCCGTGGAAGATCAGCAATGTGAGATCCCTGTTCCCCACCGATCAACGGATTTGGGGTACTAGCAGCGGAAGTAGCACATCATGCGTGGGTAGGGGTCTCACACTCGGGGCCTCGCCCACGGATATCCGGACAAGAGACTAATCCGTCGGTTTGTCCAAAACCGAAACTGGAAAAACTTCCTTTACTCGGAAAGCATGGGCGATTCCACCAGGATAACTCTTTACTCTAACGTAGTCAAGATCATTACGGATCAACTGATCTGACTGCACCTTTAACGGTACTTGGTCAAATCAAGGAAGAAACTTGCACTTGGATCATTGGGATCAACGCTTTTTTCCCCATCAAGAGGCACAGCCGTTGATTCCTATCCATAGAACAATTTCTATCCGGGATTTACTTTATCTATCGTAAAAACAAAAGTTGAGTCTCGATTTATGGATCCATCAGTCCAGCCTAACCCCATCCGATCCCATGGGTTAGCCAACCGCCCAACCACTGTAGTGATGGGATCCAATTTGGAATTTGGTTAGGTTTTGTCCCGGGTACCAAGGAAAAGAGTTCCAAGGGCGCCCCCTAGCCGGAAGTTCATGCAAACATAAAACTAGCCACACCACTTAAACACCCAATATGAAATTGCCTTTTTCTTAGCTTCAGCTAACTTTAAAACAATCCTTTAATGAAACCATAGTACCACTGATCACAATCTTCCAATTTATTTGGTTGATTCATAATTTCCCATCATTCCTTCATCAGAGTATCTATGGCATCATTGGCAACTAGAACGCTCACCACCTGTCCACACAGGGGCCTTTTCAATAGTTCCTAGCCCATAATACTTGGCAATATAATCACTTATAAAAATCATGATAGACTCTCGTTGAAGATCAGCAAGATCAACCAACAGATCCATATAAAGAGCCATGGACTCATCCATTGAAGACCAGCAAGGTCAATCAACCAGATCCATGCTCGGTTTCACAAAACAACTCTTACTCCTTGTTCCAATATCTTCCACGACGCACGTGTGGGTATCTTCGGCGACCCAGAGCCCGAGCACCGTATGGTCAGCACCCTCTAGGATCCTTCGCAGGTGACCTAGCGCTTCACTCATAGGCCGCTTCCTTGGTCCCTCATCCACCGTACCGGAAGCTCACCATTTAAATCGAACCGAGGCTGGTCAAGACCTCGGTCGACCTTGCTACGCGAGACGTCCTCCATTGACTCTCCGTCAGCAGTTGCAACTTTAACAGTTAGGTCTTCATGACCTTAATCCATAAGACAGTCAAAATGCTTCCCCAGCATTCTTGACATAAAACAGTCATTTACAAACAGTCACAAAATACAGTTTCTAAATCGAACTCTCTTCTTTCCACATTATCCCTCCTTAGTCTACATTACTTATTCCACATTCCATTCAATGTGTACTCATTCTCATCCATTTCCTCATATCGACGACACATTAATTCACATACACATTCACCTTCACATCCATACATCCACATTTACATGTATACATCCATTTTCACATCCTCATTTATACATCCACATCCCATATCCACATTCATACATACACATCCATATCCACATCCATACATCCACATCCACATCCACATTCATATTCACATCCATATATCCACATCTACATGCATACATCCATTATCACGTCCTCATTCATACATCCACATCCACATACATACATACATCCACATCCACATACATACATACATCCACATCCACATTCTCATTCACATCTATACATCCACATCTACATCCACATACATACATACATCCACATCCACATTTCCATTCACATCTATACATCCACATTCATATACATCCACATCCACATTCCCATTTCCATTCACATCTATACATCCACATTCATATACATCCACATCCACATTCCCATTCACATCTATACATCCACATCTACATCCACATACATACATACATCCATATCCACATTCCCATTCACATCTATACATCCACATCTACATCTATATCCACATTCACATCTATGCATATACATCTTCATGCATACATTCATTTTCACATTCATACATCCATACTCCCATCTCCACATCCACACATCCACATACATACATCCATTTCCACATTCCCATTCATGTAACCCCATATGCCTTCACATCTAATCTTTTACATCACATCCATTCTCGTTCTATCACAACCCATATGCATCTTATCCTATCACATACACTTCTTACCTCATCGCATACACATCTTATCACATCTTAATTCATCTTATCACCTCTTATCATCTCTTATACACCTCTTATCACATCCTATCACATCTCATATCTATTTATAGAATACAAGAGAACTCTTATATTTGATATAAGATTTCTTTACACATTTACTTATGCATAAATTCCATTTAAGGAGATTAATACTTTCGAAGAAAAATCAATCTTTTATGCATCTTCCTATGCATAAATTCATTTTAAATGAAAATGACACTTTTGAATTAAAATTCAATCTTTTATGCATCTTCCTATGCATAAATTCAATTTAGATGAGAATGACACTTTTGAATTAAAAATCATTTTTTTAAAATGCATCTTCTTATGCATAAAGTCAATTTGGTAGGAATTACACTTTTAGAATAAAAGAATTTCTCTTATGCATCTAAGTTATGCATAAAATCCATTTATGATGAAAATCACACTTTTAGTATAAAAAGAATATCTTTTATGCATACCTCCATGCATGAAATCCAATTATGATAAAAGTTACACTTTTATAATAAAATAATCAACTTTTATGCATACCTCTATGCATGAAATTCAATTATGATAAAAGTTACACTTTTATAATAAAATAATCAACTTTTATGCATACCTCTATGCATGAAATTCAATTGTGACAAAAGTAACACTTTTTACATTAAAATAATCATCTTTTATCCATACCTCTATACATGAAATCCAATATGATAAAAGTATCACTTTTGATATTAAAAAAAATTATCCTTTATGCATACTTCTATGCATGAAAATTAAAAATGATAAAAGTAACACTTTTGATATAAAAATTTTCCTTTATGCCTACTTCTCTGCATGAAAATTAAAAATGGTAAAAGTAACACTTTTAATATAAAAAATTATCTTTTATGCATACTTCTATGCATGAAAATTAAAAATGATAAAAGTAACACTTTTGATATAAAAAATTTTCCTTTATACATACTTCTATGCATGAAAATTAAAAATGATAAAAATAACACTTTTGATATAAAAATTTATCCATTATGCATAATATTAAAATTCAATTTCTCCATGATTGTAATGAAATTCTTTCAATTAATCTAGGATGATAATTCCTAGAATATGGTAGGAAGTCCTCTTTTTATGCTTTGAATGAGATTATTTTATGCATAATTTTTATAAAAATTTTGCCATAGCTCCGCTGCTATGACTGATAAATCTCAATTTTTCTAAGGGATAATGCTTATCATTAATAAAATAATTAAAATAATCTCTAATTGGATTATCAATCCCTAATGGATTGAATCATTAATATACATAAACTAAAAGCATAGAAAAAAGCCATTAATTTGGCCTCAAGCATAGCTTAATCTTGGGTTAAGGAAAAGCTTTATGAAAAGCTTGATTTGGATTGAGAACGGTTCATGAGTATGACCATTTCTTGAGTGAGAGAGAGAATTTACATAAAAATCATTAGAATTTAAACATAAATGAAAATTAACTTCAATAGCATTATGTAACTCTTCACTACTATTCAAACTTCAATAGCATTAAAAGAAAACCATACCAATTAAACTTCTCAAGCTTGAGAGGGGTTGAGAAGAGAGAAACATTGAGAAATTATAGAAAGATCAATATTCACTAATTACCTTACAACTTGCTTGATTCTTTGTTCTCGGTAGAGGCCCCCAACCAATCAATTGGTTAAGTATGTTGATGGAGCCACTAATGGGGATTGAAGAAAGAGGGAAGCTCCAAAAACTAGTGAATTATTAAATGAATTCACAGTTTCTAGCTTAGGTGGAGTAGAGTAACGATGCATAAACACTATATATTTTTCAACAAGGGGGAGGCTTCTATTTATAGGAAAAATTGAGTTCCTAACCAAACAAACTGATTCTAGAATTTTTTAAATCAGTTTGGTCAATATTTGACCATTTTTAGATCAGTTAAGCTAACTTTTTGGAACTAGACTTGAATGAGGAGAGAGGAGAGATGAAATATCTCAATTTTTATGAGTTTAAAACTCATTCAAGCATGTGAAATATGCACCTCCTTTAAAGAACTCCCCTTCCTTATATATGTGTCATAATGGAATCATTTTAATATTGCTCATAGTTTTTTTTACTAATAAACCTTGTACATTTTCAACTCTTCATCTTATGTGAAATATGCACCTCCTTTAAAGAATTCCCCTTCCTTACATATGTCATATTTTTAATATTGCTCATAGTTTTTTACTAATAATCCTTGTACATTTTCAACTCTTCATCTTATGTGAAATATGCACCTCCTTTAAAGAATTCCCCTTCCTTACATATGTCATATTTTTAATATTGCTCATAGTTTTTTTACTAATAATCCTTGTACATTTTCAACTCTTCATCTTATGTGAAATATGCACCTCCTTTAAAGAATTCCCCTTCCTTACATATGTCATATTTTTAATATTGCTCATAGTTTTTTACTAATAATCCTTGTACATTTTCAACTCTTCATCTTATGTGAAATATGCACCTCCTTTAAAGAATTCCCCTTCCTTACATATGTCATATTTTTAATATTGCTCATAGTTTTTTACTAATAAACCTTGTACATTTTCAACTCTTCACCTCATGTGAGCATTTACTCATTTTTGGGTATTTTCTTTTTACAAGTTGGATTTATCTCCTCCCTACACATGGATTGATGCTATTGGTCCATAGGAACCTTAATTGGACCATAGTCTAAAGATTTCTGAAAATCTAGACCCTTAGGCTAAGGTTCTTTATAGCTATTTTCAATTAATTCCAATTGCACATTGAAAAATTCTTTTTGAATTTCTGTTTCAGGGGAACTCATCTGAATTATAAGAGATATTTTTCTATCCAAAAATATTCAAAATCTGAATATTCTCTCTCTAGAATATTTTTCTCTCTCTAGGCTAAAACAGATAGAAACAAGGTCTTTATATTTCTGAAGAGGGATTGATTACAGGGAAAGATACTAGACATCAAAAAGGGGGTGGGGGAGGAATCTTACATTCTACCCCACTTAAACAAATGCGAGATGTCCTCATCTCGCAAACTGGGATAATTTCGCAAGATGCACGAATATGAGACTTAGAGAAAAATTTTAATCAAGATTAACCACCAAGATAAGTCTTAAAGAGAGTAAGATTCAAAATACGAACAAGATTTAAACTTTATTCATTCTCGGAACTTATACAATAAAGATAGAGGAACTCTTTACACTTCCATAAGCCCGTCCATCATATGGTCACAAAAGCAGTCCTCACAAGCTGCACAAGTATAAGGTAACTCATCTATGGGAATGATTCTGTGGGTTATTGCTGCGCCTATCTCAGTGGTATGAGGTGTTCTAAGAAAAGGACCTCTGAGAGGCAAGCCAAAAACGGGGTAAAGGCATATCTTCTCATGAGGAAGAAAACACGCCAGTAAGAAGACCCGCTCAGAAAACCCAGGATGCCTTGATCTCATGACGCAGTAGTATCGGGGACCCAAACCCAAAGCTTCAATAACCATGGCCAAGCGGACATTGTTACGAAAGTGCTGCTGACCCCAGGGTGTTATCCTAGTTATGTCTTGATAGGTCCGCCATTTTGTCTGCGCTACAGAAGTTCCCAAGTGAGGGAAGAGTGAGCGCTCATACTGCTCTATAAAATCTTTCTTCACAGACTCCCTTGCGTCTTGAAGGTGAGAAATCATCATGGATAAAACTAATTCTTGTTGCCAAGCCATGAAGGAGATTAAGAAAGAAAGGAGATCGATGGAAGTAAGATTACTGTGAACGACAAGTAAAAGTTACGACTTATATAAAGGAAGGAGCTAGCGTAACTTAGAAGCCAACAGTAACTTGCCACTGAAGTTTTACCGTCTTTCCATGATTTGGGTTTGGCACATTTTTCTATAGAAGGCATTCAAAACTTTGAGATGAGGAGATAAAAGAAGTTCGTAAGCTAAATCACCTACTTTCTTTGGTCCACAATATCTGGGACATACCTTCTACCCAAGAGATAAAGAACTTCTTTTGGGCCGTACTCGAATGAAGACCAAAACCTTGATATCCAAAACATCGATTCTCACTTCTGAACTCATTGTTCTGAATCTTAAAACAGGTGGGACTCTTGAGAAGTATTCAGGAAAAAGGTTCTTCCTTTTTTAAACAGAATCTTTCTTTTATTTTAGAGAGAGAATAATTATAAGATCAGAAAGGGAGATTCTTACTCCTGTATACCTCTAAGGCTGGGGGAGAATCTTACATTCTACCCCACTTGAAAAGTGCGAGATGTCCTCATCTCACAAGGTAGAGGACAACTCTTTTTCTTAAGATCCAATTTATTCTGGGGTTCCTTATATTCTGGTCAACCCAACAGAATACGGGGATAATTATCCCTTATATAGAACTCATCATTAAATAACAATTCATTCAGATCATATCATTCATATCTTTAACACGATAATGGTCCATTAGTCTGAAAATTTTCCTTCTGAACATTCCTCCACAGGAATTTTAGTTAAGCAAGTTCTCAATTTGTCATCCCTTAACTTAATCTACCGTCTCAAGTGTTAACAGTAGCAATCTGACAGCACAATCCACTAATCTCATAGTGATTTGCTAAAATCATTATCATCATTCCAGTTATGAATATCATCACTGGGACTCGTCCCATTCATCCTCATTGTGGTTTTGCTCAGCTTATTACATTTCAACTAAATTTCGAAAATCGTCATTTTTCAATCAGAATCCAATTCAATTCATCAATTCTCAAACAGAATTAAAAATCATATCAACCACATTCGAAATCATCATCTGGATAGCATTAACGCTTATAATTTCAAGTCTTAGATTTACTCGTATATACTGTCGGTAAAGAGCTGCAGTTATACCCTCGGTATATACGGATAGTCATGATACTCGAAACTATAAGGTAAATACCATCATGTCTAGGTCTCAAGCAAGTCAGGGTTCCATACAATTGCGGTACTTCCAATTGAAGACCCAATTACTAATTTACGAATTTCAATTTGAATTAACAATTTGTATGAATTATATCAAACAATTACAACCTTTTTGTGCGTCTTGATAAACTTTTGACATAATTTGCTCCTCAGTTGATCTTATTGGAGATCTATGACTTAAGTCTGATAAATAGATTTTTCTTTATCCGATCGTCCGTTTAAAAAAAAAACATTTGTATATTTATATACAAGTTGCAATAATTACATAGAGTGGCTCGGCTCCAAAATTCAAAATCTCTTCGAGAGACGTATAAGACGACGGTACTGGGCCATAGTCATGCCCTGTTACATAAGTTCTCTAACTGCGAAGGAAGTTATTATTTTCTCCTTAAGGATAAATCGACTAAGGAGTCTATAAATTTGACATGAAAGTCTGAAATTTCGAGGTGTCGAATGATATAGAATGACACCACGCACCATTTTCAGCTTTAACAGGATCATAGTCAATGAGAGATTCTGCCACAGTATTGTACGGCGGTTGCAATGGGCGTGGACATATTGCCCTGCAACCCACTTATGTTGTATTCTCTCCACTGGGGTAGGAAAATATAAATCCGTGAAATGGCGTGCAAGTCTTACTCGGCTTGTTTGAGTTGAAGCGGAAGAGATGAGATGCTCGAAGGCAAATGCAATCATATCTTGAGACTGGGTGAGGTCGGGAATACCAGATAAATGTGGAACTTCCATCTATAAAAACAATTTCTTTGATTAAAATTTCTTCATTAAAGAAGCCTACGGGATGAAAATACATTATGAAAATGCTGTTTCTGAATTCTTATTACCAATTTCAGATAAGAATTTAATTATCTTTATTAGCTTTCAAAAGCTGCTCTGATACCAACTGTGAGATCCCTGTTCCCCACCGATCAACGGATTCGGGGTACTAGCAGCGGAAGTAGCACATCATGCGTGGGTAGGGGTCTCACACTCGAGGCCTCGCCCACGGATATCCGGACAAGAGACTAATCCGTCGGTTTGTCCAAAACCGAAACTGGAAAAACTTCCTTTACTCGGAAAGCATGGGCGATTCCACCAGGATAACTCTTTACTCTAACGTAGTCAAGATCATTACGGATCAACTGATCTGACTGCACCTTTAACGGTACTTGGTCAAATCAAGGAAGAAACTTGCACTTGGATCATTGGGATCAACGCTTTTTTCCCCATCAAGAGGCACAGCCGTTGATTCCTATCCATAGAACAATTTCTATCCGGGATTTACTTTATCTATCGTAAAAACAAAAGTTGAGTCTCGATTTATGGATCCATCAGTCCAGCCTAACCCCATCCGATCCCATGGGTTAGCCAACCGCCCAACCACTGTAGTGATGGGATCCAATTTGGAATTTGGTTAGGTTTTGTCCCGGGTACCAAGGAAAAGAGTTCCAAGGCCCCCTAGCCGGAAGTTCATGCAAACATAAAACTAGCCACACCACTTACACACCCAATATGAAATTGCCTTTTTCTTAGCTTCAGCTAACTTTAAAACAATCCTTTAATGAAACCATAGTACCACTGATCACAATCTTCCAATTTATTTGGTTGATTCATAATTTCCCATCATTCCTTCATCAGAGTATCTATGGCATCATTGGCAACTAGAACGCTCACCACCTGTCCACACAGGGGCCTTTTCAATAGTTCCTAGCCCATAATACTTGGCAATATAATCACTTATAAAAATCATGATAGACTCTCGTTGAAGATCAGCAAGATCAACCAACAGATCCATATAAAGAGCCATGGACTCATCCATTGAAGACCAGCAAGGTCAATCAACCAGATCCATGCCCGGTTTCACAAAACAACTCTTACTCCTTGTTCCAATATCTTCCACGACGCACGTGTGGGTATCTTCGGCGACCCAGAGCCCGAGCACCGTATGGTCAGCACCCTCTAGGATCCTTCGCAGGTGACCTAGCGCTTCACTCATAGGCCGCTTCCTTGGTCCCTCATCCACCGTACCGGAAGCTCACCATTTAAATCGAACCGAGGCTGGTCAAGACCTCGGTCGACCTTGCTACGTGAGACGTCCTCCATTGACTCTCCGTCAGCAGCAGTTGCAACTTTAACAGTTAGGTCTTCATGACCTTAATCCATAAGACGGTCAAAATGCTTCCCCAGCATTCTTGACATAAAACAGTCATTTACAAACAGTCACAAAATACAGTTTCTAAATCGAACTCTCTTCTTTCCACATTATCCCTCCTTAGTCCACATTACTTATTCCACATTCCATTCAATGTGTACTCATTCTCATCCATTTCCTCATATCGACGACACATTAATTCACATACACATTCACCTTCACATCCATACATCCACATTTACATGTATACATCCATTTTCACATCCTCATTTATACATCCACATCCCATATCCACATTCATACATACACATCCATATCCACATCCATACATCCACATCCACATCCACATTCATATTCACATCCATATATCCACATCTACATGCATACATCCATTATCACGTCCTCATTCATACATCCACATCCACATACATACATACATCCACATCCACATACATACATACATCCACATCCACATTCTCATTCACATCTATACATCCACATCTACATCCACATACATACATACATCCACATGCACATTTCCATTCACATCTATACATCCACATTCATATACATCCACATCCACATTCCCATTTCCATTCACATCTATACATCCACATTCATATACATCCACATCCACATTCCCATTCACATCTATACATCCACATCTACATCCACATACATACATACATCCATATCCACATTCCCATTCACATCTATACATCCACATCTACATCTATATCCACATTCACATCTATGCATATACATCTTCATGCATACATTCATTTTCACATTCATACATCCATACTCCCATCTCCACATCCACACATCCACATACATACATCCATTTCCACATTCCCATTCATGTAACCCCATATGCCTTCACATCTAATCTTTTACATCACATCCATTCTCGTCCTATCACAACCCATATGCATCTTATCCTATCACATACACTTCTTACCTCATCCCATACACATCTTATCACATCTTAATTCATCTTATCACCTCTTATCATCTCTTATACACCTCTTATCACATCCTATCACATCTCATATCTATTTATAGAATACAAGAGAACTCTTATATTTGATATAAGATTTCTTTACACATTTACTTATGCATAAATTCCATTTAAGGAGATTAATACTTCCGAAGAAAAATCAATCTTTTATGCATCTTCCTATGCATAAATTCATTTTAAATGAAAATGACACTTTTGAATTAAAATTCAATCTTTTATGCATCTTCCTATGCATAAATTCAATTTAGATGAGAATGACACTTTTGAATTAAAAATTATTTTTTTAAAATGCATCTTCTTATGCATAAAGTCAATTTGGTAGGAATTACACTTTTAGAATAAGAGAATTTCTCTTATGCATCTAAGTTATGCATAAAATCCATTTATGATAAAAATCACACTTTTAGTATAAAAAGAATATCTTTTATGCATACCTCCATGCATGAAATCCAATTATGATAAAAGTTACACTTTTATAATAAAATAATCAACTTTTATGCATACCTCTATGCATGAAATTCAATTATGATAAACGTTACACTTTTATAATAAAATAATCAACTTTTATGCATACCTCTATGCATGAAATTCAATTGTGACAAAAGTAACACTTTTTACATTAAAATAATCATCTTTTATCCATACCTCTATACATGAAATCCAATATGATAAAAGTATCACTTTTGATATTAAAAAAAATATCCTTTATGCATACTTCTATGCATGAAAATTAAAAATGATAAAAGTAACACTTTTGATATAAAAATTTTCCTTTATGCCTACTTCTATGCATGAAAATTAAAAATGGTAAAAGTAACACTTTTAATATAAAAAATTATCTTTTATGCATACTTCTATGCATGAAAATTAAAAATGATAAAAGTAACACTTTTGATATAAAAAATTTTCCTTTATGCATACTTCTATGCATGAAAATTAAAAATGATAAAAATAACACTTTTGATATAAAAATTTATCCATTATGCATAATATTAAAATTCAATTTCTCCATGATTGTAATGAAATTCTTTCAATTAATCTAGGATGATAATTCCTAGAATATGGTAGGAAGTCCTCTTTTTATGCTTTGAATGAGATTATTTTATGCATAATTTTTATAAAAATTTTGCCATAGCTCCGCTGCTATGACTGATAAATCTCAATTTTTCTAAGGGATAATGCTTATCATTAAGAAAATAATTAAAATAATCTCTAATTGGATTATCAATCCCTAATGGATTGAATCATTAATATACATAAACTAAAAGCATAGAAAAAAGCCATTAATTTGGCCTCAAGCATAGCTTAATCTTGGGTTAAGGAAAAGCTTTATGAAAAGCTTGATTTGGATTGAGAACGGTTCATGAGTATGACCATTTCTTGAGTGAGAGAGAGAATTTACATAAAAATCATTAGAATTTAAACATAAATGAAAATTAACTTCAATAGCATTATGTAACTCTTCACTACTATTCAAACTTCAATAGCATTAAAAGAAAACCATACCAATTAAACTTCTCAAGCTTGAGAGGGGTTGAGAAGAGAGAAACATTGAGAAATTATAGAAAGATCAATATTCACTAATTACCTTACAACTTGCTTGATTCTTTGTTCACGGTAGAGGCCCCCAACCAATCAATTGGTTAAGTATGTTGATGGAGCCACTAATGGGGATTGAAGAAAGAGGGAAGCTCCAAAAACTAGTGAATTATTAAATGAATTCACAGTTTCTGGCTTAGGTGGAGTAGAGTAACGATGCATAAACACTATATATTTTTCAACAAGGGGGAGGCTTCTATTTATAGGAAAAATTGAGTTCCTAACCAAACAAACTGATTCTAGAATTTTCTAAATCAGTTTGGTCAATATTTGACCATTTTTAGATCAGTTAAGCTAACTTTTTGGAACTAGACTTGAATGAGGAGAGAGGAGAGATGAAATATCTCAATTTTTATGAGTTTAAAACTCATTCAAGCATGTGAAATATGCACCTCCTTTAAAGAACTCCCCTTCCTTACATATGTGTCATAATGGAATCATTTTAATATTGCTCATAGTTTTTTTTTACTAATAAACCTTGTACATTTTCAACTCTTCATCTTATGTGAAATATGCACCTCCTTTAAAGAATTCCCCTTCCTTACATATGTCATATTTTTAATATTGCTCATAGTTTTTTACTAATAATCCTTGTACATTTTCAACTCTTCATCTTATGTGAAATATGCACCTCCTTTAAAGAATTCCCCTTCCTTACATATGTCATATTTTTAATATTGCTCATAGTTTTTTTACTAATAATCCTTGTACATTTTCAACTCTTCATCTTATGTGAAATATGCACCTCCTTTAAAGAATTCCCCTTCCTTACATATGTCATATTTTTAATATTGCTCATAGTTTTTTACTAATAATCCTTGTACATTTTCAACTCTTCATCTTATGTGAAATATGCACCTCCTTTAAAGAATTCCCCTTCCTTACATATGTCATATTTTTAATATTGCTCATAGTTTTTTACTAATAAACCTTGTACATTTTCAACTCTTCACCTCATGTGAGCATTTACTCATTTTTGGGTATTTTCTTTTTACAATTTGGATTTATCTCCTCCCTACACATGGATTGATGCTATTGGTCCATAGGAACCTTAATTGGACCATAGTCTAAAGATTTCTGAAAATCTAGACCCTTAGGCTAAGGTTCTTTATAGCTATTTTCAATTAATTCCAATTGCACATTGAAAAATTCTTTTTGAATTTCTGTTTCAGGGGAACTCATCTGAATTAGAAGAGATATTTTTCTATCCAAAAATATTCAAAATCTGAATATTCTCTCTCTAGAATATTTTTCTCTCTCTAGGCTAAAACAGATAGAAACAAGGTCTTTATATTTCTGAAGAGGGATTGATTACAGGGAAAGATACTAGACATCAAAAAGGGGGTGGGGGAGGAATCTTACAAGCAAGATCAACCCACAGATCCATATAAAAGAGCCATGGACTCATCTGTTGAGGACCAGCAAGGTCAATCAACCAGATCCATGCCCGGTTTCAGAAAACAACTCTTACTCCTTGTTCCAATATCTTCCACGACGCACGTGTGGGTATCTTCGGCGACCCAGAGCCCGAGCACCGTATGGTCAGCACCCTCTAGGATCCTTCGCAGGTGACCTAGCGCTTCACTCATAGGCCGCTTCCTTGGTCCCTCATCCACCGTACCGGAAGCTCACCATTTAAATCGAACCGAGGCTGGTCAAGACCTCGATCGACCTTGCTACGCGAGACGTCCTCCATCGACTCTCCGTCAGCAGTTGCAACTTTATCAGTTCAGTCTTCATGACCTTAATCCTCAAGACGGTCAAAATGCTTCTCCAGCATTCTTGACATAAAACAGTCATTTACAAACAGTCACAAAATACAGTTTCTATAACGAACTCTTGTCTTTCCATATTATCCACTCTCGGACCACATTACTTATTCCACATTCCATTCAGTGTGTACTCGTTCTCATCCATTCACTCATATAGACTACATTATCTCACATACATCTTCATATTCATTATTCTACATACATATCCATGTTCGTACGTCCACATCATACATCCAATTTCACATTCATACATACACATCTACATGCATACATCCACATCTACATTCATACATCCATACCTCCATTTCCACATCCACACATCCACATTCATATTCATACATCCACATTCACATGCATACATCCATTTTCACATCCTCATTCGTACATCCACATTCACATACATACATCCACATCCGTATCTACATCCATACATCCACATCCACCTCTTCATTCACATTCACATCCATACATCCACATCTACATACATACATCCATTTTCACATCCTCATTCATACATCCACATTCACATACATACATCCACATCCGTATCTACATCCATACATCCACATCCACCTCTTCATTCACATTCACATCCATACATCCACATCTACATACATACATCCACATCTACATACATACATCCATTTTCACATCCTCATTCATACATCCACATTTCATACATACATCCACATCCGTATCTACATCCATACATCCACATCCACCTCTTCATTCACAATCACTTCCATACATCCACATCTACATACATACATCCACATCTACATACATACATCCATACATCCACATCTACATACATACATCCATTTTCACATCCTCATTCATACATACACATCCACATACATACATACACATCCGTATCTACATCCATACATCCACATCCACATCAACATTCACATTCATACATATACAT
This sequence comes from Cibotium barometz, assembly GCF_041138505.1. Classification (NCBI taxonomy): domain Eukaryota; kingdom Viridiplantae; phylum Streptophyta; class Polypodiopsida; order Cyatheales; family Cibotiaceae; genus Cibotium; species Cibotium barometz. The sequence continues at coordinate 969,865 of NC_141108.1, read as the reverse complement.
CTACATGTATACATCCACATCACATTCATACAACCATATTACATCCATTCTCGTCCTAACACATCCCATATACATCTTAACACATCCTAACTCATCTTAACACATTCTATCACATCTCATACACATCTTATCACATCTTTTTACATCTCATACACCTCTTATCACATCCTATCACTTTCCATACGCATCTTATCAAATCTTATCACATCTCATACACATCTTATCACATCTTTTTACATCTCATACACCTCTTATCACATCCTATCACTTTCCATACGCATCTTATCAATGCTTATCACATCTCATATACCTCTTATCACATCTTATCACATTTCATATCTTTTTTTTAAATAGAGAATTCTTATATTTGATATAAGATTTCTCTACACATTTATTTATACATAAATTCCATTTAAGGAGACTAACACTTTCGAAATTAAAATCAATCTTTTATGCATCTTCTTATGCATAAATTCAATTTGGTAGGAAATTACACTTTTAGAATAAAAGAATTTCTCTTATGCATCTAAGTTATGCATAAAATCCATTTATGAGGAAAATCACACTTTTAGTATAAAAAGAATATCTTTTATGCATACCTATATGCATGAAATCCAATATGATAAAAGTAACACTTTTGATATAAAAAATTTTCCTTTATGCATACTTCTATGCATGAAAATTAAAAATGATAAAAGTAACCCTTTTGATATAAAAAATTTTCCTTTATGCATACTTCTATGCATGAAAATTAAAAATGATAAAAGTAACCCTTTTGATATAAAAAATTTTCCTTTATGCATACTTCTATGCATGAAAATTAAAAATGATAAAAGTAACACTTTTGATATAAAAAATTTTCCTTTATGCATACTTCTATGCATGAAAATTAAAAATGATAAAAGTAACACTTTTGATATAAAAAATTTTCCTTTATGCATACTTCTATGCATGAAAATTAAAAATGATAAAAGTAACACTTTTGATATAAAAAATTTTCCTTTATGCATACTTTTATGCATGAAAATTAAAAATGATAAAAGTAACACTTTTGATATAAAAAATTTTCCTTTATGTATACTTCTATGCATGAAAATTAAAAATGATAAAAGTAACACTTTTGATATAAAAAATTTTCCTTTATGTATACTTCTATGCATGAAAATTAAAAATGATAAAAGTAACACTTTTTATGTTAAAATAATAATCTTTTATGCATACCTCTATGCATGAAATCCAAATATGATAAAAGTAACACTTTTATGTTAAAATAATAATCTTTTATGCATAGCTCTATGCATGAAAAACAATGATGCATAATATAAAAATCAATTTCTCTATGATTACAATGAATATCTTTCAATTAATCTAGGATGATAATTCCTAGAATATGGTAGGAAGTCCTCTTTTTATGCTTTGAATGAAATTATTTTATGCATAATTTTTATAAAAATTTTGCCATAGCTCCGCTGCTATGACTGATAAATCTCAATTTTTCCAAGGGATAAAGCTTATCATTAAGAAAATAATTAAAATGATCTCTAATTGGATCATTAATCCATAATGGATTGAATCATCAATATATATAAACTAAAAGCATAAAAAAAGCCATTAATTTGGCCTCAAGCATAGTTTAATCTTGGGTTAAGGAAAAGCTTTATGAAAAGCTTGATTTGGATTGAGAATGGGTCATGAGTATGACCATTTCTTGAGTGAGAGAGAGAAATTACATAAAAACCATTAGAATTTAAACATAAATGAAAATTAACTTCAATAGCATTTATGAAATTATGTAACTCTTCACTACTATTCACCAATTAACTTCAATAGCATTTAAAAAACCATACCAATTAAGCTTCTCAAGCTTGAGAGGGGTTGAGAAGAGAGAAACATTGAGAAATTATAGAAAAGATCAATATTCACTAATTACCTTACAAATTGCTTGATTCTTTGTTCATGGTAGAGGCCCCCAACCAATCAATTGGTTAAGTATGTTGATGGAGCCACTAATTGGGATTGAAGAAAGAGGGAAGCTCCAAAAACTAGTGAATTATTAAATGAATTCACAGTTCTTGGCTTAGGTGGAGTAGAGTAACGATGCATAAACACTATATATTTTTCAACAAGGGGGAGGCTTCTATTTATAGGAAAAATCGAGCTCCTAACCAAACAAACTGATTCTAGAATTTTCTAAATCAGTTTGGTCAATTTTTGACCATTTTTAGGTCAGTTAAGCTAACTTTTTGGAACTAGACTTGAATTAGGAGAGAGGAGAGATGAAATATCTCAATTTTTATGAGTTTAAAACTCATTCAAGCATGTGAAATATGCACCTCCTTTAAAGAACTCCCCTTCCTTACATATGTGTCATAATGGAATCATTTTAATATTGCTCATAGTTTTTTTACTAATAAACCTTGTACATTTTCAACTCTTCATCTTATGTGAAATATGCACCTCCTTTAAAGAACTCCCCTTCCTTACATATGTGTCATAATGGAATCATTTTAATATTGCTCATAGTTTCTTTTACTAATAAACCTTGTATATTTTCAACTCTTCATCTTATGTGAAATATGCACCTCCTTTAAAGAACTCCCCTTCCTTACATATGTGTCATAATGGAATCATTTTAATATTGCTCATAGTTTTTTACTAATAAACCTTGTACATTTTCAACTCTTCATCTTATGTGAGCATTTACTCATTTTTGGATACCCAAAATATCTCATATTTTTAATATTGCTCATAGTTTTTTACTAATAAACCTTGTACATTTTCAACTCTTCATCTTATGTGAGCATTTACTCATTTTTGGGTATCTTCTTTTACAAATTGGATTTATCTCCTCCCTACACATGGATTGATGCTATTGGCCCATAGGAACCTTAATTGGACCATAATCCAAAATTTATAGAAAATCTAGACCCTTAGGCTAAGGTCCTTTATACCCATTTCCAATTAATTCCAATTGCACATTGGAAAGTTCTTTTTGAATTTCTGTTTCAGGGAAACTTATTTTAACAAGATGAGATAATTTTCTATCCAAAAATATTAAAAATTTGAATATTATCTCTCTAGAATATTTTCTCTCTCTAGGTTAAAACAGTTAGAAACAAGTCTTTTATATTTCTGAAGAGGGATTGATTACAGGGGAAGATGCTGGACATTTTGAGAGGCTAGGGAGGAATCTTACATTCTCTCGCACTTGAAAAACGCGAGATGCCCTCATCTCGCAAACTGGCGGTAATTTCGTAAGATGCACAAGTATGAGACTGAGAGAAATTTTTTAATTAAGATTAATCACCAATTAAAAAAAATCTCAAAGAGAGTAGGGTCAAGACAAGAACAAGATTTAAACTTTATTCATTCTTGGAACATATACAGTAAAGATAGAAGAACTCTTTACACTTCCATAAGCCCGTCCATCATATGATCACAAAAGCAGCACTCACAAGCTGCACACGTATAAGGTAACTCATCTATGGGAATGATTCTGTTGGTTATTGCCGCGCCTATCTCAGTGGTATGAGGTGTTCTAACAAAAGGACCTCTGAAGAGGCAAACCAAAAACGGGGTAAAGGCATATCTTCTGATGAGGAAGAAAACACGCCAGTAAGAAGACCCGCTCAGAAAACCCAAGATGTCTTGATCTCATGATGCAGTAGTATCGGGGACCCAAACCCAAGACTTCAATAACCATGGCCAAGCGGACATTGTTGCGAAAGTGCTGCTGACCCCAAGATGTTACCCTAGTTATGTCTTGATAGGTCCGCCATTTGGTCTGAGCTACAGACGTTCCCAATTGAGGAAAAAGTGAGCGCTCATACTATTCTATAAAATCCTTCTTCACAGACTCGCTTGCGTCTTGAAGGTGAAAAATCATCATGGATAAAACTAATTCCTGTTGCCAAGCCATGAAGGAGATTAAGAAGAAGGAGATCGATGGAAGTAAGATTACTGTGAGCGATAAGTAAAAGTTACGACTTATATAAAGGAAGGAGTTAGCGTAACCTAGAAGCCAACGGTATCTTGCCACTGAAGTTTTACCGTCTTTCCATGATTTGGGTTTGGTACATTATTCTATAGAAGGCGTTAAGAACTTTGAGATGAGGAGATAAAAGAAGTTCATAGGTTAGGTCACTTACTTCCTTTGGTCCACAATATCTGGGGGATAACTACTTATACTCCCCTAGAGATAAAGAATTCTTTTGGTCCGTATTCAATTGAAGACTATAACTGCTTCTTTGATTTCTCTGACTGTCCTCTTCTTATCCGTATATTGTCTCTGTCAATCCTAGGCAGCGTTTATATCTTTATGAATTGCTTGCATATGATGTTCTAAGTCGCCAAGCATTTGACTGGTCATTGTTTGGGACATCATAGCATAGCGGAGGCTACACTCCAACCCACACACTTGTCAATCCGTGAATGCAACCCGGTTAGCGCATAGAGGCTATCCCGAATGGGAGAAGATGAGTTAACCACACACTAATGACTTCTAGTCCTACTCAATCCTTCTTCAACATTCAAGCAATCAATCATTCAATCAACACATCAATCTAACATAGTCAAAGCATCAAGATTAGGCTACACTTAAGCACAAAAAATGCAACTTATGCAAAGAACCTAACATGCAAAGAGCTATCACCCAAGCCTCAACTACACATCATTTCATGCACAAGCTTCATCACATGCACTCTACAACTCACAAATCAAAACATCATTAAGAAATCTAGATTAGCAAGTGTGTAGACCAAAACCTCATATCATTGAAAATGTAGAGAATAGAGAGTACAAGATTGAAGCATGAATGGAGATGGAGAGCTTTGGGAGAGCACATGAGAAGGAGCTATGGAGCAAGCTCTCTCTATGAGCCTCTCAACCAAATGACCAAAGAGTGCTCTAGCTCTCAAATGGGCCACCTTTTATACAAAAATTCTAGAACTCCCAAAAGTTCCCATGTGGGATTATTATCAAGCCCTCTCCCACATTCATCTACAACTTGGGATTCTTTTCAAGAACCCTAAGTGTCTTTTTTGTTGCATCCTTGTATTGATCTTCATTTGTCATGCAACACTCCCCCCTTCCTATTTTGCACACGTCCTCGAGCGCGGTAGTAGCAAGAGCTGCAACAAAAAAAAACGATGGATACAAGTAAAATCTTTTATTGAAAAAAAGAAAAGAAAGGAAAAACCAGCAATGATAATTTCACACGTGAGCATACAAGTGCAAGGCTGATTAAAGTTTTAATGAGTACTAAAATAGGTGAGTAAAGTCTAGTCAAAGTGAGACTTAAGTGGTAGATAGTGCTATGCAAAGGCAAGTGTGCTTTGTACACCGCCGGTTATGACCGCAGTCTCAATGTCCTACAAGTATGTAAGTTATTCCTAAGTGGCAAACCTACTCCTAAATATGAGCAAAGGTGATTGGAACTCATTTCTTTTTCTTTTTCTTTTTTTACTTTGATGTGTGTGTAGAAGGTGATAAAGATTAAGGTTCCATCCCAAAGAGACCCAAGCAATGGCCAAGAGACCTCCGCCAAGAGAATCTAAAGACCGCTAAGTATCTCAAAGGCGACCGACCCCTTGAAGATGAGGGCATCGGTCTCGAGGGCCCATAGTGTACCCCAGAGTCCTACCAACATCTATCAAGGCGATAGATTCCTCAAAGGTTTTTTTCTAAAGCTTTTAGACATCAGTGTTCACCCCATGGAAACCAAGGCATCGGCCCCAAGGTGCTAAGACAACCCCAGGTCCTACCAAGCATTTCTCATGGCTGTAGACACATCATGTCTCAATTTACTTTGTATATATATATATTTTTTAGGGTATAATTTTTTAATAAATTTTTATTACTCCTAGCACCTAGCTCATATCTAAGAGGTAGCTACCACTAGGGATAACTAATATACCTTGAAAGCATAAGAACTTGGCATATTCCCTTGGTATATATCCTACACTGTCTTTAGATAGAAATATCTTTTACTAAGTCTTCTAAGAGTCTAGAATTCACTCACCATATTTTAACAACTAATCAAAAACTTAAACCAGCCAACATTGTGTGAACATGCAAACCATATATTCGAAAGATAAAAGTACATAAAGAAATAAAGATTAAGATTTGAATACACCTGTTGTAGTGCCCTGTTGATGTTGTTCGTTTGCATTGATGAATTGCTGATTTTGTGCAGATTGCTCCTCCTTGATTTTTGTAGGCGTAGCATGTCTCCCCCCTTCCTAATTTGTGTGCATGATAGGTGGACTATTGGGGCGTGTTTGATGCTCTTGTTTTTTACGGAGATTTCTGCAAAATTTTTATTAACAAACACGAAAAGAAAAGAAAAGAATAAAATTTGCCATTGGTGCCAAACACCGAATATAGCCGAGGGGAAAAACCCAGTGGGAGAAAAGTGCCCTAGCTTGTCGATCTTATTGTGGAGTCGCTGAGCTTACCTTTGCCCTGATAGTGGCGATCATATCAAAAAGAACATAATCCTCTAAGGCATAAGGAACCACACTATTCAAACATTGATCTACCAAAGAGCTTCAATTGTAGTGTTAATGCCTTATCTTTGATTTTAGGTATGTCCTTCTTGGGTGGAAATTTTATCAATTGTCTTGGAATTTGAGCAAGGTAAGAGGATTTAGGCATTGAAATGCTAGAATCTATGCTCAAATGAGACTCATGTGAAGTTGGATGTTTCTTAGGTACACCATTGGAGGGTGGAATTGTGTAACAAGGAGAAATCGGGACAACCGGTGTTTCAATACATGTTTTAGGAAGATCAACACAAGTAGATTTGTAGGTGCTATCACAGCCACCTTTCCTTTCTTGAAGAGTTTGTGTGGATTTCTTTTGCACCCACTGATATGGAAAATCAAGGGTGGCTTTTGGAATCTTTCTGAAACACTCTTTTACCCCTAGCAAAGCATGGCATTTTGGAAGCCAAATTACTGTTGCACCCTCATAATAGCCTTGTGCTTTAAGAACATGTTTTGGGACCCATCGAGTAACAATCCGAGGTTTAGGCTTAGAAATGATGTGCTTTTTAGGAGGCTTAGCAATTGGACTAGATGGTACAAGTTTGTACGCATCTTTGGGTAGCCACATTGATAATTCCTTCTTGCCTGGCCTTCTTTGAGCGGCAACTAGAGTAATTGGAACATGCCAGCCATGACCCTCACTTGAGTACTCATCAATTATCCACATCATTCGTTTTGGAGCTTCAAGAACAGATTTTGAAAGTGCGTTGTGTAGGGTAGAAACACCACCCTTTTGATCCATTTTGCTCTTGCCTTTCCTATCCCTTTCCAAATTTAGATCTACAAGAAGTAAATCATCTATGGATGGCTTTGAGGACTGGGCATTGGAGGGTCCAGGCATGTCCGGCTCAATGAGCCAATCATCTCTAGACTCCCTTGCTCTGGAAAGTTCTGATAAGTCTAAGAACTCGGTTTTAGAGAGCTCCCCTAATTTGTCTACATTTTCTGGATGGTAGGTGACTTCGTAGCGAACACCATCTCCACCCATGTACATGTTACCCTGGTCATTGACTAGAGGTGCTCTATCAAGTTCTGAGAAAATGTCTGCGATCTTAACAAGATACCGTTGTTGTGGATCCCTAAAGATCTCAGCTCCTTGAGCATTTGTGTAGACATATTGGAGTCTCACATTGAGTGTTAACCCCATGGTGTCGGCTTCAAATGGATTAAAGGATCTTGTGGGTGTTCTATTTGGGGCTACGGGATGACTATTTGATGGCCCAAGATTGTCCATGGACAATGAACTAGTTGTTCTGGAGGAAAGGGTATCGGATTGGGATTCAGAAAGGGTTTCAGCAATATCTGCCAAATTGCCTACCGATTGGGTCCCACTTTCTTGCGTAGGTACTCTAGAAGGTGCCCTAGGCCCTATGGCAGAATCTACAAGACGTCGCGACCGCAAGTGCATAAGGTCTAATTTTTTTTTGGTTTTTTGTGTGTTTTTTGTTTTGTTTTGTTTTGTTTTTAATAAATAAATAAATATATATATATATATATGTATATATATATATATATATATTTTTAACCTACCTAATCACTAAATGCAACTAAAAAGAATATGTGTGGCGTAACTATCTATCCTATTTTTTTATTATTATTTTTATGTTTTTTTAAATGATTTTTTTAATGATTTTATGATTTTTATGTTTTTTACTTTTTTTTAATTTTTTAAATTTACACAAAAATTATGAATCACACTAAAAAAAATACTAATTATGCACAAAGTTACAAAAATTTAAAAATGAAGGTTACACTAATTATGCAAAAAATTAAAAAAAATAAAGAATTACAAAATATGCAAAAAAATAGACTCCTAAAAAACACTTAAAAATTTATATATATATATATATATATATATATATATATAAACTTTTCTTTTGTTTTCTTTTGTTTTTTTTTCTTTTGTTGTTTTTTTTTTAAGACCAATAAATTTCGTGCCAAATATAAAAAATATGAATTTACTAATGATGCATCAATTACAAAAATTCTAAAATAAAATAAAATAAAATAAAAATAAAAAATGCAAGCTACTTTAATTATGCAAAAATTTACATAATGAACAATGGATTCAAAATACAAAAATTAAATTGTTTTTCCTTTTTTTTTCTATCTCTTTTTGTTTTTTTTTAAAAAAAATATTAAATTATTTTTTTCTTCTTTTTTCTTTCTTTCTTTTTTTTTCTCTTTTTCTCTTTTTGTTTTTTTTAAAAAAAATATTTTGTTGTTGTTGTTTTTTTTATATTTATTATTATTTTTTTAATTTAAAAATATAAAAAAACATAAAAAATAAAAAATAAAAAAATAAAAAAAATGAAAATGCACCTACCTTATCCGCCGCCTCTTTCTCTGCGGATTCGCCGGCCGCCTTCATGTGCCTCCGTCAAACCTCTTTAATGGCCAGCTTTCGCTTTCTTTTTTCGGCCAGTTCACCACCTCGCCTACAGCCAATCGCCTTTGACTGCTGCAACAGCTACTTTAGCTTCTGGCGTCTTCGCCTTCTCTGTCGGCCACCACCTCTGCTGCGGCCCTTCTTCGCTGAAGCTCGTCGCCTTCTCTACCTCCTCCTGGTCCTTAGCCTCACCTTCGCCTGCTCTCCCCGCAGAGCAGCCACGAGCTTCTCACCCTCTTCTCCCCCGGAGCAGAGAGTTCACACAGGAGAGGGACAGCAAAGCAGCGTGGCCACGGTGACCGCTGCTGCTTGTGCTTGCCAGAGCCTGGAGTGCCTGGATGTTTTGGTGAAGACCTTTGTGCAGTCGAGGCCTGTGGACGTCGTGAGTTACGCGCCTACCCGCAAGCTGTGGGCAGAGGGCGGCCGCGGACGTGACCCTGTCTTTCACCGGTCACCTCTTCCGTCTCACGACCCCGAACGGGACTGCGGACCGGCCCCGACCCGCTCCCTCCACGCTCCTGCCCCGACGCCTCAGCCAGTCCCCATCTCCAGCACCCGTTGCTGTCCGACGCCCCTACTTCTTCACCACAACCTCCGCCACCTTTTTCTCCTTCTCGCTGCCGGCCAGTTCACATTTATATATATATATATATATATATATTTTGCTGCGCCTTGCTGGACGTGCGGCCAGCCTTCGCTTCTCAGCTGCCCGGCCTTCACAACTGGTGTGCCTCCGCCGTCGGTTTCCAGTAGCTTAAGGTCGTGCCTTTTGCTGCTGTGCCTCCCCGCCCTACGCCTTTGCTCGCTGCTCTCAAGCCAGCCCACAACGGCCACGTCATTTGCATCCACGTCAGCTGCAGCCACTGCCAGGCCTTTCGCCTTCTACAGCTGCAGCCTCTGCCAGCAGCTTACCTCACTTCCACGCGGCCACTTCCTTCCACTGCTGCAAGTGCTTGCCTTCGCACCAGCCATCAAACGGCTGAGTGGTATTTTTTTTATTTTTTTATTTTTTTAATTTTGCAGACCGCTTTCAAGAGCTACTAGAAGCTAGCACTCCCTTTTGAATATCGCCTGGGCTTGGCCTTGAGTGCCGTGGATACAGTGCTCTCCACACAAGCCTCTATAGTATAATAGCCTAATTAATGAACACACGCCTTGCAACCTTAATATATTACGCACTTTTTTAAAATGCAAAGGTCGGTGCCTACGTGAAAAAGGAAAGGCTGAATGCCCCTCGCTTAGCAACTCTCTCCACTCTTTTTTTTTTTTCTTTCTCCCTTCTCTTTCCCTCTCTCCTCTCTTCCTTAAGCGGGCTTCACGCTTGGGAGCCTATGGAGCTTGCATAAGCTATGGAAGAGCTTTATTTATTTATTTATTTATTTTTACTAATCACATGTTAGCGAAAAGCATAAAAGCATGAAATGGTAAAAAAAACAATGACTGTAAGCATAATGACGGTACTTGAAAAGCAATAAAACATAAAAAACAATGCGAGAGAAACCTCAACCGCTCAATGGTTTTAATTTTTTTTTGCTTTTAATCAAAAAACAGAAAACACACAAGGCGCCCTTGAGATCACACACTCAATGCCCTTGCAAACTCTACTCTAATCTATCCTAATCCACGATTCAATGGAGCACTTAGTAAGAAGTAATGGTTAACACCCTTCACTAACTTAGGTGTGCATTCCCCGGCAGCGGCGCCATTGTTTGGGACATCATAGCATAGCGGAGGCTACACTCCAACCCACACACTTGTCAATCCGTGAATGCAACCCGGTTAGCGCATAGAGGCTATCCCGAATGGGAGAAGATGAGTTAACCACACACTAATGACTTCTAGTCCTACTCAATCCTTCTTCAACATTCAAGCAATCAATCATTCAATCAACACATCAATCTAACATAGTCAAAGCATCAAGATTAGGCTACACTTAAGCACAAAAAATGCAACTTATGCAAAGAACCTAACATGCAAAGAGCTATCACACAAGCCTCAACTACACATCATTTCATGCACAAGCTTCATCACATGCACTCTACAACTTACAAATCAAAACATCATTAAGAAATCTAGATTAGCAAGTGTGTAGACCAAAACCTCATATCATTGAAAATGTAGAGAATAGAGAGTACAAGATTGAAGCATGAATGGAGATGGAGAGCTTTGGGAGAGCACATGAGAAGGAGCTATGGAGCAAGCTCTCTCTATGAGCCTCTCAACCAAATGACCAAAGAGTGCTCTAGCTCTCAAATGGGCCACCTTTTATACAAAAATTCTAGAACTCCCAAAAGTTCCCATGTGGGATTATTATCAAGCCCTCTCCCACATTCATCTACAACTTGGGATTCTTTTCAAGAACCCTAAGTGTCTTTTTTGTTGCATCCTTGTATTGATCTTCATTTGTCATGCAACAGTCATCTCGACCCTAATCAATGGGTCGGACCTAGTTAATGGAGTTAAGCAATCTTGTCTGAGATGGACCCTGATTAGATTGGTATGAGGGAATTGGTCTCTGAATTTGGGTTCTAGACTTCCTTGTGCCCTTTCCATGGTAGGAGTTGGGCCGTGTTTTAACTGATGACTAAAACCTTGGCATCCAAAATACCGGTTCTCACTTCTGAACTCATCGTTCTGAATCCTTAAAACAAGTGGGCTCCTGAGAAGGTATTCTGGGAAAAGTGTCTTCCCTTTTTAAACAGAATCTTTCTTTTATTTTAGAGAGAGAATAATTATAAGATCAAAAAGGGAGATTCTTACTCCTGTATACCTCTAAGGCTGGGGGAGGAATCTTACATTCTACCCCACTTAAAAGGTGCAAGATGTCCTCATCTCACAAGTAGAGGATAACTCTTTTGCTTAAGATCCAATTTATTCTGGGGTTCCTTATATTCCGGTCAACCCAACAGAATATGGGGATAAATATCCCTTATATAGAACTCATCATTAAATAACAATTCATTCAGATCATATCATTCATATCTTTCACACGATAATGGTCCATTAGACCGAAAAATTTCCTTCTGAACATTCCTCCACGGAATTTAAGTTAAGCAAGATCTCAATTTGTCATCCCTTAACTTGATCTACCGTCTCAAGTATTAACAGTAGCAATTTGACAGCACAATCTACTAATCTCATAGTGATTTGCTGAATCATTTTCATCATTTATCATTACAGGGACTCGTCCCAATCATCCACATTGTGGTTTTGCTCAGCTTATTACATTTCAACCCATTTTCAAGGATCATCATTTTTCAATCAGAATCCAAATCAATTCATCAGTTCCCAAACAGAATTAAAAATCATATCAACCACATTCGAAATCATCATCTGGATAGCATTAACTCTTATACTTTCAAGTCTTAGATTTACTCGTATATACTGTCGGTAAAGAGCTGCAGTTATACCCTCGGTATATACGGATAGTCATGATACTCGAAACTATAAGGTAAATACCATCATGTCTAGGTCTCAAGCAAGTCAGGGTTCCATACAATTGCGGTACTTCCAATTGAAGACCCAATTACTAATTTACGAATTTCAATTTGAATTAACAATTTGTATGAATTATATCAAACAATTACAACCTTTTTGTGCGTCTTGATAAACTTTTGACATAATTGGCTCCTCAGTTGATCTTATTGGAGATCTATGACTTAAGTCTGATAAATAGATTTTTCTTTATCCGATCGTCCGTAAAAAAAAACATTTGTATATTTATATACAAGTTGCAATAAGTACATAGAGTGGCTCGGCTCCAAAATTCAAAATCTCCTCGAGAGACGCATAAGACGACGGTACTGGGCCATAGTCATGCCCTGTTACATAAGTTCTCTAACTGCGAAGGGAGTTATTATTTTCTCCTTAGGGATAAATCGACTAAGGAGTCTATAAATTCGACATGAAAGTCTGAAATTTCGAGGTGTCGAATGATATAGAATGACACCATGCACCATTTTCAGCTTTAACAGGATCATAGTCAATGAGAGATTCTGCCACAGCATTGTACGGCGGTTGCAATGGGCGTGGACATATTGCCCTGCAAACCACTTATGTTGTATTCTCTCCGCTGGGGTAGGAAAATATAAATCCGCAAAATGGCGTGCGAGTCTTGCTCGGCTTGTTTGAGTTGAAGCGGAAGAGATGAGATGCTCGAAGGCAAATGCAATCATATCTTGAGACTGGGTGAGGTCGGGAATACCAGATAAATGTGGAACTTCCATCTATAAAAACAATTTCTTTGATTAAAATTTCTTCATTAAAGAAGCTTACGGAATGAAAATACATTACGAAAATGCTGTTTCTGAATTCTTATTATTACCAATTTCAGATAAGAATTTAATTATCTTTATTAGCTTTCAAAACCTGCTCTGATACCAACTGTGAGATCCCAATCTCCACCACGCAACAGATTCGGGGTACTAGCAGCGGAAGTAGCACATCGTGCACGGGTAGGGGTCTCACACTTGGGGCCTCGCCCACGGATATCCGAACAAGAGACTAATCCGTCGGTTTGTCCAAAATCGAAACCGGAAAAACTCCCTTTACCCGGAAAGCATGGGCGATTCCACCAGGATAACTCTTTACTCTAACGTAGTCAAGATGATTACGGATCAACTGATCTGACTGCACCTTTAACGGTACTTGGTCAATTCAAGGAAGAAACTTGCACTTGGATCATTGGGATCAACGCTTTTTTCCCCATCAAGAGGCATAGCCGTTGATTCCTATCCATAGAACAATTTCTATCCGGGATTTACTTCATCTATCGTAATAATAGAAATTAAAATCTCGATTTACGGATCCATCAGTCCAGCCTAACCCCATCCAGTCCCATGGGTTAGCCAACCGCCCAACCACTGTAGTGATGGGATCCAATTAATAATTTGGTTAGGTTTTGTCCCGGGTACCAAGGAAAAGAGTTCCAAGGCCCCCTAGCCGGAAGTTCATACAAACATAAAACTAGTCATACCACTTACACACCCAATATGAAATAGCCTTTTTCTTAGCATCAACTAGCTTTAAAACAATCCTTTAATAAAACCATTATGTCACTGATGACAATCCTCAAAGTCTCTGGTTGAATCCTTATTTTCAGTCATTCTTTCATCGGTGTACTTATGGCATCATTGGCAACTAGAACGCTCACCACCTGTTCTCTCAGGGGCCTTTTCCATAGTTCCTAGCTCATAGTAACTGGCAATATATTCATATAATAGAATGGAATCTCCGTGGAAGATCAGCAAGATCAACCCACAGATCCATATAAAAGAGCCATGGACTCATCTGTTGAGGACCAGCAAGGTCAATCAACCAGATCCATGCCCGGTTTCAGAAAACAACTCTTACTCCTTGTTCCAATATCTTCCACGATGCACGTGTGGGTATCTTCGGCGACCCAGAGCCCGAGCACCGTATGGTCAGCACTCTCTAGGATCCTTCGCAGGTGACCTAGCGCTTCACTCATAGGCTGCTTCCTTGGTCCCTCATCCACCGTACCGGAAGCTCACCATTTAAATCAAACCGAGGCTGGTCAAGACCTCGATCGACCTTGCTACGCGAGACGTCCTCCATCGACTCTCCGTCAGCAGTTGCAACTTTATCAGTTCAGTCTTCATGACCTTAATCCTCAAGACGGTCAAAATGCTTCTCCAGCATTCTTGACATAAAACAGTAATTTACAAACAATCACAAAATACAGTTTCTATAACGAACTCTTGTCTTTCCATATTATCCACTCTCGGACCACATTACTTATTCCACATTCCATTCAGTGTGTACTCGTTCTCATCCATTCACTCATATAGACTACATTATCTCACATACATCTTCATATTCATTATTCTACATACATATCCATGTTCGTACGTCCACATCATACATCCAATTTCACATTCATACATACGCATCTACATGCATACATCCACATCTACATTCATACATCCATACCTCCATTTCCACATCCACACATCCACATTCATATTCATACATCCACATTCACATGCATACATCCATTTTCACATCCTCATTCGTACATCCACATTCACATACATACATCCACATCCGTATCTACATCCATACATCCACATCCACCTCTTCATTCACATTCACATCCATACATCCGCATCTACATACATACATCCATTTTCACATCCTCATTCATACATCCACATTCACATACATACATCCACATCCGTATCTACATCCATACATCCACATCCACCTCTTCATTCATATTC
The DNA here is from genome assembly GCF_041138505.1 of Cibotium barometz. Taxonomy (NCBI): domain Eukaryota; kingdom Viridiplantae; phylum Streptophyta; class Polypodiopsida; order Cyatheales; family Cibotiaceae; genus Cibotium; species Cibotium barometz. The sequence goes on along the minus strand of NC_141108.1, from coordinate 954,689 downwards.
ACATCCATACATCCACATCTACATACATACATCCATTTTCACATCCTCATTCATACATCCACATTTCATACATACATCCACATCCGTATCTACATCCATACATCCACATCCACCTCTTCATTCACAATCACTTCCATACATCCACATCTACATACATACATCCACATCTACATACATACATCCATACATCCACATCTACATACATACATCCATTTTCACATCCTCATTCATACATACACATCCACATACATACATACACATCCGTATCTACATCCTTAATATTGCTCATAGTTTTTTACTAATAAACCTTGTACATTTTCAACTCTTCATCTTATGTGAGCATTTACTCATTTTTGGATACCCAAAATATCTCATATTTTTAATATTGCTCATAGTTTTTTACTAATAAACCTTGTACATTTTCAACTCTTCATCTTATGTGAGCATTTACTCATTTTTGGGTATCTTCTTTTACAAATTGGATTTATCTCCTCCCTACACATGGATTGATGCTATTGGCCCATAGGAACCTTAATTGGACCATAATCCAAAATTTATAGAAAATCTAGACCCTTAGGCTAAGGTCCTTTATACCCATTTCCAATTAATTCCAATTGCACATTGGAAAGTTCTTTTTGAATTTCTGTTTCAGGGAAACTTATTTTAATAAGATGAGATAATTTTCTATCCAAAAATATTAAAAATTTGAATATTATCTCTCTAGAATATTTTCTCTCTCTAGGTTAAAACAGTTAGAAACAAGTCTTTTATATTTCTGAAGAGGGATTGATTACAGGGGAAGATGCTGGACATTTTGAGAGGCTGGGGAGGAATCTTACAATAGTACAATAATGCCAAAGATAAGATTTATAATTAAAAAATTTTATATATAAATCGATTCCATACAAGCCAAACTAGCTCTCTTATTCTTTTCCTTTATACTGCATGATCTAGAATTCGACCTTCCAGCCTCTACATGCTGGGCAAAATCCTATGGGACCATACACCTCATCGTCAGTCACTGGGTGAGGACTCAAGTCAACCTGTTGCCCTCTCAAGCTCCGTCGCTCGATCCTCCCACCCCTTAGAGAAAGATGCCTACGCACTAAGGTGGGCTTATTCACCACACTAGCTTGGGCCCTCAGAACTAGAAAGCATCACAATCTCTTGCCTCAATCGGTGAACCTTATTCTCCCAATGGTATGAGGGATACAATGGGCCAATCCTCCCAGGCTTTGCTAACAAACCCGCCCGGCTACACAAGCACGGAATGGAGTTAGCGTGTTGAAGCTAGGAAAAACCTGCACTCTTTCTTTTAAAGATAACAATTTCAATACAAACCATTGAATACAATATCACTTCAAATAGTAGCTTCATACATTTTTTTTCAAAGATACACATCCTCTTTCTTCATTTATTGACATTAATATTTAAAAGATAATCAAGCTAACCTGGCCACCGTTCCCTTGTGGAGCTTGCACAACGGGAGGGTTGGAGCTGCATTAGGAGCAGCTTCTCCAATTTTATTGTTGCGTGCTCCTCTTGAGGTGATATTTTGCCGTTTCCAAGATGGGGTCATCTGGAATGTCACCTTGTAGTGCTCTATGCTGCGATCATAATGCTTTAGTCGGATCTCGATTCTGAGATCGTTTTCTCATTCTATGGGCCAAAAACTACAGGGTACAAACCTTCTCTAAGGTAGAAAACCTCTTGCTAAAGTCCACGCAAAATGGGGGGGGGAGGGAGGGAGGGAGGAATTTGTGAGATGTCCTCAAGGAAAAGGCAAAAACGTTTTGCTGAGGGGTGAGGGAAATGGGCTTATCTGAGAGTTGGCAGATCAGGGGGTGCTGAGAGAAAGGCTGCAAGGTACGGTTGCAGGTGCTGTTGTAAGTACAGTATGCAGGCGTAGAAGGATGGTACGGGCTCACAATATGGCCTTAAGCAGGGTATACTCTACGCAAGAATGCGTGATGGCTATGGAGTACCCTGGGGGTTTATATATCTGTGGGGGTGCAGGTGTGGGTGCTGAGAAAAGTACGGTTGAAAGGACGGTGTACCATCAAAGTGTGCCAATTAGTGGTCTGCATGGGCCTGGGGAAAGGTACGGTGGTGGTGCTCAAGCAAAGGAGTGGTACGCATGTACCCTTTTTGGTTAGAGGTAGCATGGTTGTCCACGTTGGCGGTGCGTGTGGACCATACAGTAGGAAGTCGGCCTTTGGTACTTGCATGGTCACTGTACGGGTGCCTTGGTACTTGCATGGTCACTGTACAGGTGCCTTGGTGACTGTGTATGGTCCTTTTTTGGGACGGGGTTCCCAAATTTGGGACATCGGCCTCAATTTGTGTGTCAGACCGCCCAAGGGGGTGAAACATTTGTTTCAACAAAAAATGTCTGGGATATTCCCCTGCTGGTCGTTGGGGTGTAGACCGTTCGTCAATCGGATGCTCGATCGCGTATTTATTAAGGTTTGAAGGTCGTTATTTTTAATTAAAAATAACCAAAATTCGCGTACAAGCTTGATTCGGTGTGTTTGTTTTGGATGCTGTAAAATCCTATATTAGGATAAAATCACGCGCAAATTCCAAATTTGGACTCAAAATTTGAAGATTCTAAGTAGAAATGGCTCGTTTAATAAAATCACTGATTTTTACACTTCATAAATTCATCTATTATATGGATATTTCTTTATTAATGAAGATGGGCATGTTACATCCTTCCCCCCTTAAAGAAATTGAGATGTCCTCATCTTCTTTAAGAGTGTAGCTTCATCTTCCCAAGTTGCATTCTCTTCAAGGTCATCTTTCACTGTACTAGATATTCTACAAGAGTTCTATTTCGGAGTTGCCTTTCTCTAGAATTTATGATCCTACTAGGCTATAATTCAAGGACTCCTTGAGTAGGGATTACAACTTTTTCATCATCAAGAATACGATCGAGGACTGGGTATAGTGGTTTTTTATTGTGATGTGTACTCAGGGGGGGTTCACTATATGTAAATCCTCTATATCACGTGCATTCAAGGCCTATTTAAAAAGTCCCTTATCTGTGAATTTTTTAGTGAATATAATGTATCCTTTCCTATTCAAATCTGTAATTTTTTTTAAAAATAGAATAAATAAATCTCCTGTGTAAATATATTTCTGTAAGTTTTAAATATTTAAAATGTCCTTCTGTTGAACCCACGTGATACTTACATATTTATATGAGTGACCCCCCCGAGGATGTGTACTCTACTTGTATTTGAAGGATTACAAGTGTTCATGTGGAGAATTCCTTTACACATGAAGTATTCTTGTTTTAAAAATTTGGGCAAGCTGATAAGGCATCACTCTATTAGACCAGCTCATCACAGAAGAAGAAAAACGATGGGCTGAGTTGCAAATGCTTGTTTGGGAATCATAATCATGATCCATGGTCTAATGCACCTACCACAATTATTGCAACTCTTGTGTGGAAGGTAATGTTTGTAAAAAGATTTTACATTTGTATTGTTTATGTGTAGTTCTTACATTTGTATAAGAAATTTTTCCATTGGCTTGTAGGATGAAATAGATAAGTCAAAGAAAAAATACATTGAAGGATTGGACTAAGATGCTTTAGGGGAAGATGAGTATAAACAAATATGTGACAAAGTAACGCAAGTTGTAGGTGTGCATTATCGTTGTGACAAGACATATAAGATGTTGAATGTGTCCAATCCAAACAATGGGATGGCTTCTTCAACCTTGTGTATGATTATGATTGGTCACCACTTCGGAGTGGTCCACTCTCAAAGGATAAACTTATTATCCTTGCACAATCATGCCTTTCAGCACAAAGCTGAGTTTAATTTGCTAGGCATCCTTTGTTCATCAACAAGTCTTTATTTCATACATAATTGAAATGTGGTTGTAGAAAACAAGAGGTACTACACATGATTATATTTGAAAAAACAGAACTATTGGCATTATATGCTTTCTGAGGCTGAAACTATCTTCGATGATCTATCTTCATAGGGTTTTGAGTTTCCTGAGGGTTTTGTAGACTTCTACTACTATTTTAGAGACATGCATCTTGATATGGCCTTTCTCAGATTTGGTCTCAGGATTTGGTAAATGATATAAAACCCACACAAGATGCTACCAACAAGCAGCCAAAGTTGAGATAATCAGTCATGCATTTGATATACATGTATACTTTTCATTGTCTTTTAATTATCATGTAAAGGTCTTAACACTATCGTGTGATTATATCATGCCTTAAACTACTGTGTGAGAGCCTACTTTGTAGGTGGCTATTTTAAGTTAAAAAATTGGTCTCAAAAGAAAGGAGACTCTGTCCAATTTTGTATGAAAGTTTATGGCCTTCATTGGATAAATGTATTATATGTATAACAATAAGTTTTCAAGTACTCACTAAGTTTTGCTCAATGATTGAGTGTAGGTGGGTATGAGTTTTTGGCTACTCAAGGGACATTTAACGTTTTGCTTGAAAAAATACAATCTTGGAGTAGGCCAGATTCAAAGGGGAGTATGTACCCTTCACGATTTTTAGAGAGAAGTATTGCAAGGTTGTAACATGCCCATCATCATTAATTAAAAAAATGTCCCTGTATAGATGAATTTATGAGTTTTTATAGTGTAAAAATCAGTGATTTTATTAAATGATCCATTTCCACTTAGAATCTTTAAATTTCAATTCCAAATTTGAAATCTACGTGCAATTTTACCCTGATATAGGATTTTACAGCTTCCAAAACAAACACCGGATCAAGCTTATACGCGAATTTTAGTTATTTTTAGTTCAAAAAATGACGACCTTTAAACCTTCATAAATGTACGATCGGGTGACTGATTAATAGATGGTCTGCACCCCAACGACCAGGAGAACATCCTAGACATTTTTTATGAAAAAATAATTCACCCCTAGGATGCTCCAACATGCGAATCAAGGCCACTGTCCCAAAATTGGGGACCCCACCCCAAAAAGACCGTACACTCTCACCAGAGCGCCCATACAATGGCTGCGTAAGTACACAAGGCCGACCACCCATTGTATGGTCCACACGTACAGCCATATGGACATCCATGCTGCCTGGGGACAAAAGGTTACATGTGTACCACACCTTTGCCTGTGCATCGCCACCGTACCTTTCCCCAGGCTGATCCAGAAGGCCAATGATGACCGGTGCACTTTGATGGTACAGCATCCCTTCACGCGTACTTTTCTATGTACCCGCAATCGTACCCTGCACCTATATAAACCCCCGTGTACTCCATGGCCACCACAACAGCTCATTGCATAGAGCACACTCACCCGACACCCAACACGAGGCCGTACCGCCAGTCTGTGCGACCTTAGCATTAGCATGCATACTGTGTAGAAGATGTTTCCCGATCGTACTTGCTGTACTTGCAGTCGTGCCTTACAGCTCTCACCGCCTTCCTCTTAGCACCCCCTAATCAGCCATCTCAAGCCCTTTTTCAGTCACCGTGTCCCCCCCCCTCCGTGTGAAGGGACTTATAGCCCTCACTCCCTTGAAGCAAAACGTTTTTTCCCTTTAGGACATCTCACAATTCCCCCCCAATTTGCATAGACTTTAATAAGAGGTTTTTGAGAAGGTTCACGCGCTGCGGTTTTTTGCTCATAGAGTGAGCAAACGATCTCGGAATCGAGATCTGACTAAAGCACTGCAATCACAGTGTTAAGCACTAGGAGGCAGTGATCAACATGTCCCCATCCCAAAAACCCCAAAATGTCACCTCGAAAGACGTACGCAACGATGAGAGTAGAGAAAATGCTCCTAACGGCTCCAACCCTCCCGCCGTTGCAAGCTTCACAAGGGAACGGTGGCTAGGTTAGCTTGGTCATCATTTAAAAGGAGTTTTAAATTATTCTTTAATATTAATATCAATAAATCAAGAAAGAAGATGTGAATTTTTCCATTGAAAAATGTTAGAAATTCTATGAAGCTATTATTTGAATTGATGTTGTATTTTGTAATCGATGGTTAGTATTGAAATTGCTATTTTAAAGGAAAAGAGTACAGCTATTTTCTCCTTACTTCGACGCTAACTCCGTTTTTGTGCTCGTGTATCCGGGCACCGTCAAGCAAGGCCCTTAGTCGGCCCATGGTATTCCTCATACCATTGGGAGAATGAGGTTCACCGATTGAGTTGAGTAATCGTGATGCTGCCTAGTTCTGAGGACCCAGGTTAGTGCAGTGAATAAGCCCACCCTAGAACGTAGACATCCCTTTGAGGGGCGAGAGGATCGAGCGACGGATCCTGAGGTTTCAATAGGCCAGCTTGAGTCCTTGCCACCTATCGACAATGAGGTGTATGGTCTCGTAGGGTTTGCTGAGTCTGTAGAGGTTGGAAGGCCGAATTCTAGATCATCTGTAGTATAAACAAAAAGAATAAGAGATCTAGTTTGGCTTGTATGGAATTGATTCTTGTATAAAAATTATATATATATATATATATATATATATCTTGTTTAGCATTATTATACTGTGAAAAGAGCTTGTTTTATAATAACGAACCTTGTGAAAGGGACCTAATTAAGGAACATGTTTATTTATATCAAACAGTGTGGTAGGATTAATTAGAAAACCAATTGACGCGTGAGTAGGGTGGAAAGTGGGAGGATGGAATGCCCCGATGGCACCATCCTACGGAAGGGTGGACCCAATTAGTCGGGTAGATTTTCAACAAATTAAGTGAAAGCCCTACACTAGATAAATAAGTTCTCGGGCAACTCTATTCTAGAAGACTAGGCTAGCGGCTTTGCCTTGCATGGATGAGAAAAAAAGCGTTGTCTCTAGGAATCAAGATTAGTAGTTTTCCAAATTATGATCAATTACCTTATGGGTGATTTGATTTTTAGAAGACCACGCTCCCCCTACGGGATAGGACTAGGTCTTACTTACAAATTGTATCCTTGAATCTTTGCATGGTCAAGGTGTCAATGAGTAGGAAATTTTCTCTAAGTTAAGACTTAGTAGACTATTATAAGTGTTTCCCCTATTTTGGAAGGGGGGAACCTTACAATTGGTATCAAAGCCAATCTTAGCTCCTAGGACTTGCCATTTAAGGAATATTTTGCAATGTATGTTTTACCTAACATAATGCTAATCAATAAAAATGCCTTACTAAGAACAAATTGAATTGATGTTTGAATGGTTGTAGAAAGAGGGAGATGCCTACTCGAGATTTCTAGTTTTCCAATGCATCTTCCAAAACCACTTGGTCACTCCTCAAATTTTGAGTTTCGTGACACCATGGTGCAGATACTAAAGAAGATGTCCCTCCCCCATTTCTCTCGTATCAAAAGAGGATGGGGTAGAGATTTCTGGAGTCACGGGCCGAGATATTTCTTCATTTCGAGAGCGAATTGAGTTGGGAACCTTACCAATGATCTAAAGTGGATTCGTTGGATTGAAAAGTTAAAGATGGTCTGTTTATTTTGGTTTGTGGGTACTCCCGACACCTCTTGACTATAGATGGGAATCACATACCATAGGACCATTGGGTGTATGATCGAGTGATGCAGGTCTTACCTGCTGAGACAGAGTAGTCGCGTGATGATGGGACATAGCCCAATCTAGTCTGTGCAACCCTAGCATTAGCCTGCATACTCTGTAGAAGTTGATGCTGCCCGACTGTACTTACTACCTGCAGCCGTGCGTTATAGCCCTCACCACCTTCCTCTTAGCACCCTGTAATCAGCCATCTCTTAGATAAGCCCTTTTTCAGTCACCCCACCCTTGTGAGTAGAGGGTGTCCTTAACTCCTCTCTCCACCCTCTACTTCTCTCCCCCCATCCCCCCCCCCCCCCGGCACAGTGTGAAGGGACTTACAACCCTCAATCCCTTGAAGAAAAACATTTTTGCCCTTTAGGACATCTCACAATCCCCCCCCATTTGCATAGACTTTAATAAGAGGTTTTTGAGCTTAGAGGAGGTTCACACGCTACGGTTTTTTGCTCATAGAGTGCGCAAAAATGATCTCGAAATCGAGATCCACAACTGAAGCACTATAATGGCAGGCATCAAGCACTACGAGGCAGTGATCAGGATGGCCCTATCTCAAAAATGCCAAAATGTCACAAAGGAGGGATGCACGCAATGATGAGACTAGAGAAATTGCTCCTACTACGACTCCAACCCTCCCTTTGTTGCAAGCTCTACAAGGGAACGGTGGCCAAGTTAGCTTGGTCATCATTTAAAAGGAGTTTTAAATTATTCTTTAATATTCATATTAATAAATCAAGAAAGAAGATGTGAATTTTTCCATTGAAAAATGTTAGAAATTCTATGAAGCTATTATTTGAAATGATGTTGCATTTTATAATCAATGGTTAGTATTGAAATTGCTATTTTTAAGAAAAAGAGTATAGGTTTTTTTTCCTTGCTTTGACGCTAACTTCGTTTTCGTGCTTGTGCAGTCGAGCGATGTCATTTTAGCAAGGCTCGGAGTTGGCCAATGGTATCCCTCATACCATTGGGAGAATGAGGTTCGCCGATTAAGGTGAGTAATTATGATGTTGCCTAGTTATGAGGGCCCAGGCTAGTGCGGTGAATAAGCCCACCCTAGCATGTAGACATCCCTCTGAGGGGCGGGAGGATCGAGTGACGGAGCCTGAGGGGGGGAAACAAGTCGGTTTGAGTCCTCGCGCCAGCTACTACTACCGACGCGACGAGGTGTATGGTCTCGTAGGTTTTGCCCAGTCTGTAGAGGCTGGAAGGCCGAATTCTAGATCATTAGCAGTATAAAGGAAAAGAATAAGAGAGTCGGCTTAGCTTGTATGGAATTGATTCTTGTATAAACTTTATATATATATATATATATATCTTATCTTTAGCATTATTATACTATGGAAAGAGGTTGTTTTAACGAACCTTGTGAAAGGGCCCTAATTAAGAAACATGTTTATTTATGTCAAACAGTGTGGTAGGATTAATTAGAAAACAAATTGACGCATGAGTAGGGTGGAAAGTGGGAGGATGGAATGGCACCATCCTACGGACGGGTGGACCTTATTAGTCCGGTAGCTTTCCAACAGATTAAGTAAAAGCCCTACGCTAGATAAATAGGTTCTCGGGAAACTCTATTCTAGAAGACTAGGCCATCGGCCGTATAAAGGAAAAGAATAAGAGAGCCGATTTGGCTTGTATGGAACTGATTCTTGTATAAACTTTTATATATATATATATATATTATCTTCAACATTATTATACTGTGGAGAGAGGTTGTTTTAACGAACCTTGTAACGAACCTTGTGAAAGGGTCCTAAAGAAGGAACATGTTTATTTATGTCAAATAGTGTGGTAGGATTAATTAGAAAACAAATTGACACGTGAGTAGGGTGGAAAGTGGGAGGATGGAATGCCCCGATGGCACCATCCTATGGACGGGTGGACCCGATTAGTCGGGTAGCTTTCCAATAGATTAAGTGAAAGCCCTACGCTAAATAAATAGGTTCTCAGGCAACTCTATTCTACAAGACTAGGCTAGCAACTGTGCCTTACATGCATGAGGAAAAAAACGTTCTCTCTAGGAATCAAGATTAGTAGTTGCCCAAATTATGATCAATTACTTTATGGGTGATTTGATTTTTAGGAGACCATGCTCCCCCTACGAGATAGGACTCGGTCTTACCCACAAATTATGATCAATTACTTTATGGGTGATTTGATTTTTAGGAGACCATGCTCCCCCTGCGAGATAGGACTCGGTCTTACCCACAAATTGTATTCTTGAATCTTTGCATGGTGAAGGTGTCGAGTAGGAAATTTTCTCCAAGTTAAGACTTAGTAGAGTATCGTAAATGTTTCCCCTATTTTGAAAGGGGGAAACCTTACAAAGGTGGGATTTTAATTGATGTCCTTGGTGTGGTTGGACTATCCCCTCGATGAGCCCTCGATACAAGACCAGAATTGGAGGAGTTATACGAATGTGAATTAATGACAAACCTTGTATCTTGCATTATAGTGTCTTCTAATCTACATCTATCATTTGTATATGGTCTAATAAATTTAGATTCACAATAGCGTTTATGTCAAATGTGTAGAATGGGAATGAGGATGTGACTTTGCATGGGTCATTATTGTCTTAGCAAGGGTGTGTAAGTAAACAAAAAGAAGCTACTATATCCCAAACTTAGACATTGTTTTGTGTCTTTTTTAAGTTTATTGAAAATACAAACATCTTGATATTTCATTATTGGTAGTGCATGCATGAACACAGCTCACCATCACAAAGGGAGCATTGTAATAACACAAACTTGACTTTGGGACACAAAAACATGCACAACATAAGGGTACTATGATATGCTATGTTTTGTTTCCTTGGTCATATGTAGAATTTTCCTATTTGTGTGCTTGTGAATCATTACTATGAATGAATAGGGAACAAGACATATACTAATATAATGTCACTTGATGTGCGTGACTTGATTAAAGAGCCTGGCAACACTATGTGAGTAATTCTCCTTTGAATGTTTTTATCAATATCTAAGTTTTATGCGTGAAAATTGGTTGTTTTATACCTCAAGGATTTCAGCTTGGCTTAGCGAAATCAATGTTTGTGGGCTTTCTCACCAAGGAACTCCTTCCAAGTTTTATGCGTGAAAATTGGTTGTTTTATACCTCAAGGATTTCAGCTTGGCTTAGCGAAATCAATGTTTGTGGGCTTTCTCACCAAGGAACTCCTTCCAAGGAGGTTTCTAGTCTTGTGTGTTCCAACAGGGTTGGCAATAAAATGCGCATCACCGAGAGTTTTCCCAAAGTGGAATGTTTTCCACTCTATTCTTTCTTTAGCCTCGTCGCAGTTGGTGGGGACGGTCCTTACAGATGAGGGATCGTACATTACCCTCAGTCTTGGTAGACATTTACCCATCATAGCAAAGCATGCTAGAAAAAATGATTTAGCATTGCATAAAACACAAACACTTATATTAGATGATGGAGACCTTGATGAGGATGGAGAGGAGGTATGCTTGTTGTTATTTTTTTAGTTACAATGCATGGTGTTATGGGCTACCACACCTCCAAGAGGGAAATCAATGCATTCACCTAAGGGAAGAGCAATAGAACACAACTTCGAACTTGTGTCCCTTGAGGCCTCCAAGCCACTTGAGAAGCTCCAATCCTCCATGCTCCACCTCCACGCTCTCACTGTAGAGTCGCTCGTACCACCACATAAGAAGGCAATCACTCTCTCTCACTCTTCAACACAAGCATGCAACATAAAAGTATAGAAGAGGCACAAGTGCTAGAACACTCTCTCTCAATATCTCTCTCAAGACACAAACAAGAGCTCTGAATAGCACAAAGGGGGGTTGTGTCCATTCATTATATGAGAAAATTCCTTATATACAATTGGCTCTTATTCACACTTGGGTGCCCAAAACTTAACTAACTAAGACCTTGGGTGGCCAATATCTCATAATGTACAACTTTTATAGTGCCTTGGCATGACACTTATTAATGTCCTCAAATGGAGAAGAATATTTGTTAATTAATCCAAAATGGGATTAACATCCCCCCCTACCTGCTGTAGGTTCTGTCCTCATAACCTATTACTGAGGTCAAAAGACCTAGTCGAGTCGAACCCCTAACAGTAGAAGTTACGATGCAATTGAAGTTTTTTTAAGGTTCTTCTGAAGTGTGATCTTCAAAACCCGGTGTCGACCATGTCTTCGAATGTGACATGCATATAGGCTGGAAGACATCTTACGCAATGATAATACAACATCATGCCTCTATCAAAGGGACCTTGATTCATGTCAAACTGCAACTCCTCAGCTTCATACCCATCCCATCATTCAGGAATCGAACACTGGCCATGATTGCCGGGTCCGAGATACCCCACCATGCCTTTATCCAATTCAACATTTGCTTCCTTTATTCTCTTATGTCTATAAATGTGGCTGACATGAAGATGGGAAAGTTATAACATACATGTGAATCCCATTTTTTGGCCTCTTGAAACTCCAAAGGTGTCCATCTTCTCTTTAGTGGCATGTACAAAGGGATCTACTCATTGAGTTGGTGGCACACACACATATTCATGGCTGTATTCGGGGATTGTGAGGAACTCTTTTCTCCAGTTTGGTTGTATGTCAAAATCTTCCAGCTTGGGGTTTGCATCATCTATGATAATTGTTGTATACCCCCCTCTTGTGTGGACTGGGTGAGCCTTCCTCCACTTGCTAAAGCAATAACTGATCATAAATGTCACCATTATTATTTCTAACACATCGGCCAATTGTGGGTTTGCTAACTTGGTGTGCCATGCCATGTTAGACCATAAAGTACCCTCTCGAGCCAAAGGTAGGAGTTCTTCTAGACGAGGTGCTCGGAGAGGGTACGGTACATAAGGTTGCTTTGTCGATGTGACCTCTGAGTATGCTTCTGGTAAAATCCACATTCAAATGGTGTTATTTGCATTAAAACCTTGAACATAAGTTTTGGCTTTAACAGTGGATTACCAGCTCTTATGAATTCTTCATACTCTGCACACCAGACAAGGACTCCAGAATAGTATTGATCATCAGTAAAAGAGTCAATGGTGTCTGGTGGGAGAGTGTGACATACCTCCTATGTTTGCCATGGTGGAGACGAGTTAGGTGCCAGTACCTCCTCGGGGGTGAGAGTGTTAGTGGGAAATTCTAAGGGTTGAGAAGTGAGAGTAGAAAAAATGGAGTCGGAGCATTAGGATACAGATTAAGTAATTTACCGTGGCGACATTAGAATACATGGGGGATAAGTAGGGTTAGATGATGAACTTGAAGTCTCTTCCTGCCATGGCCTGAACTTGGGGGTGGGTAGCTAGGTTTGTGTAGCTTCATAAAGTCAGAGCTTAGTTATATCCTTAGGACTTATGTTAGGATATTCAATATGTGTTTTATCAAAAGTGTAAAGGACGTTATCTAACATGGAATCTAAATGTTTGCAGATATTATGATATAGTTTTAGAATACCAAAAGGATGATATAAAGAGGATTCACATAGGTTTAAGTTTTGGTGAGTATTGTATACCTCTAGCCACCCATGGCTTATGATCCATCGATAACTCTAGGGTACAACTTTGTAGTTGGCCAGTGTGTCAGGAATATCATTTGGAACAAACACGTCTAATTTTTGACATTGTTTTCCAAGATTTCAGAGTTCTGGAGCACCTGACACTAACTACTACAAAGGTTTAGCACAATTGGGTGCAAGGGATAAAAGTAAAAATCTTGAGGATCAGTTAATACTACTACCCCCAAAAAATTCCCATGATGATAGTGGGATTAGCATCACGTTCGGTATTTTACTTAATGAGTGTTAGTTCTCCTAGGCTTAGGTCCTCATATAGGTTTATATCATACTGAAGTAATGAGAGGGTTAGTGTAGATAAAAGAGAGTAAGATTTTGAGGAGGGGCCCGATGAGTTACTAGCAAACTGACCTATCTCCGAGGCTCGCTCAAGGAGTAGGCACATTTCATCTGTGGGTTCTTGTAATTGACTTTGTTCTTGGATGGCCAATTGACGCTCCAATTCTTGGATACGAGAGTCCTTAGTGCTGAGGAGGTTTGAAATAGCTATTTCTTTGACCATCTTGGTAGCATACAACTCCTCGAAGTGCCTTGTTTCTTCTTCTTGTGCTTGTCTGGCGGTAGCCTCTCTTCGCTGAGCCTCAGTAATCCTTTGAAGTCTTTCTGCAGCCACTTTTTGACTGTCTCGTAGCTGTTGGGTGACTTGCACCATTGCTTCTTGGTGTACAATCATCATTCTCTACATCTCTCATTGATTGGTCTGATGGTGTCATTAAGCACCTTGTTGTACTTGTCCACTGGCTTCACTTGCATGATTAGTGACATAGCCTTGCATGCCTTTTCTGTGACTTCATCCCTGATATTCTCGTATTCAGCTCCATAGAGTTGTAGGAGCTCTTCTTCAGCATTGCATCTAGGGGCATCTTGTCAAAGGCATGTGTATGTTGCCTCTTCCAAAATCTGGAGGCACTCCGGGCTGTGGTACTGCAAAGCCACCTTTCCAAGCGTCGTTTGGATCTCTTGCTGATTATGGGACCATGGAAAGCCTGGGCGTATGGACCCAACAGGTACTTCATCTTTGTGCCCCATGTTGGTCTTTTCTGGGCTCACCGAGGATCTCGTGGCACTGGCTTGTGTCACCACGGGGGTTTGTGCAGATTCTGGGCCTGAGGTCGACATTTGTACATGGAGAAAAAGATTAGTCCATAGACAGGTGGAGCATGTGCCACACCTTGTTGTTCTCTTTTTTTTTTTTCTTTTTTTTAATGGTAAGAAGGTTAATTGTGACGGGAAGTGTGTTAGTGGTGTGAGCAATTAACGGGGTATATTAGATGTGATATGACATAGTTCGATTCCCGTGATTGGGTGAAGTACCAAGAAAGTGCAGGTATTAAGGCCGTGAAAGTGCAGGCCATTGAGGGGTAATCCCGTGCAACAGGGTAAACCCATGAGAGTTAGTTTTGTGAGTTGGTATTCCATGAGATATTAGTTATGTGAAATGGAATTCCATGAGTTGTTGGCCGTAGCCGTGAGTTTGTAGGTTTTTGGTTAGGTTTCGTTTTTTATAAATTTGATGAATGCATTATTTGATCGGGGACCACAGAGCAGGGTTTTATGCAAGGATGATCACAAGGGTAATTAATGATGATGACATTGTTTGACAATCAAAGACATTGTTTCAAAATGTAAAAAACTTATTCGAAATGCAAAGACAGTGTTCATCCAAGGCATTCAATGATTACAATCAATTATTTGAATACACGAAAGAAAAGAAAACACAGGGAAAGGCCCAAGCTCCCACCTCAACCCGTATGTATCGATTGAACTCGAAGAAGTGAGGAGGAAGGTGATGCTGCATTGTGCGCATGATGATGACGATTGGAAAAAAGGAAAGAATTTTGAATTTATGGCGTAGCCATTGGACTGGGCGACTGCCTTAATGAAAAATCCCACGTGTCTTCACGATTGGTCTAGAAAAAGTAACTGTTTTACGGCGTGAAGCATTTTGGACCAATTCATGACGTGAACTATTTTGTACCAGTTCATGGCATGAAGCATTTTGGATTAGTTCACGGCGTGAAGCATTTTGGATCAGTTCATGGCGTGAAGCATTTTGGATCAGTTCATGGAGTGAATCTTTTTTGATCATGTGTGAAATATTGATACCCTATATTTCTCTTCATGCTCAAACACGTAACCATGCATTCAAAGAAGTGAATGATAGCTAGTTTTACCTTGTATCCATTTTGTGACTAATGAATACCTTTATCGTTTTATTGCCATGAAAACCAAGGTGGTACTTTGGCACTTCTAGGTAGGTGTTGTTGCAGGCGTTTTAACTCCATGTGAGAGTGCTTGATTCTTCCCTCCACCCAACTGAACAATGTTTCTACTGAGTCATGTGGATTGGATTCTTCCTCCACACCAGTGTTTGTGCACTCTTAGAATTGGTTTTAGATGGGAGTTGGTTTTGAATGCCTTTACTATCCTTTGCTTTGTATTTGGAGGGGTTTGCAATGGTGGCCACTAGGTGGAGTTTGGGCACCCATACTGTTGTATTGCCTTGGTAATAACCTTGTGCCATTAGCAAGTCCTTTTGTGTGAGATCCCTGTCCCCCCATGCGATGCATTCGTTCGGGGTACCAGCAGCGGAAGTAGCACTTCATGCGCGAGGCAGGGTCCCACACTCGGGGCCTCGTCCACGGATATCCGGACAAAAGACTAATCCGTCGGTTTTTCCAAACCGAACCCGGAAAAACTTCCCTTATCCGGAAAGCACGGGCGATTTCTCCAGGATAACTTTTTACTCTAACGTAGTCAAGACCATTAGTGATTAAACTGATCCGACTGCACCTATAAAGATACTCGATCAGATCAAGGAAGAGACTTGCACTTGGATCATTGGGATCAACGCTTTTTTTCCCATCAAGAGGCACAGCCGTTGATTCCTATCCATAGAACAATTACTATCCGGGATTTACTTTATCTATCGTAGTAACAGAAATTGAGTCTCGATTTACGGATCCATCAGTCCAGCCTAACCCCATCCGATCCCATGGGTTAGCCAACCACCCAACCACTGTAGTGATGGGATCCAATTTGGAATTTGGTTAGGTTTTGTCCCGGGTACCAAGGAAAAGAGTTCCAAGGCCCCCTAGCCGGAAGTTCATGCAAACATAAAACTAGTCACACCACTTACACACCCAATATGAAATTGCCTTTTTCTTAGCAGCATCAGCTAACTTTAAAACAATCCTTTAATGAAACCATTATGTCACTGATGACAATCCTCAAAGTCTCTAGTTGAATCCTTATTTCCAGTCATTCATTCATCGGTATACTTATGGCATCATTGGCAACCAGAATGCTCACCACCTGTTCACTCAGGGGTCTTTTCCATAGTTCCTAGCTCATAGTAACCGGCAATATATTCATATAATAGAATGGAATCTCTGTGGAAGATCAGCAAGATCAACCCACAGATCCATATAAAAGAGCCATGGACTCATCCGTCAACCAGAGCCATGCCCGGTTTCAGAAAACAACTCTTACTCCTTGTTCCAATATCTTCCACGACACACGTTGTCGTGACGTGTGCGGTATAGCTGGGAAAGTACGAGACTTCTAGCTGTGAGAGTAGGTACCAAATCTAACAAGGAATTTTGCACACAAAATTTCCCTAAGAGTACTGGACATCTCCATTTTCCATGACATATACATGTGTCGAATCACCTCAATACATCCTTGAATTCATCCTGATGATTGCACATAATTGCGTATCAAGTGCTTGTCCCTTTATTCACTCACTCCTTTTTCCAAATCCTTTGAACCAATCACATGTAGGCATAACATAACCTTCAATTTTTTTCAACGTACATGTGACCATTTACATTCTTTACATCCAGTGCCATCGAAACCATTATATCAAGATGCTCTTTATCACCTGAAAACCTGCCTTAATATTCTAACATCTCACAAGCAAAAGATAGCATTCGGCATAGCTATAACATACTCGTAATTTCCAAATTACAATCGAGTTGGAAGTAAGATCATTTTCCCTTGACTTAAATGTATTTTTGTTATCTTACAAATCTCCGAGCTCCAAATCCTTTAGCTTTTTCCCAAAGTCCTTCTATTCATTTCCAAATTTCTTTTGGTATATGGGATATACGATTCTCTCAAATCGTATAGAGTGAGAGTAATTTTAAAGGAAATAAAAAAAAGTCACTTAACTGAAGGTTTACATGCGTGGAATCTCTTGATTTATTTCACTATTCGCAAGCTGTACGCCACCGACTGTTCGATGAAGGTCATGAAGAAAAAAAAACGAAGAGTATCTCCCTTTATAGTACTCAAGATTTCCTTCAAATCTAACTCCTACAAGGCACAAACAGTATATGTATTCTTGAAATAAAAAACACTGGTCGAATGGGCACTGGTTCCCCTTTTCTGCAGAAATTTTTCCTCACTGGTCTTCGCCGCCTCCTACCTCTGGTTTTTTTCTCTTTTTCCCGCAAGAGATGCGGCGTTACATCACCTTACTCAGCTTATAATCCGGAAATTCCCCATTTAAAAAGCTGCGCTCGTATCTCCTTTGCCCATTATCTAGCAAATTCCAATAAAAAGAAATACATTTCTTTTTACTCCACGTAAGCTGCCACCCTTAGTGTAATACTCCTAACCTTAGCATTAAGGTAAGGTGCTCAATGCAAGGTAGTTCATCTAATTTTATTTCCCGGCATTCAATAAATTCTTCGACACTGTAATGTCCATTGAATCTCCATTACTCTTGATGCCTCCGTAGTTTATAAATCATCATATCGGCCATGTGATTTATAGAATCCCCAATTGTTCATTCAAGTATTTTCCCATGTCTTCATAAATACATTCCTTTGTGCATTGGCATGCCCTCATGTTTGCATTCCATAAGAGGTATTCACTGATTTGACCCAATCGATACCATTTAAAAGCTACCACACATTATGCACATGGGAAGCCATTAACATCATTAACTTATCCCTTTGGCGTGCCACTCATACCATCATATATAACTGGATGTTTCTAACTTACCCATGAGCTCTGAGTAACAGCAGAACCATCACCCTCCACACTCATATACAAAAACTCCTAGATTTGGCTCAGCTCAGCTTGTCTTATTGAACCTCATATACAATATGAACATATGTACATGGCATCATATAATGACTCGTCATGGCACTTAACCCCATGCATCTGGATGTGAATTTGATGGCCTCACATGCACGGTTTCACACCATAGACGTGCCATGGCACGACATCCACCCCCTCTAAACCTGCACATCCTCTGGTATGTGCCAAATCATCATCAAGGTCCACATATAACTGGATGTCGTCTTCATCTTCTACACTTCCAGGAAGATCATCCTCTTCCTCTTCAATCATATCCATACTATCACTGTCAAGCCTCTCATCCTGAGTCTCTTGTGAATCAAAAGGATCACTATCATACCTTCTTTTAAATATCTTGATTCTTTTGCCTGCCACAAGATTCTTTATTTCTGTTCCATCAAGCTCACACAAAGTATACGTGGCATTTCCATGCACATGCTTGACAATGTAAGGGCCAAACCATCTTTTTGCAAATTTTCTTTGAACGGTGAATTGGTTGTCAAGGCTACTATCATACATTAGAACCCAATCACCTTCTTCAATAGGTTTTGGCCGGAGTCTGTGTCTACTATCAAATCTCTCTTTATTCTTCAACCTTGCATCTTTCAAGCGAGCTTTAGCAAGCTCTACATCTCCAGGCCTCCTCTCCAACTGTCTTATTCGCAATGCAAGGAGGTCATCTCTGCTCAATCCTTCCACCCAGGGCAGTACATTCCAAGTTAGAACTACTTCTTCAACTGGCATCACTGGCTTTTGACCGTACATCAATTCTGCAGGCATGTATCCTGTCACTGAGCTATGAGTTGTACGGTCAGCCCACAAGGCATATGGTAGCAGCTTTGGCCACTCTCGCATTCTTTCTCTGCATGCCTTAGCCAAAGCTTTAATGATTGGAGGATGTCCTCGCTCGCTTTTCCCATTGCCCTCAGGATTGTAAGCACATGTTAGGGACAGTTTGATACCAATTCTAGAGAAGAATTCCCTTGCTTCTTCAACATCTAGCTCACCCCTATCAGCTGTTATTTTCCCAACACAACCATACCGGCAGATCACATCTTCCAAGAGAAATTTGCATACTGTTTCCGTACTCTTTGTTCTAAGAGCACGCCCTTCTACCTGATTTGTCAAATCTTCTCTTGCAAGTGCTATATACCGCATCTGCCAAATTCCCAAAGGCATTGTAACTAGATCCACTACCCATTTGTAGTGCATGGCAGGTGGGTAGGTTGGTTGCAAGCCATCATGATGCCGCACATTTGAGTACATTTGGCATACCATGCATGTTTCCACATATTGGGAAATATCCTTGTACATTCCTTTCCACCAATATTTTTCCTTTATTTTGGTAAAGGTGGCCCACACACTTCTATGTCCAGCCCAGAGATTCTCATGGAATTCTTTCACAAGCTTTCCTTGAGTCTCTTTATCACATATGACTCTCTGTGGCATAGCATTCCTCTGCTTAGGATGCTTCCAGAGATACCCATCCTTTAGGAAATAACCATATGCTTTTCTGCGGATTCTCTTAAATTCTGAGTCAGACCAATTTTCTTGCCTTGTCAGAGTACTCAAATATTGACCAATAAGCAACCAATCTCCTTCATATATTTCCTCAATAAAAGACTCAAGTGCATTTGATAGGCAAATATGATCCCCTTTTGTATATGCTGTAGTATAGAACTTTGTACCCACATCATCAATGTCACTAATCATCTCTTTCTCATCTTCATACCTGGCTCTTGATAGCATATCTGCAACTGGATTATCTTTTCCCGCAATATGCTCAAACTCAGGATTTAGTGACTTGATATAAGCAATCCACCTAAGCATAGCAATATCTGGAGTGGTACAACTTGCTATCATCCCAAGAAGTGGCAAGCAATCAGTTTCCACAAGTACAGATGCCCCAATAAGATATTCTTTTTCACATTTTAGAGTAGTGACTATCCCCCATAATTCTCTCTTGATCTGTGGATACTTACGTTGCCGAAAGCTTAATACCTTTGCTCCAAATCTAATTACATACCTATGATCATCCTCATCATCTTGCCCTACTGCCCATCCTATCCCAGTAGGACTAGTATCAACTGTAACAATCACAGGCCTGCCACACTCTTAATCTGCCTTTCTCAAAGTGGGTGATGATTGGAGCAAATATTTCAGCTTCCGCATAGCTTTAATATGTACTGCACTCCACAGAAATTTTTGATTTTTCCTCAAAAGTTGATAAAGAGGATCTGCTACATGTGCATAATGTGGGATCCAAATAACATAAAAGACACATGCTCCAAGAAATCTCCTCAGCTTTGTAACATTAATGCATGTCTCTTTCATTCTTTGTATTGCATCTATTTTGGCTGGACAAGGTCGGCGTCCACTAGTACTACAAAGATGTCCCACTATTAGCACTTCACCAACTCCAAACACTGATTTCAGCCCAGATAAAGTAAGATTCACTTCTTCAAGCCTGGATAGAATCATGTCACAATCCTTTATATGATTTGCCACAAACTTGCGGCACCCCTTTGAATCCAAATCCCCATCTTTGTCTTTCTCATCACAGCCCTTTATTGGCACATCATCCAAAAATGGCATAGTTTTTTGTGGTATGAAGTCTCGTAAGACTTTATTCATTCCATTCATCATATGTGCCACTGAGTTAGTGGCTCCCTGTGGTAAGGTACACATCCTTACTAATCCCAAAGGAGTTCTCATTGTGGTCAAGTCCCTGCTTTGTATATCCAGCTGGAACTGATCATATCCCGAATACAGATCACCCATAGAGTATATAGCTTTCCCTGCAAATGCTTCTGCAAACTCATCCACAATTGGACCTGCTCCCACATTCCTGATTGTGACTTTGTTTACAGGTTGCATGTCTTGAATAAAGCGCAATGTCCCATTTTTCTTTGGTACAGTAAACCATCTGTTGGAATATGGGGCACATGAAGGCTCCAAGATTCCCATCCTGATCTTTTCCTTTAGTAATTCCATCAACTTTGGCAAGAGAGCCTTTGGTACTGGAATTGGCCGCAGGTTCCAGGGTACATGTGGAACAGTAAAGATCACCATTGGTGCTGTTACACTTGGATCAACACAGCCTATCTCATGCGGCTGAAAAGCAAAGGCTTTCCCATGTTTTACAAGCATCTCCTCAAAGCATTCCCTTTCAACTGGCAACAGAAAATCCTTCTCACCAATCTTCAGCTCTTTTAGAGTTTCTTGAGTAAATTTATGCCCAATTTTCTTCGGATCTCTAAGATTTGGCTGCATAGAAGCTTCATCTATCTTCTCCTTGCTTCCTGGTGGCAAGGGCAAGGCAACTGGTTTCACCTTCTTTGCAACCGTTTTGTACTTTGTATCAACATAAGCATCCATCTCACAATTCATGTTTTTACATTCCACCCCCTCAAATTCCTGGATTATATCATACATCTCCACATATGACACCTTTATCATTTCATTTCCACCCTGTAAGCATGCTCTTCCCATATCAAAAAGCACATCCATAGTATCTACAAATGACACCTCATCAAGCACCCCTGAAATAAACTCATTCTTCCCCATAAGACCACACTGCTCAAAACTTTTTTGCTCATTTTGTATATGTTTTCGCATGTCATGCTTCAAATCCTTGCTTTTTACAAAAACCAGTGACCCATAGCTGGAGAATCCCTGAAAATTTGCTGAAAAGTTATTTACATTGATTGAGTCCTGCGAGAACTCATTTCCCCTTGTACCATTGGAATCCCGCTTTACAATGGCACCTGGCCAAAATCCCTCATCTCCCTGTAATTCATGAACTCTCTGTTTATCTTTGGGAGTGACTGTGCCCGAAGAGACTCACGATTCCTTCCATGGTTAATGCAAACTGTCAAAAACTGAACAGCTTTTTTGCCATCTTTACTCCTTATTCTTGCATATGCTGAACCATCATCCAAAACCTTTGTTTCCATCCTTACAGCTGTAATGTAGGGTTGCCCAAGGATAAGGGGATACGATGACATCTCCTGAACAAAGAAATTCTGATCATCCTTCACATCCCCTATAGTTACCCTTACATTTGGACATGCTGCATAAAGCTCTCCAGATGAGTTATTAGCTGCTTTAATCATCCACCCATGATCCACATCCATTGGCCACTTACATTTGTTGTAAAGATTTTTAGCCATAAGATTTATTTCAGACCCATGATCAATTAGAGCGACATATGGCTCTTCCAAATCACCTATCTTGACAAGGGTTTCAGTGGTTGCTCTTGCCCAATGGCTCCTGGAGTAATGACTCTTTGTAAGAACTTCTTTTTCATCATCCTCTTCCACAAAGCGCACTTGTCATGCCCCATCAGCAGAGTGATTACATTCCACCACATTTTCTCTCTCTTCCTTTTTCTGTACCTGTACTCCATGAGTCTTGGAAGTGCTTGCCTCCCCTTGTGATGGAATAGATTCAATTATGGACTGCCTTTTTCTTCGTATAATATCAATTATCTCATCATGAAATTCTTTCTTTGCAATCCCCAAGACTTCCCCTAGTGTGAATTCCACCCTGCTGTTTAGAATCCTCTCTTCAAGCACCTTTTTGAGATCTGTTGCAACTTCAATATCAGATTGAAGCTTGTAGAGTGGACTTTTCCCTTTACCCTTCTCCTTCATTTTTGCTGGCACTTCTTCCATAGAAACATCCTGTGGAGGTCTGCTATGCTGTGGAGGCATATGTGATGGCCCAGGATCCTTCTTTTCACTTCCACGTGTAACTCTTTTTGATGGCCCTCCTTCCTCATTTTCCCTTTTACGCTTCTCCTCTACCTGTGCCTCATTATTTTGGCATTTGGCAATATAGGCATGAATGGATAAAGAATCCACAGGCTCCTCCCAGCCAGTCTCAAGACGTATACAATCACCTGCTTCATGCAAAGCTTGCTTTGACACTTTCTTTGACGCAATTAATTCCATTGTTGATGGCCAAAAATCCTCATTCTCATAATCCTCATCATTCTCAAATCCCTGCTTTAATTGACCAACCTTTAATCCATAGGTTGCTGCCTCAACCATAGAAATGGCATGACTAGCAGCCATATCCTCTACCAGCTTTTTCATCCCTCCTTTTCCAAAGTTTGTACTCAATGGAAGACCAGTCTCTGTAAGATGAATTTTCCCATCTTTGAAAAACACAAGTTGATTTTTAAGAGCTTCTTTATAGCTAGCACAATCCTTCTTTACATGTTCTGGGTCATCACACCATATGCATCTATATGTAAACCCTTCTTTACTTTGAGGCCTTTGCATAGAAGCCTACCCCAATGGTAGACCTTTTTCTTCAATCTTGGACATCTTCAATTTTAGATCACGCATACCCTTGATAAGCTCATCCATCGGCCCATCTATCTTTGGAATTGAAGCAGCTGGTTTGGGTAGATTCTCAGGGGTAACAGCAGTTATGGGGGTTGCAGAGCCCATCACCATTTTATCCCTCCTCCGCTGCCGCTTTGCTAACATAGTGACTGCATCCTCAACATCATTCCAATCACTCTTTAATCCCTGCTCTGTATCCTTATCCTCAAGGAGGATTTCCAATTTCTCTTGGAGATCTTTCCCAGCTGCCTGTAAAAAGAGCTCTGTTTTTTCTCTATCCAAAGTTGTGCGTTCTATCCTTGACAACTGGGCATAGCGCTTCTCAAACTCTCTTAGCAATTCTGTGGCAGAAATTCCCACTTTAGGTTTTGTGACCCATTCCAAGAACGTTCGTTTGGTCACTCGCTCAGAATCCTCCATGAAATATTCATCCTTTAAAGCAAGCTTGAACTCCTCCCAATTTTTGCCACCATGTGCTGTCTGCAATCCTCTTATGCGCTCTCTTATTTCAGGAACACATACCAGCTCGAAACTTCGAACCATATCCTCCTCAGTCACCCTGTTTAGCTCCATCTCCTTTATATAATTGCGCAGGTACTTTGTAATGTCCTTCCCATCAAATTGATCCATCTTTTTCACAATTGATTGTAGTGCTTTGGTCGTGGAAATTTGTCCCCTCTCAGCAGCTTGCTGCTGTTGCATGTACATGGTAAACATCTGAAACATCTGCATAACTCCAGGGTCAAAATGAACCCCCTGACCCTCAGAATTCTCAGCCATAGCTTCCCTGTATATTTCACCACACTCTCACCCCAGCAGTTTCACGTCGGGTTCACCAAAGATCTGTCGTGACGTGTGCGGTATAGCTGGGAAAGTACGAGACTTCTAGCTGTGAGAGTAGGTACCAAATCTAACAAGGAATTTTGCACACAAAATTTCCCTAAGAGTACTGGACATCTCCATTTTCCATGACATATACATGTGTCGAATCACCTCAATACATCCTTGAATTCATCCTGATGATTGCACATAATTGCGTATTAAGTGCTTGTCCCTTTATTCACTCACTCCTTTTTCCAAATCCTTTGAACCAATCACATGTAGGCATAACATAACCTTCAATTTTTTTCAACGTACATGTGACCATTTACATTCTTTACATCCAGTGCCATCGAAACCATTATATCAAGATGCTCTTTATCACCTGAAAACCTGCCTTAATATTCTAACATCTCACAAGCAAAAGATAGCATTCGGCATAGCTATAACATACTCGTAATTTCCAAATTACAATCGAGTTGGAAGTAAGATCATTTTCCCTTGACTTAAATGTATTTTTGTTATCTTACAAATCTCCGAGCTCCAAATCCTTTAGCTTTTTCCCAAAGTCCTTCTATTCATTTCCAAATTTCTTTTGGTATATGGGATATACGATTCTCTCAAATCGTATAGAGTGAGAGTAATTTTAAAGGAAATAAAAAAAAGTCACTTAACTGAAGGTTTACATGCGTGGAATCTCTTGATTTATTTCACTATTCGCAAGCTATACGCCGCCGACTGTTCGATGAAGGTCATGAAGAAAAAAAACGAAGAGTATCTCCCTTTATAGTACTCAAGATTTCCTTCAAATCTAACTCCTACAAGGCACAAACAGTATATGTATTCTTGAAATAAAAAACACTGGTCGAATGGGCACTGGTTCCCCTTTTCTGCAGAAATTTTTCCTCACTGGTCTTCGCCGCCTCCTACCTCTGGTTTTTTTCTCTTTTTCCCGCAAGAGATGCGGCGTTACATCACCTTACTCAGCTTATAATCCGGAAATTCCCCATTTAAAAAGCTGCGCTCGTATCTCCTTTGCCCATTATCTAGCAAATTCCAATAAAAAGAAATACATTTCTTTTTACTCCACGTAAGCTGCCACCCTTAGTGTAATACTCCTAACCTTAGCATTAAGGTAAGGTGCTCAATGCAAGGTAGTTCATCTAATTTTATTTCCCGGCATTCAATAAATTCTTCGACACTGTAATGTCCATTGAATCTCCATTACTCTTGATGCCTCCGTAGTTTATAAATCATCATATCGGCCATGTGATTTATAGAATCCCCAATTGTTCATTCAAGTATTTTCCCATGTCTTCATAAATACATTCCTTTGTGCATTGGCATGCCCTCATGTTTGCATTCCATAAGAGGTATTCACTGATTTGACCCAATCGATACCATTTAAAAGCTACCACACATTATGCACATGGGAAGCCATTAACATCATTAACTTATCCCTTTGGCGTGCCACTCATACCATCATATATAACTGGATGTTTCTAACTTACCCATGAGCTCTGAGTAACAGCAGAACCATCACCCTCCACACTCATATACAAAAACTCCTAGATTTGGCTCAGCCTCAGCTTGTCTTATTGAACCTCATATACAATATGAACATATGTACATGGCATCATATAATGACTCGTCATGGCACTTAACCCCATGCATCTGGATGTGAATTTGATGGCCTCACATGCACGGTTTCACACCATAGACGTGCCATGGCACGACAACGTGTGGGTATCTTTGGCGACCCAGAGCCCGAGCACCGTATGGTCAGCACCCTCTAGGATCCTTCGCAGGTGACCTAGCGCTTCACTCATAGGCCGCTTCCTTGGTCCCTCATCCACCGTACCCGAAGCTCACTATTTAAATCGAACCGAGGCTGGTCAAGACCTCGGTCGACCTTGCTACGCGAGACGTCCTCCATTGACTCTCCGTCAGCAGTTGCAACTTGAACAGTTAGGTCTTCATGACCTTAATCCACAAGACGGTCAAAATGCTTTCCTAGCATTCTTGACATAAAACAGTCATTTACAAACAGTCACAAAATACAGTTTCTAAATCGAACTCTCGTCTTTCCACATTATCCCTCCTTAGTCCACATTACTTGTTCCACATTCCATTCAATGTGTACTCATTCTCATCCATTTCCTCATATCGACGACACATTAATTCACATACACATTCACATTCACATCCATACATCCATATCTACATGCATACATCCATTTTCACATCCTCATTTATACATCCACATCCCATATCCACATTCATACATACACATCCATATCCACATCCATATATCCACATCCACATCCACATTCACATTCATACATCCACATCCACATTCCCATTCACATCTATACATCCACATCTACATCCACATACATACATACACATCTACATGCATACATCCACATCCACATTCATACATCCACACTTCCATTTCCACATCCACACATCCACATTCATTTTCATACATCCACATTCACATACATAGATACACATCCGTATCTACATTCATACATCCACATTCACATTCATACATGTATACATCCACATCACATTCATACAACCATATTACATCCATTCTCGTCCTAACACATCCCATATACATCTTAACACATCCTAACTCATCTTAACACATTCTATCACATCTCATACACCTCTTATCATATCTTATCACATCTCATACACATCTTTTCATATCTTTTCACATCTCATACACCTCTTATCACATCCTATCACTTCCCATACGTCTTATATTTGATATAAGATTTCTCTACACATTTATTTATGCATAAATTCCATTTAAGGAGACTAACACCTTTGAAATAAAAATCAATCTTTTATGCATCTTCTTATGCATAAATTCAATTTGGTAGGAATTACACTTTTAGAATAAAAGAATTTCTCTTATGCATCTAAGTTATGCATAAAATCTATTTATGATGAAAATCACACTTTTAGTATAAAAGAATATCTTTTATGCATACCTCTATGCATGAAATCCAAATATAATAAAAGTCACACTTTTAAAATAAAATAATCAACTTTTATGCATACCTTTATGCATGAAATCCAAATATGTTAAAAGTCACACTTTTATAATAAAATAATCAACTTTTATGCATACCTCTATGCATGAAATCCAATTATGTTAAAAGTAACACTTTTACAATAAAATAATCATCTTTTATGCATACATCTATGCATGAAATCTAAATATAATAAAAGTAACACTTTTATAATAAAATAATCAACTTTTATGCATACCTTTATGCATGAAATTCAAATATGATAAAAGTCACATTTTTATAATAAAATAATCAACTTTTATGCATACCTCTATACATGAAATCCAATTATGATAAAAGTAACACTTTTATAATAAAATAATCAACTTTTATGCATACCTCTATGCATGAAATCCAAATATGATAAAAGTAACACTTTTATAATAAAATAATCAACTCTTGTGCACACTTCTATGCATGAAATTTAATTGTGATAAAAGTAACACTTTTATAATAAAATAATCAACTTTTATGCATACCTCTATGCATGAAATCTAATTATGATAAAAGTAACACTTTTATAATAAAATAATCAACTCTTATGCATACTTCTATGCATGAAATCTAATTATGATAAAAGTAACACTTTTATGTTAAAATAATAATCTATTATGCATACCTCTATGCATGAAAATCAATTATGCATAATATAAAAATCAATTTCTCTATGAATATCTTCAATTAATCTAGGATGATAATTCCTAGAATATGGTAGGAAGTCCTCTTTTCATGCTTTGAATGAAATTATTTTATGCGTAATTTTTATAAAAAAATTTACCATAGCTCCGCTGCTATGACTGATAAATATCAATTTTTTCTAAGGGATAAAGCTTATTAAGAAATAATTAGAATGATCCCTAATTGGATCAATAATCCATAATGGATTTAATAATCAATATTCATGAAATACATAAACTAAAAGCATAGAAAAAAGCCATTAATTTGACCTCAAGTATAGATTAATCTTGGATTAAGGAAAAGCTTTATGAAAAGCTTCATTTGGATTGAGAATGGGTCATGAGTATGACTATTTCTTGAGTGAGAGAGAGAAATTTCATAAAAACCATTTGAATTAAGCATCAATGGAAATTTATGTAATTCTTAACTATCATTAACCAATTAACTTCAATAGCATTCATCAAATTATGTAACTCTTCACTACCATTCATCAATTAACTTCAATAACATTCAAAAACCATTCCAATTAAGCTTCTCAAGCTTGAGAGGGGTTGAGAAGAGAGAAACATTGAGAAATTATAGAAAATGATCAAAATTCACTAATTACCTTACAAATTGCTTGATTCTTTGTTCACGGTAGAGGCCCCCAACCAATCAATTGGTTAAGTATGTTGATGGAGCTACCAATGGGGATTGAAGAAAGAGGGAAGCTCCAAAAAACTAGTGAATTATTAATGAATTCACAGTTCTTGGCTTAGGTGGAGTAGAGTAACAATGCATAAACACTATATATTTTTCAACAAGGGGGAGGCTTCTATTTATAGGAAAAATTGAGCTCCTAACCAAACAAACTGATTCTAGAATTTTCTAAATCAGTTTGGTCAATATTTGACCATTTTTAGGTCAGTTGAGCTAACTTTTTGGAACTAGACTTGAATGAGGAGAGAGGAGAGATAAAATATCTCAATTTTTATGAGTTTAAAACTCATTCAAGCATGTGAAATATGCACCTTCTTTAAAGAACTCCCCTTCCTTACATATGTGTCAAAATGGAATCATTATACTCAAAATATCTCATATTTTTAATATTGCTCATAGTTTTTTACTAATAAACCTTGTACATTTTCAACTCTTCATCTTATGTGAAATATGCACT
This sequence comes from Cibotium barometz, assembly GCF_041138505.1. Lineage (NCBI taxonomy): Eukaryota > Viridiplantae > Streptophyta > Polypodiopsida > Cyatheales > Cibotiaceae > Cibotium > Cibotium barometz. The sequence continues at coordinate 925,423 of NC_141108.1, read as the reverse complement.
TCCTTTAAAGAACTTCCCTTCCTTACATATATGTCAAAATGGAATCATTATACCCAAAATATCTCATATTTTTAATATTGCTCATAGTTTTTTACTAATAAACCTTGTACATTTTCAACTCTTCATCTTATGTGAGCATTTACTCATTTTTGGATACCCAAAATATCTCATATTTTTAATATTGCTCATAGTTTTTTACTAATAAACCTTGTACATTTTCAACTCTTCATCTTATGTGAGCATTTACTCATTTTTGGGTATCTTCTTTTACAATTTGGATTTATCTCCTCCCTACACATGGATTGATGCTATTGGCCCATAGGAACCTTAATTGGACCATAATCCAAAAATTTCTGAAAATCTAGACCCTTAGGCTAAGGTCCTTTATACCCATTTTCAATAAATTCTAATTGCACATTGGAAAGTTCTTTTTTGAATTTCTGTTTCAAGGGAACTTATTTTAATAAGATGAGATAATTTTCTATCCAAAAAAATTAAAAATCTGAATATTCTCTCTCTAAAATATTTTCTCTCTCTAGGTTAAAACAGTTAGAAACAAGGTCTTTATATTTCTGAAGAGGGATTAATTACAGGGGAAGATACTAGACATCAAGGAATCTTACATTCTATCCCACTTAAAAAACGCGAGATGTCCTCATCTCGCAACTTGGGATAATTTCGCAAGATGCACGAATAAAGATTAACCACCAAGAAAAGTCTCAAAGAGAGTAAGATTCAAGACAAGAATAAGATTTAAACTTTATTCATTCTTGGAACATATACAGTAAAGATAGAAGAACTCTTTACACTTCCATAAGCCCGTCCATCATATGATCACAAAAGCAACACTCACAAGCTGCGCATGTATAAGGTAACTCATCTATGGGAATAATTCTGTTGGTTATTGCCGCACCTATCTCAGTGGTATGAGGTGATCTAACAAAAGGACCTCTGAGAGGTAAGCCAAAAACGAGGTAAAGGCATATCTTCTCATGAGGAAGAAAACACGCCAGTAAGAAGACCCGCTCAGAAAACCCAAGATGTCTTGATCTCATGACGTAGTAGTATCGGGGACCCAAACCCAAAGCTTCAATAACCATGGCCAAGCGGACATTGTTACGAAAGTGCTGCTGACCCCAGGGTGTTACCCTAGTTATGTTTTGATAGGTCCGCCATTTGGTCTGAGCTACAGAAGCTCCCAAGTGAGGGAAAAGTGAGCGCTCATACTGTTCTATAAAATCCTTCTTCACAGACTCGCTTGCATCTTGAAGGTGAGAAATCATCATGGATAAAACTAATTCTTGTTGCCAAGCCATGAAGGAGATTAAGAAAGAAGGAGATCGATGGGAGTAAGATTACTGTGAGCGACAAGTAAAAGTTACGACTTATATAAAGGAAGGAGTTAGCGTAGCTTAGAAGCCAACGGTATCTTGTCACTAAAGTTTTACCGTCTTTCCATGATTTGGGTTTGGCACATATTTCTATGAAATACATTAAGAACTTTGAGATGAGGAGGTAAAAGAAGCTTGTAGGCTAAGTCACCTACTTTCATTGAATTCAGATATAAGGTTCACAATATCTGGGGGATAACTTCTTATACTTCCCAAGAGATAAAGGAATTCTTTTGGGCCGTACTCGAATGAAAACCAAAACCTTGGTATCCAAAACACCGATTTTCACTTCTGAACTCATTGTTCTGAATCCTTAAAACAAGTGGGCTCCTGAGAAGGTATTCTGGGTAAAGTGTCTTCCTTTTTTAAATAGTCTTTCTTTTATTTTAGAGAGGGAATAATTTATAAGATCAAAAAAGGGAGGTTCTTACTCCTGCATAACTCGAAGACTGGGGAGGAATCTTACATTCTACCCCACTTAAAAAGTGCGAGATGTTTTCATCTCATAAAGTAGAGGACAACTCTTTTTCTTAAGATCCAATTTATTCTGGGGTTCCTTATATTCTGGTCAACCCAACAGAATACGGGGATAATTATCCCTTATATAGAACTCATAATTAAATAACAATTCATTTCAGATCATATCATTCATATCTTTAACACGATAATGGTCCATTAGATCGAAAATTTTTCTTTCTGAACATTCCTCCACGGGAATTTCAGTCAAGCAAGTTTTCAATTTGTCATCCCTTAACTTGATATACCGACGAGTCAAGTGTTAACAGTAGCACTTTGACAGCACAATCCACTAATCTCATAGTGATTTGCTGAAATCATTATCATCATTCCAATTATGAATATCATCACAGGGACTCGTCCCATTCATCCTCATTGAGGTTTCGCTCAGCTTATTACATTTCAACCAATTTTCAGGGATCATCATTTTTCAATCAGAATCCAAATCAATTCATCAATTCTCAAACAAAATTAAAAATCATATCAACCACATTCGAAATCATCCTCTGGATAGCATTAACGCTTATAATTTCAAGTCTTAGATTTACTCGTATATACTGTCAGTAAAGAGCTGCAGTTATACTCTCGGTATATACGGGTAGTCACGGCCCTTGGAATTATAAGGTAATTACCATCATGTCTAGGCCTCAAGCAAGTCAGGGATTCTATATAATTGCGGTACTTCCATTTGAAAACCTAATTACTAAATTACGAATTTTTCAGTTTGAATATCAAATTGTATGAATTATATCACACAATTACAACCTTTTTGTGTTTCTTGATAATTTTTTGACATATTTGGCTTCTCAGTTGATCTTTATTAGCCAATTGCTCTGATGATTGTATCCTGTGACATTAAAATACTCTTCCAAGGCTTCCACCCATTTCTCCACAGCCTCGCCCAGGTTCTCCCCTTCTCCTTTGAAGGGTCCTGGCTGAGTCCTATGAAGAGCCTTGCGAACATCAAGTTCAAGCTCGCAAGTTCAAGCTCGTCATCTTCAGAGACAGGGTCTGGCTGATGACCACGGTTTCCTCGTCTCATGATTCTGCCAAAATTGATATATTATTAAATTTTTATTTTGATATTATTCACGAGATCCTAAGACTTAAGAGTTCGGAAAACAATTTCTTATACAAGAGAAGATCTTAATGGAGATCTATGACATATGTCCGATAAAAGTTTTTTTTTAAAAAAAATCAGCGGCGGTAGGTCGTCCGCCATAAACAATCATTTATCCAGCATGAATTTTTTTCACCAGAAAACGTTTCTTTATTTATATAAAAGTTGCAATATGTACATAGAGCAACTCGGCTCTGAGTTCAAAATCTCCTCGGTAGACATATAAGAGGACCATACTGGGCCATAGTCATGCCCTGTTACATAAGTTCTCTAACTGCAAAGGGAGTTATTATTTTCTCCTTAGGGATAAATCGACTCAGGAGTCTATAAATTCGACATGAAAGTCTGAAATTTCGAGGCGTCGAATGATATAGAATGACACCACGCACCATTTTTAGCTTTAACAGGATCATAGTCAATGAGAGATTCTGCCCCACAGCATTGTACGGCGGTCGCAAGGGGCGTGGACATATTGCCCTGCAAACCACTTATGCTGTATTCTCTCCGCTGGGGTAGGAAAATATAATTCCGCGAAATGGCGTGCGAGTCTTGCTCGGCTTGATTGAGTTGAAGCGGAAGAGATGAGATGTTCGAAGGCGAACGCAGTCATATCTTGAGATTGGGTGAGGTCGGAAATACCAGATAAGTAGGGAACTTCCATCTATAAAAAAAATTCTTTGATTAAAAATTCTTCATTAAAGAGGCTTACGGAATGAAAATACATTATGAAAAATGCTTTTTTTTTTAATTTTTATTATCAATTTATGATAAGAATTTGCTTATCCGTATTAGTTTTAAACCTGCTCTGATACCAACTGTGAGATCCCTGTCCCCACCATGCGACGCATTCGGGGTACCAGCAGAGCGGAAGTAGCACTTCATGCGCGAGGCAGGGTCCCACACTCGGGGCTCGTCCACCACGGATATCCGGACAAAAGACTAATCCGTCGGTTTTTCCAAACCGAACCCGAAAAAACTTCCCTTATCCGAAAAGCACGGGCGATTCCTCCAGGATAACTTTTTACTCTAACGTAGTCAAGACCATTAGTGATTAAACTGATCCGACTGCACCTATAAAGATACTCGATCAGATCAAGGAAGAGACTTGCACTTAAATCATTGGGATCAACGCTTTTTTCCCCATCAAGAGGCACAGCCGTTGATTCCTATCCATAGAACAATTACTATCCGAGATTTACTTTATCTATCGTAGTAATAGAAATTGAGTCTCGATTTATGGATCCATCAGTCCAGCCTAACCCCATCCGATCCCATGGGTTAGCCAACCACCCAACCACTGTAGTGATGGGATCCAATTTGGAATTTGGTTAGGTTTTGTCCCGGGTACCAAGGAAAAGAGTTCCAAGGCCCCCTAGCCGGAAGTTCATGCAAACATAAAACTAGTCACACCACTTACACACCCAATATGAAATTGCATTTTTCTTAGCAGCATCAGCTAACTTTAAAACAGTCCTTATGTCACTGATGACAATCCTCAAAGTCTCTAGTTGAATCCTTATTTCCAGTCATTCATTCATCGGTATACTTATGGCATCATTGGCAACCAGAACGCTCACCACCTGTTCACTCAGGGGTCTTTTCCATAGTTCCTAGCTCATAGTAACCGGCAATATATTCATATAATAGAATGGAATCTCCATGGAAGATCAGCAAGATCAACCCACAGATCCATATAAAAGAGCCATGGACTCATCCGTTGTTGAGGACCAGCAAGGTCAATCAACCAGATCCATGCCCGATTTTCAGAAAACAACTCTTACTCCTTGTTCCAATATCTTCCACGACACACGTGTGGGTATCTTCGGTGACCCAGAGCCCGAGCACCGTATGGTCAGCACCCTCTAGGATCCTTCGCAGGTGACCTAGCGCTTCACTCATAGGTCGCTTCCTTGGTCCCTCATCCACCGTACTGGAAGCTCACCATTTAAATCGAACCGAGGCTGGTCAAGACCTCGGTCGACCTTGCTACACGAGACGTCCTCCATTGACTCTGCGTCAGCAGTTGCAACTTTAACAGTTAGGTCTTCATGACCTTAATCCACAAGTTGTTCAAAATGCTTCCCCATCATTCTTGACATAAAACAGTCATTTACAAATAGTCACAAAATACAGTTTCTAAATCGAACTCTCGTCTTTCCACATTATCCCTCCTTAGTCCACATTACTTATTCCACATTCCATTCAATGTGTACTCATTCTCATCCATTTCCTCATATCGACGACACATTAATTCACATACACATTCACATTCACATCCATACATTCACATCTACATGCATACATCCATTTTCACATCCTCATTTATACATCCACATTCCATATCCATATTCATACATACATATCCATATCCACATCCATATATCCACATCCACATCCACATTCACATTCATACATCCACATCCACATTCCCATTCACATCTATACATCCACATACATACATACACATCTACATGCATACATCCACATCCACATTCATACATCCACACTTCCATTTCCACATCCACACATCCACATTCATTTTCATACATCCACATTCACATACATAGATACACATCTGTATCTACATTCATACATCCACATTCACATTCATGCATACACATCTACATGTATACATCCACATCACATTCATACAACCATATTACATCCATTCTCGTTCTAACACATCCCATAATCTTAACACATCCTAACTCATCTTAACACATGCTATCACATCTCATACACCTCTTATCATATCTTATCACATCTCATACACATCTTTTCATATCTTTTCACATCTCATACACCTCTTATCACATCCTATCACTTCCCATACGCATCTTATCACATCTTATCACATCTCATACACCTCTTATCACATCTTATCACATTTCATATCTTTTTATAGAATACAAGAGAATTCTTATATTTGATATAAGATTTCTCTACACATTTATTTATGCATAAATTCCATTTAAGGAGACTAACACCTTCGAAATAAAAATCAATCTTTTATGCATCTTCTTATGCATAAATTCAATTTGGTAGGAATTACACTTTTAGAATAAAAGAATTTCTCTTATGCATCTAAGTTATGCATAAAATCCATTTATGATAAAAATCACACTTTTAGTATAAAAGAATATCTTTTATGCATACCTCTATGCATGAAATCCAAATATAATACAAGTCACACTTTTAAAATATAATAATCAACTTTTATGCATACCTTTATGCATGAAATTCAAATATAATAAAAGTCACACTTTTATAATAAAATAATCAACTTTTATGCATACCTTTATGCATGAAATCCAAATATGTTAAAAGTCACACTTTTATAATAAAATAATCAACTTTTATGCATACCTCTATGCATGAAATCCAAGGGTGGTTGCAAGATGAGGTTATCTAGTTTCATGTCGTGGGCGCCCTTGGCTTTAGCTGAAAAACAGGCATTTTTTCAAGAAGAATAGCCAATCTCTCATAGTTAGCCAAGGAGTTTCACTTCAAGGTCTTCTAATGAGACATCATATGCAAAGTTGGGCACCTAAAACTATAATCTGATCGAATATCCAATAATTGCAAATCCCCTTTTCTTTGGGAACCAAGTTTGTATACAGGCCCTGTCCTAGGTTTAGACAGGTATAGTGAATGTGAGTAAATTGCCTATAACTTTTACATTATTACTCATACGATGTTCCCACTTTGCATATCACAAATACAAATAACATAGAGCTTAACTTGATTTATCGAGTAATTTTTGATGTGTTCTACTATTTTCTATATTATTTAAAAGATATTAGAATTGTTAAAAAACATACTATTTTATCCTCCCACCACATCTACCATTTAAAATGCTCAAATTGTATGGATCTAGTGATGATTAGATTGGGAAAGATTAGTATAATGTGGGTATAAGATAAAATTACAAATCTAATGGTTTGATTTTTGTAGATTTACTTTGGAAAATTTATTATGACTGTTAGAGGCCCATTAAATCAATAGTAATTTAATTCTAGAAAATTAAATATTGAATCTTTCAATCTAAAAACTCAAGGGATCAATACTCTTGTTGCCATGAATTTATTAAAAAAAATTTGGCTTGATTTGAGTATGGGAAGGTCCATTTTCAATCCTCCCAAGTGAAAATTCCCATATTGTGTCCACTCTCCCCTTTTCAAGTCTAAAACCAATCCTAGTTAGGTTTGGAAATCTAGGCTTGGTAAACTTCACAGCTTAGGTTTCATTCCATGTATGAGGCTTGGGTAGGCCCAAACCTTATATATGCATGCCACTTTATGTCCACGTGAGCATCGAGAGGATCCACATAAGCAGCTTGCCACCTCAGCTTGCCACCTCCACCCTCCATGTCAACATGGTCAACCTAGTTGACTCCCCACCTCATCATCCTAGTCATCATTAATGCCACATCATCTTGCCACCTTTGCATGCCACCTCGCACATGGTGACATGGCATGCCACATCATGGAATTGCCACATCAACCATAATAGTGCCACATGTCAAGAGAATGCCACGTGTCATGCACGCTTGTGACACGTGGCATCTCCTTCCCACCTCCCCTCTTTTTTCAAAAATATATTTTTGGAAAAGTTAATTTAGTAATTTAGAGAAATAGAATATAGAAATTTAAATAATAAAATATATGTAACTTATTAAATAAAAGAATTTAAAATCACTAATTTTAAAGGATTATATTTTGGGATTAGATCAATAAAAATATTATTAAAGATCATATTATTAATTTTTAAAAAAATAAATTTTTTATTTTTATATTTCTTGAAATTTTTTTATGTAGAATAAACCTTTGAATAAAATATGAAAAAAATACTTTATTTAAAAAAAGCAGTTATATAATTATAAAATAAAAGATTTCTTTAAAGATATATTTATATATCTGGTAATGATAAATATTTAGACTTGTTAATAAATATTATAAATAATATTAATTTTTAAGTGGATAATAGTTTATCTTTAATTATCTTTATGTTTATCTTAGTTATCCAATCAATCTTAGATAGGAAATCCAGTGAGATTTGAAGTGGATAACCTATTTTTCCTATATAATCACACATCTCTAGTACTATCCCACACTTATCTGTAGTACTATCCCATCATTGAGCCTTTATAATATTTTCTCTCTTAGCTTCCTTGAGAATGGGTTCTCAAAGTCGTAGGAGTCAGAAACGTGATAGGACTAGACTCCCCCCCATCCACCAAGTTCAAGAGGAGGAGAGGAGAAGGGTAGCTCGTGAGAGAAAGAGAGAGTGGAGAGCACGTCAACGAGCAACACCTTACGTTGGCGATGATCCAAGCCTTGCTCCTCCTCTTCCACTTCCTCTCCCTTCGCCCTCTTCTCCCCCACTACCCCTTCGTTTAGATAATCCACATGAACCCGCCCTTCTTGAGTCCTCTCTTCTACAAGAACCCACCCCCCCTCCTTTGGGCGCCCTTCGTGTGGATAGGAAAGAACTATCAAAGTCAGCAGGGGCACATCATCGTGCCCATGCAATCTTCCAATCCTATTTCAAAGACCTCACATCTTCATCACAGGCATGTGTGCTTGATGCTTTGATTGATCTGCCCAACATGGCCAACTGCAGGGCGCTTTCCGACATTGGAGGTCGAAGAGAGAGGAGAGCTGGCATGGCGGTGCTACAAAGTGTTCGTCATTCCTATATAGTTAACAAGAAGAGGAACTCTGCGGACGCTTTGGCTGCTCGACGGGCTATTGTGGCAGCCATAAGTAGCTCCCAAATGAAGGGTAAGGTTAGTGCCACATCTCGCATCCTTTCCATAGCACCACACGCACTTAGAGTTGGGTCTATTAGGCGACAAAGTTTAGATGCCAATGAGGTTGGTGCTATGTGGGCGAGTAGTGGTCGTGTAGCTAGGCATGATCGCCTACTAGATGAACCACTAGAACCTTGATAGAAAGTTTTTGGGAGGAGAATTGTCGTGCATCGCCAGTTTTTAAGAAAGCTTTGCGTAAGAGAGTGACAAGAGGAGTGTTCATTGAGCACGGTGCTTGCTTTCTTGAAATGTCCCAAAACTGAGTTGTATTCTCAGTTTGTGGCTTCGTATCCAGAGCTTAAAATTGGGCAAAGGTCATTTGAGGGGTGTAAGCCTTGGTTTGTGAGGTACTCACGTCAGCGTGACACATGTTGTTGTCGCTACCATGTTGAGTTCAAACTTTTTTATGATGTGTTCCGTTCTCTTAGTGGGCATAGAGAGTTGCCTCGTAGTCCACGTGATTTCATCCACTCTCTTTTGTGTGCACGCACGGAGGATGCCCAGTTCCATAGGATGCCTTGTGTGGAGAGCAATTGCACATCATGTGGTTCACTTGCACATCTACAGATGGTAGATCTTGATGCAAGTGACCAAGAGATAGTGGCATGGCAACGTTATGAGTATGTGACACACCAGCTCCAGAGTGGTGGACAGTCCAGGAAGTTGCAGCTCGTGGACAAACATACACCACGTTGTCACTTCACAGCCACATTTAGGGAGCAGATCTACCCTACATACGGCACAGTCATTGTGCCAAGTGGCAGGATCGTCAGTTCTGAGCATGCCTAGCAGAGTTTCCTATTGGTGTGGTCGTCTCTGTGATTGATTTTGCAGAGAACTACACTTTCACACCTTTTCAGGAGATACAATCTAAGTATTACTTCTCAGAGCAGGTAATGGTTATATTTTGTAATATTTGTTTTATGTTTGAGCTACATTACTTAATTGATTTTTTGTGTCCTAAACGTATGTATTGCTTACCTCACCAGGTTGCTATTTTGGTCCACATTAGCTATCGACATGCAGAGGCTCATGTAGATGGGATAGCGAGTACCCCCGAGACCCGTGTCATTATTCGAGAGTATCATTTCTATATCAGTGATGATCGTTCACATGATGCACATTTTGTGCAACACTGTTTTCGTCTCCATGACGATTTTTTAGGAGATTGTGGGATCAGACATGTCCAGCGATGGGTTTGGTCGGATGGTTGTGGCACACAGTTCAAGTCATCACGTCAATTCTATTGGCTCTACAGGTTGTACTTATGGCTTTCTTACATTTACAATTAAACTAAATTCACTAGAACATCTTAAAGAAAACAATAACTAAGACTATCTTTTATGGATTTATAGGTGGCATGTGCAGTCTAGTATCCCAGTGATTTGGTCATTCTTTGAGATTGGTCACAGTAAGGGTGAGCATGATGGTGCAGGCGCGTGTGTGAAACGTGCCTTGAGGCGTCATCAGCTGCGACAGGATGCTCAGCGGTTCAGAGATGCGGGTCACGTAGTCGAGTGGTGCTCCCAACATTTGTGTGGGAGTGCAGCATCATCGTACCCCAAACGTGATGCTCGGATTGTCAGGAGATTTTTTTGGCATGTGGATGGTGGCACGATTGACCGTAGAGCCTCCCATGATTGTGACACAGTACCTGGCACCTTGGGCTTACATTCCATCAGGAGCACGTGCATGGCGGCCCCCACGATTTACACACGACGGTTTGCATGCTTCTGTGGAGCATGTATGGATGGCGATTGGTCACATTGTGCCTCGAGAGGATGGGCAGATGCATGGATACAGACATTCCTCTCCCCCGAGCATCCTTCACATCCAGTGGTGTCTGATGAGCACACAGGTCCTGCGTTCATGGTCAGTTATGATGACCTGACAGATTTGCTACAGGAGGGTGATGTATTTGCTGTTATTGCCAGTGAGGGAAATAGCGAGGGAGTAGACTACTATCTGATGAGTTGCACTAGGCCAAAGTGCATGCTTGACCAGGATACAGTGGATGATCATGGGTTTTCTTATGACGCCTATAGCATGATTGTGGCAGGCCGGTTCTACCAGCAGATTCGACTTCATCGGAGTTCCAGCAGTGGAAGTGGGAGTTAGAGGCATTTCAGTTCTCTCATCTAGTGGTTGCTACCAGGCTCACTCTTGTTCGAGTACAGAGCCGAAAACACAGTTCTCACCCTCGTTTTCGGCTTCGAGTGGATGACCATGAGAGCATTCTAGAGCAGTTGAGAGCTAGAGAGGGTGCTGCTGCTGACTAGATCTCTATCTTGATAGTGACTAAACTCAGACTAGCTGGGTTAGCTCACTTAAATTGTACTTAGATTTTTGGGCAGTGACTAACCTCAGACTAGTTGGGTAGCTCATTTTCATTCTGATGTACTTATTTGATGTTTATATCATTATGAGTTTTCTCATTATTGAGTATCATTACATTTTAGTTGATGTTTTTGATTTTATTATATTTTTTAACACTTTGGCTATCATATTGTTTGTTGAAAATCTCCATGCCATCGTACCCAAACATGCTCTGATGGTGACCAAACTTTGCAAGCATGGGGAGGGGACCCACCCCCACATGCTTGCAAAGTTTGGTCCCCGTCAGAGCATGTTTGGATTGGCAATTGGCGCCCAGTGCGGGTTTTTCAAGTCTCTTGGTGCTTAAGAGGCCATGGAAAATCCGGGCCTTCCCCATACCATCGTACCCAAACATGCTCCGATGGGGACCAAACTTTGCAAGCATGTGGGGGTGTCCCCCCCACATACTTGCAAAGTTTGGTCCCCATCAGAGCATGTTTGGATTGGCAATTGGCGCCCAGTGTGGGTTTTTCAAGTCTCTTGGTGCTTAAGAGGCCATGGAAAATCCGGGCCTTCCCCATACCATCGTACCTAAACATGCTCCGATGGGGACCAAACTTTGCAAGCATGTGGGGGTGGGTCCCCCCCACATGCTTGCAAAGTTTGGTCCCCATCAGAGCATGTTTGGATTGGCAATTAGCACCCAGTGCGGGTTTTTCAAGTCTCTTGGTGCTTAAGAGGCCATGGAAAATCCGGGCCTTCCCCATACCATCGTACCCAAACATGCTCCGATGGGGACCAAACTTTGCAAGCATGTGGGGGTGGGTCCCCTCCACATGCTTGCAAAGTCTGGTCCCCATCGGAGCATTTTTGGGTACGATGGTTTGGGGAAGGCCCGGATTTTCCATGGCCTCTTAAGCACCAAGAGACTTGAAAAACCCGCACTGGGCGCTAATTGCCAATCCAAAAATGCTCTGATCGTGACCAAACTTTGCAAGCATGTGGGGGGGACCCACCCCCACATGCTTGCAAACTTTGGTCCCCATCGGAGCATGTTTGGGTACGATGGTATGGGAAGGCCCGGATTTTCCATGGCCTCTTAAGCACCAAGAGACTTGAAAAACCCGCACTGGGCGCTAATTGCCAATCCAAACATGCTCTGATTGTGACCAAACTTTGCAAGCATGTGGGGGGGACCCACCCCCACATGCTTGCAAAGTTTGGTCCCCATCGAAGCATGTTTGGGTACGATGGTATGGGGAAGGCCCGGATTTTCCATGGCCTCTTAAGCACCAAGAGACTTGAAAAACCCGCACTGGGCGCCAATTGCCAATCCAAACATGCTCTGATTGTGACCAAACTTTGCAAGCATGTGGGGGGGACCCACCCCCACATGCTTGCAAAGTTTGGTCCCCATCGGAGCATGTTTGGGTACGATGGTATGGGGAAGGCCCGGATTTTCCATGGCCTCTTAAGCACCAAGAGACTTGAAAAACCCGCACTGGGCGCCAATTGCCAATCCAAACATGCTTTGATTGTGACCAAACTTTGCAAGCATGTGGGGGGGACCCACCCCCACATGCTTGCAAAGTTTGGTCCCCATCGGAGCATGTTTGGGTACGATGGTATGGGGAAGGCCCGGATTTTCCATGGCCTCTTAAGCACCAAGAGACTTGAAAAACCCGCACTGGGCACCAATTGCTAATCCAAACATGCTCTGTTTGTGACCAAACTTTGCAAGCATGTGGGGGGGACCCACCCCCACATGCTTGCAAAGTTTGGTCCCCATCGGAGCATGTTTGGGTACGATGGTATGGGGAAGGCCCGGATTTTCCATGGCCTCTTAAGCACCAAGAGACTTGAAAAACCCGCACTGGGCGCCAATTGCCAATCCAAACATGCTCTGATTGTGACCAAACTTTTCAAGCATGTGAGGGGGACCCACCCCCACATGCTTGCAAAGTTTGGTCCCCATCGGAGCATGTTTGGGTACGATGGTATGGGGAAGGCCCGGATTTTCCATGGCCTCTTAAGCACCAAGAGACTTGAAAAACCTGCACTGGGCGCCAATTGCCAATCCAAACATGCTCTGATCATGACCAAACTTTGCAAGCATGTGGGGGGGACCCACCCCCACATGCTTGCAAAGTTTGGTCCCCATCGGAGCATGTTTGGGTACGATGGTATGGGGAAGGCCCAGATTTTCCATGGCCTCTTAAGCACCAAGAGACTTGAGAAACCCGCACTGGGCGCCAATTGCCAATCCAAACATGCTCTGATTGTGACCAAACTTTGCAAGCATGTGGGGGGGACCCACCCCCACATGCTTGCAAAGTTTGGTCCCCATCGGAGCATGTTTGGGTACGATGGTATGGGGAAGGCCCGGATTTTCCATGGCCTCTTAAGCACCAAGAGACTTGAAAAACCCGCACTGGGCGCCAATTGCCAATCCAAACATGCTCTGATTGTGACCAAACTTTGCAAGCATGTGGGGGGGACCCACCCCCACATGCTTGCAAAGTTTGGTCCCCATCGGAGCATGTTTGGGTACGATGGTATGGGGAAGGCCCGGATTTTCCATGGCCTCTTAAGCACCAAGAGACTTGAAAAACCCGCACTGGGCGCCAATTGCCAATCCAAACATGCTCTGATTGTGACCAAACTTTGCAAGCATGTGGGGGGGACCCACCCCCACATGCTTGCAAAGTTTGGTCCCCATCGGAGCATGTTTGGGTACGATGGTATGGGGAAGGCCCGGATTTTCCATGGCCTCTTAAGCACCAAGAGACTTGAAAAACCCGCACTGGGCGCCAATTGCCAATCCAAACATGCTCTGATTGTGACCAAACTTTGCAAGCATGTGGGGGGGACCCACCCCCACATGCTTGCAAAGTTTGGTCCCCATCGGAGCATGTTTGGGTACGATGGTATGGGGAAGGCCCGGATTTTCCATGGCCTCTTAAGCACCAAGAGACTTCAAAAACCCGCACTGGGCGCCAATTACCAATCCAAACATGTTCTGATTGTGACCAAACTTTGCAAGCATGTGGGGGTGAGTCCCCTCCCCATGCTTGCAAAGTTTGGTCCTCATCAGAGCATGTTTGGGTATGATGGCATGGAGATTTTCAACAAACAATATGATAGCCAAAGTGTTAAAAAATATAATAAAATCAAGAACATCAACTAAAATGTAATGATACTCAATATTGAGAAAACTCATAATGATATAAACATCAAATAAGTACATCAGAATGAAAATGAGCTACCCCAGCTAGTCTGAGGTTAGCCACTGCCCAAAAATCTAAGTACAATGTAAGTGAGCTAACCCAGCTAGTCTGAGTTTAGTTACTATCAACAGCAACCCAATCAAAATCGTCATCTTTAACTGCCGGTCGACGTGCGCGTCGAGGCTGCTGTGCACGTTGAGGAGGCTGTGCCGGGGCTGCGGGGGTCGTCGAATGTCTGCGGGGAGGTCTGCCTCAAAGGAAGGATCGTGAGCTGGTGCCGGTGTACTCGGGAGCTCACGAGTCCCAAAAGCTGCTATGGCCCTCTCTCTCCTTTACGTCGTGCTAATGCAAGACGCCTCTGTCTGTAAACCCAAAATCTATAATCTGCAATGGTGCGTGTCTGCCACTCTGCTCGTGTAAGCTCCTCTGCTGTAAGGACACGCTGCTCATGAGAAGCAGCACTGCTGCTAGCACCATCACCCGCTGTGCCACTAGGGCCAGCACCACCCACGCGCTCATATGCTGTCACCTGGCTCTCATGTAGGACTCTCTGGTAAGCGTCGAACTCATGTGAGCTCCACTCTATCTCAGGAGGCACCTCAGGCTCCTGGGCTTTATCGTCGAAGGCGTCGAGTCCCAAGTCCATAGCTGATGTAAAGTCGACAGGCCTGCCAGTCCTGGCATCTACTCGTACAAGGCCTGGGTGAAGATCATCGATGCCCAATACCCTGTACGTCGCTAAGTCGACGTGTGCACGGCAGGATGGGCATGCTGAGAACCGGACTGTGAGATCCCTATTCCCACTGAGCAACGGATTCGGGGTACTAGCAACGGAAGTAGCACTTCATGCGCGGGGCAGGGACCCACACTCGGGGCCTCGCCCACGGATATCCGGACAAGAGACTAATCCGTCGGTTTGTCCAAAACCGAAACCGGAAAAACTTCCTTTACCCGGAAAGCATGGGCGATTCCACCAGGATAACTCTTTACTCTAACGTAGTCAAGATCATTACGGATCAACTGATCTGACTGCACCTTTAACGGTACTTGGTCAATTCAAGGAAGAAACTTGCACTTGGATCATTGGGATCAACGCTTTTTTCCCCATCAAGAGGCACAGCCGTTGATTCCTATCCATAGAACAATTTCTATCCGGGATTTACTTCATCTATCGTAATAATAGAAATTAAATCTCGATTTACGGATCCATCAGTCCATCCTAACCCCATCCGATCCCATGGGTTAGCCAACCGCCCAACCACTGTAGTGATGGGATCCAATTTGGAATTTGGTTAGGTTTTGTCCCGGGTACCAAGGAAAAGAGTTCCAAGGCCCCCTAGCCGGAAGTTCATGCAAACATAAAACTAGCCACACCACTTACACACCCAATATGAAATTGCCTTTTTCTTAGCATCAGCTAACTTTAAAACAATTCTTTAATGAAACCATAGTACCACTGATCACAATCTTCCAATTTATCCGGTTGATTCATAATTTTCCATCATTCCTTCATCAGAGTATCTATGGCATCATTGGCAACTAGAACGCTCACCACCTGTCCACACAGAGGCCGTTTCCATAGTTCCTAGCCCATAATACTCGGCAATATAATCACTTATCAAGATGGACTCTCGTTGAAGATCAGCAAGATCAACCAACAGATCCATATAAAAGAGCCATGGACTCATCTGTTGAGGACCAGCAAGGTCAGTCAACCAGATCCATGCCCGGTTTCACAAAACAACTCTTACTCCTTGTTCCAATATCTTCCTCGACGCACGCGTGGGTATCCTAGGCGACCCAGAGCCCGAGCACCGTATGGTCAGCACCCTCTAGGATCCTTCGCAGGTGACCTAGCGCTTCACTCATAGGCCGCTTCCTTGGTCCCTCATCCACCGTACCGGAAGCTCACCATTTTAATCGAACCGAGGCTGGTCAAGACTTCGGTCGACCTTGCTACGCGAGACGTCCTCCATTGACTCTCCGTCAGCAGTTGCAACTTTATCAGTTAGGTCTCCACGACCTTAATCACAAGACGGTCAAAATGCTTCCCCAGCATTCTTGACATAAAACAGCCATTTACAAACAGCATTTACAAACAGTTTACAAATACAGTTTCTATATTAACTCTCATTTTTCCACATTATCCCTCATTAATCCACATTACTTATTCCACATTCCATGTATATGTGTACTCATCCAATCACCTCCTTTTCCATCTCTTCACTTCAGATTCCTTCACATCACATATCATATATTCACATCCATACATCCACATCCACATCCACATTCACATCCATACATCCACATCTACATGCTTATCTCCATTTTCACATCCTCATTTATACATCCACATCCCATATCCACATTCATACATACACATCCATATCCACATCCACATCTACATCCACATTCACATCCATGCATCCACATCTACATGCTTACCTCCATTTTCACATCCTCATTTATACATCCACATCCCATATCCACATTCATACATACACATCCATACATCCACATCTACATCCACATACATACATACATCCACATCCACATTCCACATTCACATCTATACATCCACATCTACATTCACATTCACATACATCCACATCCACATTCCCATACATCCACATCTATACATCCACATTCCACATTCACATCTACATTCACATTCACATACATGCATCCACATCTACATGCTTACCTCCATTTTCACATCCTCATTTATACATCCACATCCCATATCCACATTCATACATACACATCCATACATCCACATCTACATCCACATACATACATACATCCACATCCACATTCCACATTCACATCTATACATCCACATCTACATTCACATTCACATACATCCACATCCACATTCACATCTATACATCCACATCTACATTCACATTCACATACATCCACATCCACATTCCCATACATCCACATCTATACATCCACATTCCACATTCACATCTACATTCACATTCACATACATCCACATCTACATTCACATTCACATACATCCACATCCCCATTCCCATTCACATCTATACATCCACATCTACATCCACATTTACATCTATGCATATACATCTTCATGCATATATCCATTTTCATGTTCATACATCCACACTCCCATCTCCATATCCACACATCCACATACATACATCTATTTTCACATTCCCATTTATATAACCCCATATACCTTCACATCTAATCTTTTACATCACATCCATTCTCGCCCTACATCTTATCCTATCACATACACTTCTTACCTCATCCCCCCATACACATCTTAATTCATCTTATCACATCCTAACTTATTTCATAAGCATCTTATCACCTCTTATCACACCTCTTATCACATCCTATCACTTTCCATACGCATCTTATCAATTCTTATCACATCTCATACACCTCTTATCACATCTTATCACATTTCATATCTTTAAAAAAAAAAAAAAAGAGAATTCTTTTATTTGATATAAGATT
The DNA here is from genome assembly GCF_041138505.1 of Cibotium barometz. Classification (NCBI taxonomy): domain Eukaryota; kingdom Viridiplantae; phylum Streptophyta; class Polypodiopsida; order Cyatheales; family Cibotiaceae; genus Cibotium; species Cibotium barometz. The sequence continues at coordinate 907,549 of NC_141108.1, read as the reverse complement.
TCTCTACACATTTATTTATACATAAATTCCATTTAAGGAGACTAACACTTTCGAAATTAAAATCAATCTTTTATGCATCTTCTTATGCATGATTTCAATTTGGTAGGGAATTATACTTTTAGAATAAAAGAATTTCTCTTATGCATCTAAGTTAAGCATAAAATCCATTTATGAGGAAAATCATACTTTTAGTATAAAAAGAATATCTTTTATGCATACCTATATGCAAGAAATCCAATATGATAAAAGTAACACTTTTGATATAAAAATTTTTCCTTTATGCATACTTCTATGCATGAAAATTAAAAATGATAAAAGTAACACTTTTGATATAAAAATTTTCCTTTATGCATACTTTTATGTATGAAATAAAAATGATAAAAGTAACACTTTTGATATAAAAATTTATCCATTATGCATACTTCTATGCATGAAAATAAAAATGGTAAAAATAACACTTTTGATATAAAAATTTATCCATTATGCATACTTCTATGCATGAAAATAAAAATGGTAAAAATAACACTTTTGATATAAAAATTTATCCTTTATGCATACTTCTATGCATAAAAATAAAAATGGTAAAAATAACACTTTTGATATAAAAATTTATCCTTTATGCATAATATTAAAATTCAATTTCTCCATGATTATAATGAAATTCTTTCAATTAATCTAGGATGATGATTCCTAGAATATGGTAGGAAGTCCTCTTTTTATGCTTTGAATGAAAATTTTTTATGCATAATTTTTATAAAAATTTTGCCATAGCTCCGCTGCTATGACTGATAAATCTCAATTTTTCTAAGGGATAAAGCTTATCATTAAGGAAATAATTAAAATGATTCTCTAATTGGATCCTTAATCCATAATGGATTGAATCATCAATATACATAAACTAAAAGCATAAGAAAAAGCCATTAATTTGGCCTCAAGCATAGCTTAATCTTGGGTTAAGGAAAAGCTTTATGAAAAGCTTGATTTGGATTGAGAATGGGTCATGAGTATGACCATTTCTTGAGTGAGAGAGAGAATTTACATAAGAATCATTAGAATTTAAACATAAATGAAAATTAACATCAATAGCATTTATTAAATTATGTAACTCTTCACTACTATTCAAACTTCAATAGCATTTAAAAAAAAACCATACCAATTAAACTTCTCAAGCTTGAGAGGGGTTGAGAAGAGAGAAACATTGAGAAATTATAGAAAGATGAATATTCACTAATTACCTTACAACTTGCTTGATTCTTTGTTCACGGTAGAGGCCCCCAACCAATCAATTGGTTAAGTATGTTGATGGAGCCACTAATGGGGATTGAAGAAAGAGGGAAGCTCCAAAAACTAGTGAATTATTAAATGAATTCACAGTTCTTGGCTTAGGTGGAGTAGAGTAACGATGCATAAACACTATATATTTTTCAACAAGGGTGAGGCTTCTATTTATAGGAAAAATTGAGCTCCTAACCAAACAAACTGATTCTAGAATTTTCTAAATCAGTTTGGTCAATATTTGACCATTTTTAGGTCAGTTAAGCTAACTTTTTGGAACTAGACTTGAATGAGGAGAGAGGAGAGATGAAATATCTCAATTTTTATGAGTTTAAAACTCATTCAAGCATGTGAAATATGCACCTCCTTTAAAGAACTCCCCTTCCTTACATATGTCATATTTTTAATATTGCTCATAATTTTTTACTAATAAACCTTGTACATTTTCAACTCTTCATCTTATGTGAAATATGCACCTCCTTTAAAGAACTCCTCTTCCTTACATATGTCATACTTTTAATATTGCTCATAATTTTTTACTAATAAACCTTGTACATTTTCAACTCTTCATCTTATGTGAAATATGCACCTCCTTTAAAGAATTCCCCTTCCTTACATATGTCATATTTTTAATATTGCTCATAGTTTTTTTACTAATAATCCTTGTACATTTTCAACTCTTCATCTTATGTGAAATATGCACCTCCTTTAAAGAATTCCCCTTCCTTACATATGTCATATTTTTAATATTGCTCATAGTTTTTTACTAATAATCCTTGTACATTTTCAACTCTTCATCTTATGTGAGCATTTACTCATTTTTGGGTATTTTCTTTTTACAAGTTGGATTTATCTCCTCCCTACACATGGATTGATGCTATTGGTCCATAGGAACCTTAATTGGACCATAGTCTAAAGATTTCTGAAAATCTAGACCCTTAGACTAAGGTTCTTTATACCTATTTCCAATTAATTCCAATTGCACATTGGAAAATTCTTTTTGAATTTCTGTTTCAGGGGAACTCATATGAATTATAAGAGATATTTTTCTATCCAAAAATATTCAAAATCTGAATATTCTCTCTCTAGAATAATTTTTCTCTCTCTAGGCTAAAATAGTTAGCAACAGGGTCTTTATATTTCTGAAGAGGGTTGATTACAGGGGAAGATACTAGACATCAAAAAGGGGGTTGGGGGAGGAATCTTACACGGACGAGCTCCTGGGTGATGCAAGACAAGTGGAAAATATGTCCACATCCTAGGGCATATCCTCCTGTACTATCAATGTCCTCGATACATAAACAGCAGCACGCATCACGTAGGAAGGGTGGTGCATCCTACGGGAGAGGTCGTCGAAAAACCTCTGTGACAGGCCGTGGATATAACGGTAGGTAAGGCACTGTCACGTCCGATGATCTACGATACTCTCGAACATGCAGCATCAGCTGCTCTGCCCTGTGCTGGGCAATCTGCTCCATAATCTGATGATGCTGTGCCTCAGCTCTGGAGCTCTCTACCTCGGTCCGAGCCTATGCAAAAAAGTAAAGCATTAAAATATTTGATTAGTCTCTCATTAGGTATTACTTAAAGAAATTTGTAACTTAGGACCTTAATTATAACTCTTTAACGTGCAAGAGAAACCTACCTGCTGGATGTCGGACTCTCTCAGATGCTGTGCCTCTGCAGTAGCTGCCTCTGCCATCTGTAATGCAGCTCGGAGGCGGTCTATCTCCGCTCTCGCCTCTACCAACTCCTGAGTGAGCCTCTGAGTGGTAGGTGTGGGAACCTGCGTGACACAATCAACCATGCTGCTCATGTAAAAATATAGAAAAGTACATATAAACATGAAGATAAATGACCAAAAAAACTTAAGACGTAATATATATGTAAATACCTCCACATCTGTCGTCGGTATAGATCGTGAGAATAGGCGCACCACGTGCTGGATGCTCTCCGTGGTACTCCGTACGTCAATGCCGACCTGCGTGCCAAGAGCCTCTACTGTCGACAATGGCACAAATGAAGGATCTGTGGTAGGTGCTACACGAAGGGCTGGTGGAGGCCGCCTACCCTGGTCCTGGAGACGGCCTCGGCCAGCACCACCACCCGGACGATGGCTGGTGTAATCGACCTCCTCCCCTAAGACAAACTCCGCATATAACTGCTTTGCGAAGTATATGGGAATCTGGCGGTTGTTCGGCATCCTCCCATATGCGGCAACATATCGACTATAGATATGTGCCGCCATACGAGGATGCGAACACCGCGAAATAGTGAGGGGCTTGCCCGCCTCGGGCCTCATCCCACGACTATCGAGGAAAAGATCTAGGAAAGCCCCATCCCTAATAGGAGCAAGATCACAGACCTGACGATATGTCAGGCCATGTGACACAGGAGCAGCGCGATGGTGGGCTATCCACTCATCTACATAAACAATATCGTGAAGGCTACGAAGGGACGCAAGCATCGCCTCCAAGTCGGCCACGATATGTAATGTAGACGGAGTGTCTCTAGCACTCCTACGGATAGCCGCTAACTCGCGGTCTATCTCCGCGATGAGGTCCGCAATAGATGAGCGGCCCTCCTCGTGGCCCTCCATGCTAAAACCTAAGCCAAATGTGAAGGGTCCAATGTGAAGGGTCTAATGTGAAGGGTCTAATGCTTAGTGCTAAGTAGCACTAATGAAGCTAAAAACAAAGCTAATGGGCTCACTAATACTAATCCAAATCAAGAGAGCAAGAGAGTGAAAACGACTTGTGAAAATGAGGCAAAAAAAAAAGTTTTCCGGTTTTATAACCTCGATCGAGGTTCGGAAACATCATGCAATTTAGGGTTTGCAAGATTAACGCTCTGGATATTAGGGTTAGTGCAACATACGGCCAAGATACACACCTAATTCTAGGGTTGGGGAAGGATCGACGGCTGAGATTTGATATTACTATCTCGTTCGAGGTAAATGGACGGCCACGATTTAAAGGCATTACCACGACAAGGTATCTCGACGGTCAAGATTCATTATATACCTCGATCGAGATATTTAAACGGCCGAGATCGCATCTTCCAGTGTACGTGAATGGACGGTATAGATTGCGTTTCCGTATCTCGATCGAGATAATTGGACGGTGGATATTGCATCTAAGTATCTCGATCGAGATATTCGGAGGGTGCAGATTGAATCTCTGTATCTCGATCGAGATATTTGGACGGCTGAGATTTGAACTCAGTATCTCGATCGAGATATGGGGACGGTGGAGATTGTATCCGATTACCTCGAACAATGAATGGTCACGATTGGATGTAAATTTCTCGTTCGAGATACGTGGACGATGGAGATGTGCTAGTCAAATATGCCTACGGGGATACAGCGTGGCCCTGATGTGGATCCGAGTGGCATAGATATCTCGATCGAGATATTGTGGTGGCGGTGACATGTATTGGTGACATGGATGACGCCTGGAAACCCGGACCTGCTAGCGTGGCATTAGTTGGCATCTCGATCGAGATATGTCGATTTAGGCTCGGGAGGCACGTGTCGTCTTTTGATTCGCGGCACTATCACGATCGAGGTACTCCGCCCGAGATGCATGGATGTCCCAATTTTAGAGAGAGTGAACGAAAGTGAGTACCCTCATCTTGCAACCACCCCCAATTATGATAAAAGTAACACTTTTACAATAAAATAATCATCTTTTATGCATACATCTATGCATGAAATTCAAATATAATAAAAGTAATACTTTTATAATAAAATAATCAACTTTTATGCATACCTTCATGCATGAAATTCAAATATGATAAAAGTCACATTTTTATAATAAAATAATCAACTTTTATGCATACCTCTATACATGAAATCCAATTATGATAAAAATAACACTTTTATAATAAAATAATCAACTTTTATGCATACCTCTATGTATGAAATCCAAATATGATAAAAGTAACACTTTTATAATAAAATAATCAACTCTTATGCACACTTCTATGCATGAAATTTAATTGTGATAAAAGTAACACTTTTATAATAAAATAATCAACTTTTATGCATACCTCTATGCATGAAATCCAATTATGATAAAAGTAACACTTTTATAATAAAATAATCAACTCTTATTCATACTTCTATGCATGAAATTCAATTGTGCTAAAAGTAACACTTTTACATTAAAATAATAATCTTTTATGCATACCTCTATGCATGAAATCTACTTATGATAAAAGTAACACTTTTATGTTAAAATAATAATCTATTATGCATACCTCTATGCATGAAAATCAATTATGCATAACATAAAAATCAATTTCTCTATGAATATCTTCAATTAATCTAGGATGATAATTCCTAGAATATGGTAGGAAGTCCTCTTTTTATGCTTTGAATGAAATTATTTTATGCGTAATTTTTATAAAAATTTTGCCATAGCTCCGCTGCTATGACTGATAAATCTCAATTTTTTCTAAGGGATAAAGCTTATTAAGAAATAATTAGAATGATCTCTAATTGGATCAATAATCCATAATGGATTTAATCATCAATATTCATGAAATACATAAACTAAAAGCATAGAAAAAAGCCATTAATTTGACCTCAAGTATAGATTAATCTTGGATTAAGGAAAAGCTTTATGAAAAGCTTCATCTGGATTGAGAATGGGTCATGAGTATGACCATTTCTTGAGTGAGAGAGAGAAATTTCATAAAAACCATTTGAATTAAGCATAAATGGAAATTTATGTAATTCTTAACTATCATTAACCAATTAACTTCAATAGCATTCATCAAATTATGTAACTCTTCTCTACCATTCATCAATTAACTTCAATAACATTCAAAAACCATTCCAATTAAGCTTCTCAAGCTTGAGAGAGGTTGAGAAGAGAGAAACATTGAGAAATTATAGAAAATGATCAAAATTCACTAATTACCTTACAAATTGCTTGATTCTTTGTTCACGGTAGAGGCCCCCAACCAATTAATTGGTTAGGTATGTTGATGGAGCTACCAATGGGGATTGAAGAAAGAGGGAAGCTCCAAAAAAACTAGTGAATTATTAATGAATTCACAGTTCTTGGCTTAGGTGGAGTAGAGTAACGACGCATAAACACTATATATTTTTCAACAAGGGGGAGGCTTCTATTTATAGGAAAATTTGAGCTCCTAACCAAACAAACTGATTCTAGAATTTTCTAAATCAGTTTGGTCAATATTTGACCATTTTTAGGTCAGTTAAGCTAACTTTTTGGAACTAGACTTGAATGAGGAGAGAGGAGAGATAAAATATCTCAATTTTTATGAGTTTAAAACTCATTCAAGCATGTGAAATATGCACCTTCTTTAAAGAACTCCCCTTCCTTACATATGTGTCAAAATGGAATCATTATACTCAAAATATCTCATATTTTTAATATTGCTCATAGTTTTTTACTAATAAACCTTGTACATTTTCAACTCTTCATCTTATGTGAAATATGCACTTCCTTTAAAGAACTCCCCTTCCTTACATATGTGTCAAAATGGAATCATTATACCCAAAATATCTCATATTTTTAATATTGCTCATAGTTTTTTACTAATAAACCTTGTACATTTTCAACTCTTCATCTTATGTGAGCATTTACTCATTTTTGGATACCCAAAATATCTCATATTTTTAATATTGCTCATAGTTTTTTACTAATAAACCTTGTACATTTTCAACTCTTCATCTTATGTGAGCATTTACTCATTTTTGGGTATCTTCTTTTACAATTTGGATTTATCTCCTCCCTACACATGGATTGATGCTATTGGCCCATAGGAACCTTAATTGGACCATAATCCAAAATTTTTTGAAAATCTAGACCCTTAGGCTAAGGTCCTTTATACCCATTTTCAATAAATTCTAATTGCACATTGGAAAGTTCTTTTTTGAATTTCTGTTTCAAGGGAACTTATTTTAATAAGATGAGATAATTTTCTATCCAAAAAAATTAAAAATCTGAATATTCTCTCTCTAGAATATTTTCTCTCTCTAGGTTAAAACAGTTAGAAACAAGGTCTTTATATTTCTGAAGAGGGATTGATTACAGGGGAAGATACTAGACATCAAAAGGGGGTTGGGGGAGGAATCTTGCATTTCGAACCCATTACTTATGAATGCTTTAGGGAGTGTTGTTTTGTTTGGAGTACCGCCAACTTACCTGTGAAGACCATTTCTATCCCTTCTCTCTACCTTTTGAACCCTTCATTTTGATTCCTTATTGGCACCCTTCTCATCCTTGTAGAGCTAGTTTCCAAGTTGACCCTTAGGCACCCACTGTGTGACGGGCTATTTTTCGTGTAGGGATTGTGGAATTGATGCCTTTTTTGCTTCATGAGCTAATGTCACCGTGCTTGGTGTTTCTATAACCTCAATCATGTCCTACTTCCTTGTGTTTATCTGGCTCCATAAGGGTATGGAAATGACATTGTTGCCCTCATTCAATAGTGATGTCCTTTTCTCCTCATTCAGTAGTGATGTCCTTTTCTCCCATTGGATATTACAGTGCTGATGCAAATCCAGGATCGTCCTAGGATTATTTCCTCCTCCATGGAACCAGCAGGCATAACAAACACCTTCCCAACCAATAAATTATTTCTGATGGAAACATTAACAGTTAAAAATCCTTCAGCTTTTGTAGTTGTCAAGTGCACACTGCGCACATGTGCATTGGTGGTTTTAAGGTGCGGTTTATCTAAGGCTACCCATGTCTCATATGAGATCAAGTTATGACTTGATCATGTATCTATCAATGCAATGCTTGTTGCATGACATTAAGCTGTAGAGAGTCCCACCCTTAGTCGTGTTAGCTCAATATTTAGTTCCTCTCGCGCGAGAAGAGTTAGTGAAGCCATGTTCACATGCAACATTCTCTTATGGAGTATCTGTTTGTTGGCTCTGGTCTCCCTTGCCTTAGTCTCTTCTTGATCTTGTTGGATTTTTTCTTCTGTAAGATCCTTCTATTGTTTTAAAAGCTGTTTCTCCAAGAGCATCTCTTGGGTCAGTGGTCTAAAATACTTTTTAAGTTTGCTCCCATTGACGTAACCCTCTATCTATTTTTGATAGAGATTTCTAGAATACATTGGAGAAAAGTGTGCATCACGTGATTGTCATATGATAGTGAGCACACAAGAGATATTTGATGGTTGGATTACCATCATGAAGAGATACTCAAAGGGGGAGCTTTCATCTCAAGAGGATACCACCACAAAGAAGGGAAGGCAGCCTTCTCCCGCAACTTTTCGTTGCCTTATGGGTCTAAAGGATGGGGACATCCTCACATTACAAAAGGAAGTTAATGATGGACACATCGTCTTTCTTAGAAAAAAATGGGACAAAGAGGATGTTGTTGACATGGAGACAAGGGCAAAGCAAATCAAGCAAGATAGGGTGCTCCATGAGGAGCTAGTTTCTCTCTTCAATGCCTCAACTCATGCTAGCAATAGTATGATGAAGAGTTGGGAAGATCTTGTTGCTAAATACAACATCACCAACGATGTATACACAAAGATTTTAGGTGTTTGCAGTGATTGGGTGTCAAAAAAGCTCACACGTGGGGCTGATGCAGGACCATTGCCAAATGGTGCAAAAGACATTGTGAACTTTCTTATTGTGAAGAAGCAAGATCCTCTTCATTCTTCTACTAGCTTACCTTGGCAAGTATATATTGTGGGGTGCAACCTTGAGGCATTCGATCTTATATACAATGTGTATAAAGATCCTATTACCATTGGTGTGGTTGTCCTAGAAGCAGCACATGGAGTTGGGGGCATGACATGGGATTCTATCATGTTTGGAAAGGTGGTCTTCACATTGTTAAAAATGACATGTGAGCCTAAACAATTCATTTTGTTGTCATTTCTCAACCGCAAACAAATGGCAGCTATGGAGGAGGCCCTTGAGAATCTTTCATGCAAGTACCATATGCAAGTTGGAAGTGTTGACTTCCTACCAATGGCCAAGAGTCTTGCTTTTGGGGCCATGGATTCATTTGTTGTGTTGACACTTGTGACCATGGAGAAAAGCTTCATCAATCTAGATCGATATGTTGGAAATTCCAACAAGCCATGCATTTTGGATAATGAATCCATTGAAGCCATTGACAAAGAAGGAAAGGATGGAGAGCTTGAAGAAGAACAAACTATTGCAAAGGCCATATTTAGAAAGAAAAAGAAGGTCATCAAGGCTACAATCAAGGCATTCAATGATGCACATGAGGTTGTATGTGATATATTCTCATGTGGTGTTGCATCAACGCTCGCATTGGAACATCACATGAAGACTATTGCAGTGGTGTGCAATAGTCAAGAGCAAAGAGAGATTGAAGCGGCATGTTGGAGATCCCATGAGAGCGCCAACCCACCTACAAGTGCTCAAGAGGTTCCTCCCATTGGTGCTCTAGCTCTTGACCTACCGCCGGAGGGTGTGGATGAATCAAGCCAAGACATAGCAAATATTATTATGAAAGAGAGGTTGAAGGCAACTTCAGGTGTTTGAACCTCTCTATCTCTAACTTTTGTCAATGAGAACACTATGGTGTAAGGTTGAACTTGTGTTTTGGAGGATGATTTCATGACATAACATTTCCTACATATTTTCTCATTTTGTGGTGCTATCTAAAGCAAGCCTTACAAGCCTATTTCTCTCAGTTTTATGTTTACTGTTTAAGAGTCTTTATTTCTAGAAATATTTTCATCATATTGTACCTAAAATTGGTTGCAAAAAGTTTGTGCTTCTGTATTAAAATACAAGTATGAAGTACATGATAATGTTGGAAGAAATATTTTCTTGTATGGTATAGCTAGAATGCTTCAATCAATTGCTATTACATTACTTTGATCCAAATGTTGGTATTGGTTTTCTCTAAAGTTTTGTGTCCTTCAATATTTTGCCATGTGGTCAAATATATTAGAAGAAAATGTTTTGTGTCATACAACTACATTGAGTTTTTCAATTTCAATTGCAGTGCTTTGATTGAAACATTGGTATAACTTGTATTATCAAAGGTGTCAATGTGGTGTCTATTGATATTAGGCCACATGATCTAATATTTTTTCTCTTGAAATATGTTTTTCTAAGTATGCTCAACATGCATGTCCTACATGCACATCAATGTGGAATATTGTAGCATGTGTGTATGGAAAAATATTCTAAAATGTTCATTGCAACTATATACATTGTTGTATCTTAATTCAATAGTCATATAATATTACTTTTTGAGATTTTTTTGCCAGATGGTCAAAAATATATTTTGATGAAATATCTACCATCCATGCATACTATTTGCATATTAAATTTAATGTCTTATACAATGTATATATGGAATAGTACAATAAACTTAGCCCTATTGAACTATATATAATGTTTTTATCTTAGCTTACTAGCTCTAAAATGAAAAAAAAAACTTGTAAGAGACTAGATGTCTATTTTGTTCTTAACCTTTGTGTTGTATGATAGAATGATTCAAATTTGACTAAGAATAGTCTATTTGCATATTTGGCAGATTTGAGCAGAGCAAACAAAGTAAGTGATGTGGCATTGGCGAAAAGTGCTACCAAACTATGTGTGATACTTGATCTCAATGGTCTTCTTTTACAACGTTGTTTTTCCACATCAAAGAGGTTCCAAAGTTTTCGAGTGGGCAAGCAATGGGTTGTTCTTCGACCAGGATGCATTGAGTTTCTTGAAGCTACATTTGCAAGATTCCAAGTGGGAGTTTGGTCTACAGCTTCACACAAAAATGTCATCGCAATAATCAATTGCTTGGAGAGCTATGCAAAAAGGAGATATCCTTTTTTCATGATTTGGGAACAGGAGAAATGCCATACGCATCCACTCAAGATCATCTATCAGCCAGACAAGATGGGGGTGGAAGCAATGTTCTAGCCCCTTCAGTATGTGTGGAATGAATATGGCAATGTTTGTGAACATAGCAAGACTATTTTGATAGATGATAGTCCCTACAAGGGGTGTCCTAACCCTCTTGAGAACTGCATCTATCCACAGACATTTGATGTTAACCAAGGAGACTCAATCTTGATTGAGGAACTTCTACCCTACTTGACTCGCTTAAGTGGATCCCATAATGCACGTGAAGTCATAAAATTTGATCGGTATGGACTTGAGCCAGTTCAATATGGACATGAGTTGTACACACAATTCAAGGTTGTGATTGACACATGGCTTAAAGGAGATGATAATGCTATGTCATCTTCATCATCAGTACAACCCAAGAACATCAATCGTGGAGATTGAATATATATGAAACAATCTTCAATCACTTCTTGCTTGAAGAGATCATCAATTGTACAAGGATCATCATCAAGAGTCTCAATTCATCCAACCCATCCATTGGGTGTCTCACAAGTATCGAGGTTAAAGCGGGTTCCTTTGGTTTCTACTCTAAAGGATATGGAAGCAATGCAACTTGCTCATCAGCTAGGATATAAGGATGACTACATAAATGGTCGTGTAGCTAGACACTTCATAAAAAACCTTCAAAAATTGTACTTTCCACGAAAATGATGTGACACAAAAATAATACACTCTTTTCTACAACTTGTACCTTGGTGTTTATAAATGCATTCAACATCAGAGAGACTAGCTCAAGATATCTAGATTGTGATTTCATGGAAGAATTCATTGTATTATATACAAGCTCCTCAATGAAGAATGATATTCTAAATGTAATTTGATGGAGAAAATGTGTTTTTATGAAAAGGTATACTAATTGTGCTTTGATATTAAATGAATGCATGCATGAATGCAAAATATACTAGAAAAGTTTAAATCTCAAATTAGTCTCGGTATTGTTGTTTTGAATTTTATTTTCAAGTATATTGTTGAAGTTATATTGGAAGAAGCAATTTCTTGTATGGTAGCTAGAACGCTTGAATCAATTCCAATTGCATTACTTTGATCCAAATATTTGTCTAAAGTGTTGGATCTTTTGATGTTTTACCACATGGTCAAATATATAGGAATAATTTTTTTTGTATCATATAGCTACAATGCTTTTGCCAATTGCAATTGCACTGCTTTGATTGAAATATTGGTATGACTTATATTATCAAAGGTATCAAGTTGGTGTCTATTGATATTTGGCCACATGGTCGAATATTTTTCCTCTTAAAATATGTTTTTCTAAGTATGATCTACACATATGTCTTGTATGCATATTAATGTGGGAAGTGTTGTAGCATGTGTGTATGGAAATATATTCTAAAATGTTCATTGCAACTATATGCATTGTTGCTTCTTAATTCAATAGTCCTATAATATTGTCTTTTGTAATCTTTGGCCACACGGTCAAAAATATACTTTTATGAAGTATCTTGTGGTCATGTAGCTAGACACTTCATTGAAAAACTTTAGAATTTTACCTTCCGCAAAAATGATGTGACAAGGCAACAATACATTCATGTCTCTAACTTATACCTTGGTGTTTATAATTGGAGACTAGCTCAAGGTTTTTGGGTTGTGATTTCATAGAAGACTTGATTGTTTTGTAAACAAGATCATCGTGGAAGAGTGATATTCTAACTATATTTTGATGGAGAGAACGGGCTTTGATGAAAAAATATACCAACTGTGCTTTGATATTAAATGTCTGCAGTATGAATGCAAAGTATACTAGATATATTAAATCTCAAATTAGTCTCATTATTGTTGTTTTGATTTTTATTTTCAAGGGTAACGTAGATATCCTTTTTCCAACTTAGAAACATTCAGCACAAATATAGACAAAAAGAATATAGTGTGCTTTGATCTCAAATAATTCTAAGTAATATTTTTTGGGATTTTCTTTTCGAGACTATTAACCACACATACATATTCTTTCCAACTTACTAGAAAGAGCTAACCAGAATTATAACCATACTATTATATTGTATGGCGACTATGCATATGTAGTCAAAGGTCAAGGGTTGGAGAGAGAGAGAGAGAGAGAGAGAGAGAGAGAGAGAGAGAGAGAGAGAGAGAGAGAGAGAGAATGCATTGATGTCCAAGCATCATGTATTAATATAAAGTGAAGTAAAGAAGAAATTCCTTAGGAAAACACACATACTCTATAGTTTTCTAGTTATTTTTTCAACATTTAATTTGCTTTATTCTCATAGATAAGGTAAACTTTTAGGTTTGGCTATAAAAATACAAATATTTCTATACAAAATGCACAAAAATAGGTCTATTTCTCAAAGTGGGACTTAGGAAATTCCCAAATTTCCCAATATGGTGTTAAAAGGGAAAGAGAATTAGATATACCTACTCCAATTCCAGAAGAGGCAGAAGAGGGATCTCAAGGAAACACAATGTCAAGAATCTTTGAGAAAGATGCGCAGGATGATTCCGTCCATTCATTACCTAGGGATGGATATGAGACACACACATGGAAGGAACCCTCGATTGCTGGAGAACCCACAGACGTAGGCAGCCTCGCGGTCGTACTATCCACTTCTATGCAAATGCCATTGGGACAATTGCTACACAGTTCACTAACATTATGGGCAGACGTAAAGCAACTGACACTAGAGAGGATGTTCTGTCACCTCTGGCACAGAAAGAACCTTAAAACACACAAGGTAAAGAATAACAAGAGTCGTCAAGATATCGGTTAATCAAATGGGGTGTTATTACAATAGTGACGACACTAATGCTACAATCCCAATTCATCATAATGCATACCAGGCAGGTACTGGCTATCTTGGATGGTGGGGTGAGGGTTAGCATCATCACAAAATGGTGTTGGGAAAATTGGGGAAAACCCGATCTAAAAAGAGCAAAACTTATCGTTAAAATGGCAAACGGAACAATCCCAATTCATTATATAACGGGTACCAGCAGTAGGCTATCCTGGATGGTGGGGCGGGAATTCGCATCATCCCACAAAACGATGTTGGGAAAACTGGGAAAAACCCGATCTAAAAAGAGTAGATCTTATTGTTAAAATGGCAGATGAAACATTTTCAAGGCCCATTGGGCTTTTAGAGAATGTGAGACTCAAACTCTTTACATTTTTCTACCATCATACATTTGTAGTAATGGACTTTTTTGCGCCAACCAGACTCATATGACATAATATTAGGGAGACCCTTCATCAGGGAATCCAAATTGGTGCACTATTGGGCATTAGATCATGTGTATATGCGTAGGGATTCACAAATTTTAAAGATAGATCTAAGAACATGGAGAGCACACCCCCCATGGAAGGGCAACTATTCGGGTAATGATTCGGTCACAACCAAGCGGACCACATCCGTACAAATATGCCAGCCCACGGTGGAAAATTCCAAAGAGGAAGAGGAAACGGAAATGTATGCATCACTTCCTCCTCCAAATTTCTGTGAAAACTAGATGCATGTGCTAGCTACCATAGATGTGATGCAACCCCGAGGAACCCAATATGTGGAATCTAGAACTGTTCCTACTACCTCTGTCTGTATGATCAATTGGCAAACCATTGATGAGGAATCAGAAGAGGAGGTCTCTAGCATATAAGGGGCTAGATCACAAGGCCGCACCCAATGCCTTAGAAGATGGCGAAAGCAGAAATGATATATTCTCCATGAAATGCCCTACTACGAAGAAAACTCACAAATGCCCAATGGTTGAGATAACTCAAAGCCATTAAGGTACACGACAAGCTTTTTAAGGATTGGGGTGAGGAATTGAGTAAGATATCACTTGAAGGGAAACATAAGGAGGAAGTCATCCTTCAAGAACCAGAAACGCCTAGGTGCCAAAAACGAAACAAAGCTTTGGCAGAAGCTGAGTGAGAGGCCAGGAAAGTTATGGCTTTTAAAAAAAGTGAGAATGAGGATAAACCAGACTTGCTTTCAATACCAGACCATTTCAAAACCTACATAGTTGACGAATAGAAAGTGGTTCGACTGACAATAAAAAAAGTTAAGGAAGATGGGTTGTCCACATCATACGATGGCCCAGCTGAAGTCAAGGAAATTGATATTGTGGGACCAGGGGAGGAATCCAAACTTATTTATATTGCTAAGGACTTGACTTTGGTTGAAGAAAATGAGCTCGTTACTCTCCTTAATGAGTTTAAGGATTGTTTCACCTGGACTACAAGGACCATACCAGATGATTCTTAAATATGCGACAATTGTAAAGAAGGAAATTGATAAATTCACTGCTGCAGATTTCATCTATGAGATAGAACATACTCATTGGTTATCACCAATCATAATTGTGCCAAAAATGAATGGGAAACTTAGGATATGTGTCGATCTTAAAAAGTTCAACACAGCTACTAGGAAAAACCATTATCCATTGCCCTACACGGAACACATTTTGGAGAGAGTAGCTGGTTAAGAAGCCTACAGCTTCTTAGACAAAATTTTAGGCTACAATCAGGTGTCTATAGCACCAAAAGACCAACATAAGACAGCCTTCAATATAATGTGGGGGACTTTTGCTTACAAAGTCATGCCTTTTGGTCGCACCAATACCCCATCAACAACATTCCAATGATTAATGTGCACAGCCTTCAAAGACTGCAGAAGTGGTTGGAGGTATTCATTGATGATCTGTGTGCACACTCTTGATGGAGAGACCATCTGGCTTGATGGAGGTATTCATTGATGATCTGTGTGCACACTCTTGATGGAGGTATTCATTGATGATCTGTGTGCACACTCTTGATGGAGAGACCATCTGGCTTGCTTAAGGAAGGTGTTTGAGCAATGTTGATTATATCGTATATCCCTAAACCCTTTAAAGTGCCAATTTTAGGTCAAACATGGAGTGATATTGGGACACATTGTCTCTAAGAATGGTATATCCATAGATGACAGCAAGGTCAAGTTGATCTTGGAACTGCCACCACCCACTAATTACAAAGGTGTACAAAGATTTATGGGCCACGTTGGGTATTACCACCACTTCATAATCTTCTATGCTAAAATGGCCAGGCCATTATACAAGCTACTCATTCTCTTTGAATGGACTAAGGAATGTCAGGAAGCATATAATCAATTGAAGTAGGCATTGGCTACCGCGCTAATTCTAAGACCACCTAATTGATTGGGAGCTTATATTTCATGTGCATATCGATGCATTGAACTTTGCTATTGCGTGTGTATTGGCATAGCCTGGTGAGTTCAAATTGGACTACCCAGTTTGCTTCGCTAGTTGTCAATTGAATGATGTAGAGGTGAATTACACTACCATAGAGCGAGAAGGGTTGGCCATGGTTTATGCAGTTAAGAAGTATCGACATTACCTAAATTTTTTCACTTACTCAGGCAACATGGACCAAGACTTTCATTGTGGGGATCGTGTCAATTTGATGATGGATCGAGATGTTGTTGCACTTGGAACAGTATGTGCAATACATCCAACTGACACATGCCACCACGGGCAAGTCCTTGGAGATGGATTTTTGTCAGTTTCTATCGACAACTGCCTAAATGATGTAGCTTGCTTGCCATTTCCAAACAACAATGCAACAAAGGTCATTCAGGCAGTGGGTAGTTTTGTAAAGTGGGAAAAGAAAGATGTGGTGGTTGTTACAGGTGCCGTCATGATTGTTAATGATGATCATGCGGTGCCACCTTCTAATGATTTTAATGCTGTTGGAGATGAGGACACTCCAAGTATCCGTGAAAGTTGGAAAGAGCGTAAAGTGATGCTCTGGACAGAAGGCAATGAGAAGTACGTTGGAACAGGGATTATTCTCTTAACATTTCCATATGATGTGATTAACTTTGATCTATTAGGAGAAGAAGATGTGGGTGTGGTGGTAGATCAGATCCTTGATCCAACTATAGGGACAGACACATGTGACATGCTTCAGTGCGTCAATTTGGTTAGGTGGCCTATCAAACAGGTCACCTTTGATGATGGTACACCACTGCTACATGAACAGGAAACACAAGCTTTCACATCTCCAAATGAGAGCATAAAAGATGTGTGTGAGGAAACTGAGGACTTTATTTCAGGTTCAAAATCCATTTTCTTACAGAAGAGATCATATTGTATGATCAATAGAAGGCCTAGAATTCTTGCTCTCAAAGCTTCGAACTTGAGAACCTCAATGGAATCAGTTTTACTTGTTGCTACAATTGATTGTTGTCCTGCAAAGTGTTGTCAATATGCTGATAGAGATGCAGTACACCAATTGCGGAGGCACTTCTGGGGGTTACGTTTGGAAGAACGTACCAACTATGTTTATGATGTTTTGGAGTCATCATGCCGCATTGACAATATGGGTACATGAAAATACAGTTTTATATTCAATGGGAAAGTTGTCTGCGGGGGCGGTAGGGCATGGTATGGGATGCATGGCATCCCCAAAACATCTTTCTATAGGTATAGGTTGCATTTTGAGAATGGTGTAAGGAGGGCAATGCATGATAAAGGAGCAATTAGAGCAGCTTGGGATCACACACACAAATCGGCAGGGCAATCTTGAGAGACTTTATTGAGAAGAATGCAGAGCAAATGCCACATAAAAGTAGAACCATGCAGGATGGTTCCAGAGAGACACAATTGGTCATCCCAGATGTTTATAAGCAAATAGACATATGGGGAGAAGTGAATGCCACATTAGATGCTATTGGATGTAAGCAAATGTCTTTGTCCACATTCAATCGAATTTGGAATACAGAGTTCAAGCATGTCACCTTAGCAAAGACAAGTGAGTTCTCCAAATGTAGTGTCTGCTCAGAGATCAAAGAACAACTTGCAGCAACCAAATGCCTTGAAGAATGCAACATACTATTGAGGAAGCGTCGAAGTCACATGCTGCAACAACAAAGTTGTCGAAACATATACTATGGATGGCGTCTAGCATCAGTGCTAAATCCTGAAAAGAACTTGTGCATCATACATGACAAGATGGACCAACAAAAGACAGCTATCCCGAGGTTGAGAGTTTGATCAAAAGAGACAGATAGATCCACTCAACTACCAGTTTCCTTGACAGGCATGATCACACATGGGCATGGGGAAGGAAGATATGGGCACTTTGCAATTGATCTTTGGCCCCATGATCCTAACTTCACAGTTGCCTCATTGTCTCTGTGTTTCAAGAACTTGGAGCGACTTGACAGGCATGAAGCTGGTGATCTACAACTAGATGGAATGCCAAGATCAAGCTCTTTGTTGCTAAATGCTTTAAACTCAAGGAAAGCACTAGACTACCAGCAACAAGGTTCTCATACTACTACACAAATGGAGGACATAATACTACAGGATGGACAACAAGGTTTTAGATGACTACCAGAGAACTTGTTGCTACAGCTAGATAATTGTGGATCAGAAAACAAAAACCGTTATCTCTTTGCATATTTATCATTGCTTGTGGCACGAGGGACCTTCAAGATGATCCAAGTTGGGTTTCTCATGGTGGGTCACACACATGAAGACATTGATGCAATGTTCAGCAAGTTCTCAGAGAAGCTTAGAACAAGCATGACATTCACTTTTCCTCACCTTATGCGGCATTTTCAATTGTGCCAATCAACAAGGCCTTCTCCTTTTTTGTTGACACATGTACCAGACTTCAAGAGTTACATTGAAGGATACTTATGTGACTCCAAGGATGCACTTGTTGGTCACTCAAAACCACTTCACTTTCGTTTCTACATGCAAGGGGATACACCTCTAATGCAATACAAGATCCATCCTAAGTCAATAGAATGGTTGCCAAGAGAAGGCAGTATTGAACTATGGAAAAGAGACTCAACAACAGGAAAGCCTACCCTTCCAAAGGGTCTTCCAACCTTGCTACCCATGTCTGAGTATATTAAAGATCATCAAGAGGTGGTAAGTGGAATCAAAGACTATCTCAAGTATTGGGAAAGATGGTCAAGTGTACAAGGTCCTAAAGCGGAGTACACAAAGTTCATAACACCAGTGATTGATTATTGGAAAACCATGCTTGATGCACTTCAAGCTCCAAATGTCCAAGAAGCAAGAGTATTCATGGACTTTTGGCCAAGGACACAAGGTGATACATTATTTCAAGACATAGATGATGTGGATGACTTTCTTGGCTTGGAGGAGTTGAATGACCACTACTGTGGTCCTCTCAGCAAGCGACCAAAAGATGCATTTCAACCAATGATAGATGTCAAGAAAGACGACTTTGTACTTGTTCGACCTTCACATCCAATATATCCAGTATGGCTTGGTGTTGCACAAAGTGAGGTTGATACAAATAAAAAATCAAGCAACTATCAAAAGATCTGTATACAATATTGGGCACCAATTTGTGGTCGACAAAATGCTATAGATGAAGAGGTATATCAGAATTGCTGGGATAAATACTGGATGTGCAACAAGAAAGACCCTCAACGTTGGGAGAGAGTGGATACAATTGTTTTCTCTTGGATAACAAAAGCTACCAAAGTTCCCAAAAAAATTAAAATCCCTCCAAAGGTTGTCTTGAAGGCTAAAGCCAATCTACAAGAATCATTGGGCTAAAGACTTCCATGCTGGAGAGGTTGCCAAAGATAAGGTGTTTATTAACACCACCTATTTAAGATTTTATCAATATCTTCTACATATACAATAAATATACTTCACCAATATTCAAGGTTCCAAATTAATGAAATTCCCAAATTTACGGGATTCATTTTGATTTGGAATTCCCAAACTATTGGGAGATTCCCAAATTCTCGAATATGGTGTTTGTTGGTTTGTTTCTTGGATACATTGTATCCTTGGCCCAGTTAGCCCTTAACTTGGCTTCATGAAGTCATTGACACTCTTCTGTTAGGTCCCTAGCTTCTTTAGCTTCCTTATCTCCTCTTCGGCATTTGGGTATTCACCGACTTCTTTAGGGGTTGATGGTCTTTCCCCTTGCATCTTTAGGTCGGGCTCTTTTTGTTTGACTACTTGATCCCCTTCCTCTCTTGATTGGGTGGATCTGGTGTTGATTGTATCTTCTTCGGATCCATCTTGGATTATGACCCTGGTGTCACCCTTACCCACTTTTTTCACTCTCCCTCTCCGGCCAGTTCTAGAAGTGGTTTCATCTATTGGGTTCTTCCCCTTGACCCCCAATTGGGCCTGGGCTGTGTCGGGACATTGAGTTGCTGATATTTCCGGACGGTGGCCTGGTTAGAAGTGGAAGTCGAACCACTTGTGCGATATAGACAATCTTTGATCAAATAATCAATGCCACATTTAGTACAAGCTTCCCATCTCCTTTTGTTCGGCTCTATCCCTTTGAGGATCGAGTTGTTGTTTCCTTAAGCTCAATTCTCATAGCAGCTGCCGTTCTACCTCAATCCTTTTTAGATCTAATTATACTTCCTCTGAGGTTGGGAAGAATACTTGACCAGTCCTGACTACACTTTCCATGTCTCTTCTCATTAGAGGGGTGCCATTATTTGACAACCTCGAATTTGAAGGTTGGATAGGTACTTCTTGCCTTGGACCAAGTCTAGCGCTGGTTGCCGAACCCATGCCCGCAGATTGCGCTTCTTCATCATTTCTCGTTTGCACACCAAAAAATCCCTAGGCTATATCAATGATACCACTAGATTTGGTAGGGGAGGGTGGTTCTCCTCTTTCCCAAACCCAGAGTATCGTAACCCTTCTTCCATGGATTCTTCACACTACTCATTTTGACGGTGGTCAGATTCCTTAAGACACTCAAATGAGTGCTTTACAAGCAATACTAGGTTCATGAGTTGGATTTGATTAAGTCATGAAATTACAGAAATAGTTCACAGCATGAAGGGAAAAGGTTTCACATCGTGAAAAGCAATTGGTTTACATCGTGAACTGAAAAGCAATTGGTTTACGTCGTGAACTGAAAATGGTTCATGCTGTGAAGGGTTGTAAAATGGTTCACATTGTGAAATGAAAATGTTTCATGCCGTGAAGTGCTCTGAAATAGTTCATGTCGTGAATGATTTTCTGCACGATTCTTTATTTTGTCAGACCTTGTGGTGTCAGAGGTGTCAGGATAAGGCTACCTATTTTTGGCAAGGTAATCCCATGAATTGAGGCATTAATCATGGCGTTGATGTCGGGAGAATTTCACGACGACGACATAAAATTGCAGAAAACGGTTCATGTTGTGAAATATTTTCTTGAAGTTTCATGTGGGAACTTCCTGCATCAATGAGACTGAGGTGGTTTTGGGTGCAAAATCCTAATCCAACTGCTTCCAAGATGATTGTGCCACGCCTAAGGAATGTAATACAAGACTAAAGCACAATCAATGGCTCCTTATTTTTACAATTTTTTTTTAATTTTTGAAAATAAAGAAAAACAGAATGCCACCCTGCTCATTCACGTGTTGATGATTCCAGTGATGCAAACATCAAAATTAACTAGAAAAACAGTGGAGCTCTCTTCCAAGACCACTCCACCACACAAATACGCAAAAAATACAACCAATTTCTCACAATTTTTCACTTCCAGTCAAATCTTATCCATTCATTTCTTACACAATGCACTACCAGAATGCAAAGGCAAAGATGAACCTTATGTAATGGGAGCTAAAACTCAAAGAGGATGGACCAGCAATAGCGGTGCCAGAAATGTTATGGACTACCACACCTCCAAGAGGGAACTCAATGCATTTGCCTAAGGAAAGAGGAATAGAACACAACTATCGTAGGGCACTTACCAATGCTTTGAACTTGTGTCCCTTGAGGCCTCCAAGCTCACTTGAGAAGCTCCAATCCTCCAAGCTCCACCTCCACGCTGTCACTATAGAGTTGCTCGCACCACCACATAAGGCAATCACTCTCTCTCACTCTTCAACATAAGCATGCAACATAGAAGTATAGAAGAGGCACAAGTGCTAGAATGCTCTCTCTCAATATCTCTCTCAAGACACAAACAAGAGATCTCAATAGCACAAAGGGGGTTTGTGTCCATTCATTATGAGAAAATGCCTTATATACAATTGGCCCTTATTCACACTTGGATGCCCAAAACTTACTTAACTGAGGCCTTGGGTGGCCAATATCTCATAATGTACAACTTTTATAGTGCCTTTGCATGACACTTATTAATGTCCTCAAATGGAGGAGCATATTGGTTAATCCAAAATAGAGAAGTTTATTTATGAGAAGCACAACATTTCCATGTCTCATAGATTATAGATGGAGTCATTGGCCTTTTTTATCGAAAAGGTTGTTCTATTCCCTGCATGCATCGCAAGTTGGGTGCAAAGTTCTCTTCAAAGTGCTTTCCTTCCAAAATCAGTGTGTTGTGTGAGACTCCATATGTGAGCGGGGAGGCCCGCACAACATTGGCAGGGGACTATGTTTGAGGAGGAGCTCAGTGTAGCCAGCTTTTCTTTAGGTAACAAAGTAGTTTTAGGATACACATGCATGTGGAATGGGCCTAGGAACATAGGCTTAAGGTCATTTACATGTGGGATTAGGGCACATGGCCTTGGAGCTATAAAAGGCATGTGCTCTAGGACTATTGTAGATTTTTACCTTTTGGATATCTTTAGGATATTGAGGACCTTAAACACCTTCTGTAGCTTTCTCTCTAATCTAGGTTAACCTTAGCTAATCTAGGCTAATCTAAGGCTAAACTAGATGTTTCTTTTGAAATTCTTTAAAATTTCTTAAAATTTTGCATGATTAGAGTTTCTTTTCATCAAATCTACACATTAACTCCTCAAATCCTTAAACATTTGCTAGATACTCTAGATTTCTTGTGGTCTTGGAGACATTCTCAGTTGTTGTGCAGTTTGGTGAATTTTCATAAAAAAAGGTGTGCAACAGATTCAAGATTATGTTAAAGAATTATGAAGAGTTTGTAGTTTACAAAACAGATCTGAATAGATTATTGTAAAGTTTCTATTTCTATTACATTTTTGTCCAGATTATTAGAGAGAGGGAGGTGCAAAAATGAAAGAAGTGTGTAGGTTCACACAAATCTTGTTGGTAGAGAACAAAGTTACTCTGTAGACTCATAAAGAAGTGCATACAGAGAACAAATTTGCAAGAAAGAATTCAAACTTACAATGGTAAGACTAACTTTACCCCCCTAATCTTACTCACTTTACAATTTTCTTGAATCCTCTTTAAGGATTACTCAATAAGTAATAGTTGCCAAGAAAGTACAAAGAATCCATGAGAGAGAGTGAAATCTGGTGTGTTCTTGGTGAAGTTTTATTAGTCTTAATCTAGGAAAGAGAACTAGAATAGTGTTAAGAAAACATTTTTTGCAAGCACACACAATGGATATCAATCTTTGTTAATTGATGCATTTTCAGCAATAATGAAATGTATTTAAGGCACTTCTAATATAGATCTATGCATCAGTGTTATGCAAAGGTTTGATGAATACAAGAGTTTCAAATAGATCTTAGAAAGCACAACGATTCACAATAGCCTTAAATAAATTACAACAGACTAAGCTATTAAAACTGGGCTTCGAAATCTTGATTAACTAATTGTACAAGTTGGTGCAAGGTCTTGAGTATTGTTGAGATTTGCATTGCTTTATTATTTGCAAGATATGTGGAGAAAGCTTCTGTGACATTGTTTTTCATAGGATGTTAGGATTTTTGTAAGACAACTAGAAAACTGCTTAAAGAATCTGTGGGTGCATAGACTAATATTGATTGGAACATCTAAAGTTTTACTACTAGGGCAAGGGGGTATCTTAGGAGTTGCTGCAACATTGGAGAAGTCAATGTAGCAAGAGTTAGTACTCGGGGGGTCCACCACTAAAAAATCATATGTATCACGTGCGTTCAAGGGGTAATAAAAAACCCCCTCTACCTACATGCTATCAACTAATAAAATTACCCCTCTTTCTTAAGGAACCTACGGGTTTTTTTCAAAAGTGTAATAAAAAACCCCCTCTTGTAGATGTAATCCTGTAGGTTTTGTCAATTAAAAAAACCCTCCTGATGAACTCACGTGCTACACTTACATTTTTTAGGTGCACCCCCCGGGAGTTAGTACTATGGCCCCATCAGATACCAGAATTGTCAAGCCCTATTGGTAATAATCAGTACCGGAATCCACCGACCAAGGATCTAATTGACACGCTACTGCCTATCTACAATAAGCTTCCCATCCACTGCTAGCTTTGTCAAGTCTGTACCAAATTTTTCCACGGTGGAAATCTTGGCATTACTACTACCACCACCTACATCGGCCCCAACAGCATCAGTTCTCTCGGCAACCATTCGGGATGACCTGAGTTCTGATGTTTCTACTAGGATCTGCATCGAGGTTTTGACTGCCACACCTTCACCTTCTCTGAGAAACCCTAGCATCAATTACTAGAGCCTAGGATGTGCTCGCCTAAGTGCAAGCTTCATCAGTGTGATAACACTATAGCTCTGCACCTCAATGTAGTGAGCGCATCATCAGTTTTTTTCTCTCACAGCCTTGGTTGTACACTCTACCAGTTTGAGCTTTCACCGCACTTTCTGAGGCCCAGTGCAGGGTGGTTGCAAGATCAGGGTACCCAGTTTTGTCCACTCAGGCACCCTGTAAACAGTAAAAAAACAGGCATTTGTTTACCTTTAGTGGCTAATCTCTCCTAGTAAATGAAGGAATTTCGTTTCAAGTTCTTTTGTTGGAACATCATATTCAAAGTTGGAAATATAGTTGCATAGTTTGATTAAGCATTAGATAGTCAAAAGTCCTCATTTTCTTAGGTACAAAGTCAATGTATACACCCTGTCCCAAATTTGAACTGATTCCATAAAATGCTAATATCTTTTAAATATAAACTCATATGAGATTCCCACTTTGTACCTTAGATCTTCACATAATATGGAGCTTAACTTGATTTTTCGAGAAAATTTTAAGATATTTATCTATTTTCTTTAAATATTTCAAGGTCTTTAAAGTGTTATAATATACGCGACTTTTTGTACCCACAATAGCTACCACTTAAAATCCTCAATCTTGTAGATCAAAAGAGTGGGTAGATACTGAGACATTAGTAGAATGTGGTGGTTAGTAAAAATTGCAAATCCAATGGTTGGATTTTTAATGATCTCTTTTTCAAAATTCTTCCAGACTATCAGAAGGCCTGCAAATATTAATAATCTAACTAGTAAAATTACATTTTTGATGTGAATCATCTAAAATCTATAGGGACTAGTGTACTTGTAATGGTGCATCTATGGAAAAATAAATTGGATCACTCTAAGTATGGAAAGATCATTTGTTTATCATTTCATCATATTTTTGATTAATTTTGATTAATTAGACTAATTATATTAATTTAAGTTATATTGGATTAATTTAAGGGCAAGCGTATTTTCTATTATTTGCTTGATCTCATTTTAAGTACCTTGCTCCCCAAAATTTGCTCTCCAAGCATTGTCCCAGTCCAGCATAAACTGGATAAAACTGGACACCCTGATCTTGCAACAACCCTGCAATACATTCATTAAGCATAAAGCTTATGCATAAAGCTATGCATGAGGCTTATGCACATAAAGCATTATGCATAATACACTATGCATAAGGCCTTATGCATAAAGCTTATGCATGAGGCCTTATGCATAAAGCTATGCATGAGGCTTGTGCATAAAGCATGAATGAGCATTATACATAATGCTTATGCGCAAATATACAAAACAAATCCCCAACACCCAAGGGTGCAATAATAATAGAGGAAAGAGAGGAAAGATAGAAAAGCACTTACCTCTTTTTCGTGATGTTGAAAGAGAGGATTAGAGGACCTACAAAACCAACAAAAGGGTGAGGAAAGTATTAGTAATGCATAGAAACAAAAGCTTATGCATGAGGCCTTATACTATGCATAAAGCATTATGCATGAGGATTTTGCATAAAGCACTATGCAAGCCACGCTATCCTAAACTAAACCATATCCTGGCACTATGTATTAAGCATGCATGCATAGAGCTTAATGCATGCATAGATTAAGCTCTATGCATGCATTAAGCTCTATGCATAGAGCTTAATTTATGCATATATCTCTATGCATTATGAATGCATGCATAGAGATTAATCTATGCATTAAGCTATACGAATAGAGCTTAATGCATAGATTAAGCTCTATGATTAGATCTCTATGCATGTGCATTAAGCTCTATGCATAGAGGACCTACAAAACAAAACCCCTCTTTTTGGTAGATAAAAATAGAGGAAAGAGAGAAAGGAAATTCTCTCTTTTTGGTGAAGTTGAAAGAGAGGATTAGAACACCTACAAAAAAAAACAAAAAGTTGAGCAAAGAATTAGTAATACAAAACCTAGCATGAATACACAAGGAGGTTTATCCTTCAACACACACACAGGCTCGCCATATTCGACTCGGACTAGCGATGGATGGAGTGAATCCATTTGGTCTACGAAGTTCATCATGGAGTACATGGCCTGTTTGTCTAGTTAACTATAATCTTCCACCACGGCTAGAGATAAAAAAAGAACATCTTTTATTGTCTTTGATAGTTCCTCGAAAGTACAAGGTGAAGAACATGGATGTGTATTATGTGGACTATGCATGATTAGACTGGCTATGGAGAGTGCCCAGGTAATACTGTAGCTTGTTAACATATTATGTTAAGTCATGATTGTCATCCAAACTTACCTGCTACAATCTTTTTTGATATTCTACAGGGCTTTCAGTGTCAAGGTACAATGGATGTCCATTATGTGGGCCGCAACTTGAGGCTCGATACTCAAAGTCTATGAAGAAGATAGTATACGAGAGTCACAAGAAGTATCTCCGAGTGGACCATCCTTTGCATGAGAGATTTCTAGGCATATGGAAGAGCAGTGATTGGAGGACCTTATGAGAGCTGGATTCAACCTGTACACCTCCAAGAATGACGCGTCTATCCATTTTCCATCAACTTCCATACTCAGGGGGTTCACTATATGTAAATCCTCTATATCACGTGCGTTCAAGGCCTATTTAAAAAGTCCCTTATCTGTGAATTTTTTAGTGAATATAATGTATCCTTTCCTATTCAAATCTGTAATTTTTTTTAAAATACAATAAATAAATCCCCTCTGTAAATATATTTCTGTAAGTTTTTAATATTTTAAATGTCCTTCTGTTGAACCCACGTGATACTTACATATTTATACGAGTGACCCCCCCGAGCTTCCATACTGGAATGACCTTCTAGTGAACCATCTTCTTGAGCAGTGATTGGAGGACCTTATGGGAGCTGGATTTAGCCTGTACACCTCCAAGAATGACGCGTCTATCCATTTTCCATCAACTTCCATACTGGAATGACCTTCTAGTGAACCATCTTCTTGACCCAATGCACATTTTCAAGAATATAGCCGAGGTGCTTTGGAAAACCATCATAGGAGAAAAGGAGAGCAAGGCACAATGAGATGATTTACAAGAGGTTCAATGCATGCACCACTTATGGGCCCAAAATAGAGCAGATGAAAAGGTGAAGCTACTAAAAGCACCGGACAAAGGATGAGCAACGGCATATAAAGAAGTGCATTAGTGAGTTTTGTACCCCTACAGGATGCATGCATTGCTTGAAGGAAGCATTTACAAAAGACGATGAGCTTAGTGGCTTGAAGAGTCATGATTGGCACAAATGCTTGCAATTCGTGCTTCCTTAGTGGCTTGAAGAGTCATGATTGGCACAAATTCTTGCAATTCGTGCTTCCTATGGCCATCAAGGATTGCCTAAACGATGACATTAGAGCAACAATTTATAAAATTGGTGCAATGGTACGTTGGATATCAAGGAAAGAGATTAGTAGAGACACATTGGAAGCAGCACGAACTCCATCGAGGCTATTACAATGGCAGAGAAATATTTTCCAACAAGTATTTTAACCATTCAATTGCACTTGCTAGTTCATGTGGTTGATGAAGTTGCTGTGGCTGGGATTGTCCATAGCCGTGCCAACCCCAACCATTCAATTGCACTTGCTAGTTCAAGTGGTTGATGACGTTGCTGTGGCTGGGGTTGTCCATAGTCGATGGATGTTTTTCGACTACTATTTTGACGGTTATTTCGACTGTAATTTCGACTGGTATTTCGACACTTATTTCAACTATCATTTAGACGCTATTTTCGACGGATGCAGGAAACTTTCGACGCTATTTTCGACGGATGCGGGAAACTTTCGGCGCTATTTTCGACGGATGTAGGAAACTTTCCAAGCTATTTTCGACGGATGTAGGAAACTTTCAACGCTTATTTCGACACGTGTAGGTATTAAATTATTTTTGGCATAATGGTGCATCCAGCTGCAATCTTGTAGCTGGATGCACCATTATGCCAAATTTATAGTGTACCAAAGGCAACTGTACATCTTGAACAAGAAACAACCACTAGAGATAATCCAGAAGAAGAAGAGATGCATTTTTCCACGCATATTTCGATGCCTATTTCGACGCACATATCGGCGACGCGACCAGGCGTGGAAACTAAGCATCAAAAAATAATGATTCTATTGTAGTGTAGAACTAATGATGATGAGATGAATGGTGAGTAACTTGTCAGAGCATCTTGCCTCCTCCAACATTGCCAGCTCCAACCAAGCCACTGTGCAAAGCAATAATTTGGTACTACTAATAAACCATCAATAAGTAATTTTTCTCTTTGTGTTGCTAATTAGCCTCTTAATAATATGTTCATCTTATGAACAATACTCAGCTCATCATTCAGCAGTAGCTATGTGCAACAACAGTTTTTAAACCCGCCGGCAACCTCCACTATGTGGCCTTCTACAAGAACCAAAACTCGATGTCCGCCCACTTCCAACAGCAGCTATGTGCGTCACACACTCTCTAGCGACCTTCTCCTTCTATCTATCTCTTTCACATGGAAATACATGAAAAAATCTCTCACACACATATAATAGGGCTAACCTCCCTCCCTCTCTCTCTCTCTCTCTCTCTCTCTCTCTCTCTCTCTCTCTCTATATATATATATATATATATATATATATATATATATATATAAAGATAACAAAACACACCCCTTATAAAGAATGAACAAATACACACATGGACCTTACATTCAATATCTCTCTCTCTCTCTCTCTCTCTCTCTCTCTCTCTCTCTCTCTCTCTCTCTCACCCTATATGTGTTTGTAAGTGTGATATATATATATATATATATATATCACACTTACAAACACATATAGGGTGAGAGAGAGAGAGAGAGAGCAGAGAACTGTGTACACATGCTTGTGCATGGAAGAGGAGGAGCGAACACTATAGAGACTGGGAGTAGACGGGCATGTGGACTTGAAGGAAAGAGGCCCTCCTAACATTCCAAACTTTAAATTTCAATTGGGCAAGTGCAAGAAGAAGTAAAGAGGCCCTCCTAACATTGTGACCACCTTCAAAGGTAAACAAAGAGTGTAGTAAGGGTGAACTCGATAGCTTTTTCATTATCTTCTTCCATGTTCTGTGTGGCATTAAGAAAAGACAATAGAACATCTATCCTTTATAAATCATATAGATATATAAAAAGCATGAAAACAATGACACCATGGTGCAGTGCCTCTCCTGTGTCACCCTTTGCATCGTTTAATCATTTCCGCTTCTAGTGTAGAAGAACTCCCTCTTTGAACTTAGGAAAACACTTAGCAAGTGGAAGGAAAGAGGCCCTCCTAACATTCTAAACTTTAAATTTCGAATGGGTAAGTGCAAGTGGAAGTAAAGAGGCCCTCCTAACATTATGACCACTTCAAGGGTAAACAAAGAGTGTAGTAAGGGTGAACTCAATAGCTTTTACATTATCTTCTTCCATGTTCCTTGTGGCATTGAGAAAAATCAACAAAACTTCTATCCTTTATAAATTATATAGATATATAGAATATATAGAAAGCATGAAAAGAACAACACCATGGTGCAGTGCCTCTCCCATGTTGCCCTCTGCATCGTTTAATCCTTTCTGCTTCCACTACAGAAGAACTCCCTCTTTGAACTTAGGAAAACACTCAACAAAAAAACCTCTAGCAAAAGCCAACAGAGAAACCCCCAATAGTAAATGGCAGTTTGTCTATCATGCATCTACACCAAATATTCGATCAAGACCAATTTGATTACCTAGAAGATCTGTGTTTAAATCCAAGGTCAGTTGGACGGCCTCAATTTTGGTAGTTTTCTTCGACAACATTCCCAACACGGCTCGCGAATCTCCGACATTTCTAATCACCAATTGTTTATCTTGATAACCGAGCAATGAAAAGAAAGGGAAAGCCACCACCGTCTCATCGAACTGGGAGCCATGAAGAGTGGCAAAAGAAATGTGCTACTGCTGCGAGACACCATCGGGAAGGGGGGGAGGCTTCGGGGTGTGAGGGCATGGCCGGGACATAAAGCCGCCCCTTGTAGGATGCCACTTTTCCAAGACGTGCCCTTTACCTACACAATACCCTTTTTATATAATTTTAATGAGCAGTTTAATAGTATCGATAATCACCTACGAATCACCCTAGAACCTAATCATACTTTATGGATAGTAAAGAAAACCCTAAGCACACCCTAATAATTGGTAGAGCAACCCTGAAACAACATAACGTTTGACGATTTTTTTTTAATGATTTGGCAATCCTTATCCTCCTAAAAAAACAAAAAACGGGCACCCACAACGCCTCCACAAAAATAAAAAAACGAATCAAATGGAAAAACAACAATCGTGCGCCTGAAGCGCGAGAAAAAGGCCAAAGAGGAGGCCGCCCACCAGCAGAGAGAGGCCCTCGAGGTTGCCCAACACCATCGCCGACTCCAGGAAGCCAGCAGCGTAACCTTACACACATTGAACCAGGAAAAAACCTAAGACAACGGCCTCAGAGCTTACTCATGCAATGGGTAGCTCCAAAGCCCAGTAGCTTTCTCAAAACCCAAATGCGATGGAAAAAGGCCATATTTCCTCTTACATGGCAGACAGTTCCGGCAATGCCGGCAGCAGATGGGGAGTTGTCACCTAGCGCAGCTGCAAGTTTCCCATCGGGGTGTCCGCGCAGTCCTGCATTATATAGATTTTGCTCGCGAGAGTGAAAGTATCTATCCTTTATAGATACTGAAAGGATTCGTCCTTGTAAACCTCTACCCGCAAGAAGCAACAACACCACTTCAAACAGGCGGATAGGCTCTGTCGCTTCTCGTTTCCCACAGTGCCCATGGGTGCGTGTTGTTTCCAGTCTGAAGTGTATCACGAGATGTTTGTTCAGTAATCTCTCAACCGTTTCCTTGCCACCATTGCGCAATGGCCCCCCACCCTTTGTTCACCATATTGCACTCATCAGGATAAGAAATACCCAATTTGTATTTCATTCATCGAAGCAATTGTTCACCATGCATCTTTGTTCGTTGTGGCTGAGTCCTCAGTGGGGAGCCAGGCTGCCAAGGAAGAGTTGGAGGGGCAGACGTACCTTCTTTGTTCGTTGCTGAGTCCTCAGGTTGGAGCCAAGCTGCCAAGGAAAAGCTGGAGGGGCAGATGCAGTTTCTTTGTTCGTTGTTTTGCGGAGTCCGCAATGTGGAGCCAAGCTGCCAAGGAAGAGCTGGAGGAGTGGGCAAGCCAGCAAACTGAGTTGAGGATGTGCCCAG
The DNA here is from genome assembly GCF_041138505.1 of Cibotium barometz. Taxonomy (NCBI): domain Eukaryota; kingdom Viridiplantae; phylum Streptophyta; class Polypodiopsida; order Cyatheales; family Cibotiaceae; genus Cibotium; species Cibotium barometz. Next base: position 875,777 of record NC_141108.1, on the reverse strand, counting down.
CCTTCGATGATTCGGGATGAGCACGGCCTTCAACTGATTCGGGGTGAGGGTGCTGCAAAAGACATGCATTAAGCAGGTAGCAACAGTACACCCTCGCAGGTGGTGGCCAAGGCTCAAGGTAAGTGGCCGTAGAGGTCTCTAACGCTGGCTCAATCTAAGTGGACATAGAGTTCTCCAATGCTACGGCCTCCAAACACAAAGAGCGGGTAGCAGCGGTACGTCACAAAGAGCGGGTAGCAGCAGGTGGTGGCTCCAACGCTATGCAAGGGTGGCCAAGGCTCTCAACCTAAGCGGACGTAGAGGTCTTTTGGTAGCGGCGGCACCTCCTACTTGGGCGTGGGCCTACATTAGCTTCAACTGCAGTTCTTATTAGAGAGGAAGAGTTTCCCTCCACCGAGTTGAGGTCCAGCAAATCTAAATTGACGGCTACGGTGCTCAGGCAGGCGATGACTCCCCCGTGCTCACACACAGAAGTTTCACCACACCATGCCATCGTAGGATGGGGAGGGCACAGGGAAAGACTCCCAACAAGGAGACGGGGAGTCCCGTATACCCATAACCATTTGGAGAGAAAAAAAAACGGCTCGTTCCCCAATGACAATCAGTCTGACACCTCAGGATCCAAATTTTGGGAAAAAAATTAAAGATTAAAAAAAAAACGTCTCTCTCTTAAATACTCTAGGCTATCACTTTTAGAAGGTATGAGATGCCTGAAAAATTGGACACAAGATGGAAGCCCTGTAATATATATATATATATATATATAGATATAGATATAAAGATGGAAGCCCTGTAATATATATATATATAGATATAGATATAGAAGATTAAAAAAGCCCTCATCCAAACTATTTCCTGGCCCGCCAACATGAGGAGAAGGGAGAAGAAACAAAAAATTTTGAAACTACTTGAGTTAAAAGTGCACACTAAGACTTAGGGTATTTTTCTTTTGCCTTTTCACACTCAACATTCCTTTTCTCCTTTCCCACTACACATCTTTTCCACAACCCCATCCTCATAGATCTTAGCCTTTCACACATATTCACTTGCCAGTTTAAGGAACCATTGACTCATATGCTTGAGTGTGATTATGAGTTTGTTCATGCACGATGTGCATTTTGTGCATTGTTAGCCTTGATTTAAGTGCACTTGTGCATTCCTATCTTTTGTTCATACACATGTTGTGGGTTGTTTCACATACTTAGGTTTTTTTAGACCTTATTCACATGCTTTGAGCATTGCTAGGTAGTGTGCACTCTTAAAAGACATGGTGTGAGCTTAATCAAGCAATACACAAGATCATCACATAATCAATCTCACACCACTAAAGCAACACATGCCACCACTTAGATCATAATGAGATGTAACCAATGAGAAATAGAGTATACTCAAGATCACCACAAATGCATCACATAGATATATACCAATGGAAAATGCAAAGAGGAGAGTATTTTCACAAAGGACCACTTAGTATATTGATCACTAAGCAAGTACACAAAGCATGGGGACTATACTCTCCATTGAGCTTTCTCTAGCTCTTATTGTGTGAGTAGTAGTCCCTAAATATATAGGCTCATGAGAGGGAGGTGCTTAGGGCCCTTGAATCTCTCTAGCTTCCTCAGATTTCTCACCAAACTCACCTAAAAGGTGATGCCCTAATCAAAGGAAGATATCTACTAGACCTACACCCAATTACTCTAGTAATTGAGTCTTCGAACTTTAGAACAATACACTCTAAGGCATCACCAAGGAAATCACACTAAGAATGGATGTTATATCACATATTTTCCAACACCCTCCCTTGATCAAGCATCCATACCACGTAGGGTGTGCTTGGATCAAGTCTACCACTAAGATAATAAATCACTAAGATAACAAATTGCCCATGGGGGCTATAAAAACATCACACAAACTGCTAGAATAATGAGTTAGAGAAGTTTGCTTCCTCCTTCTTTGGCTGCTTTGCCTTACCCTTCTCTTTCTCCTCTTCATCCTTCTTCCTCTTAAAGAAATCCTTGATGATGTGGCCCTTATTTTTGCAATAGTAGCAAGTTCGAGGGAGACTTGGTATTCTTGTCCTTGACTGCAGAGCAGAATATAGGCATGGTCCACTGGAATTGGTGTTGAAGGAGTTGAAGATTTGGAACCCTCCATGCGATTTTCCTCTAGAATGAGGGTAGAAGTCACTGAGGTTAGTGTATGATTGTTTTGATTGGATATCACTGAGACACACTACTCATAACAAGGAGACATGTTAGAAAGCAACACATAGATGGCCTCCTCCTCATAAATAGTCAAACCTACACCACTGAGTTGATCAATCATACAACGGATGTCATTTACATGAGAAGCAATACTGGTTTTATCATCTTTTTCCATCCTATAAAGTTTCTTCCTTAAGAAGAATCTAGCAGCTGCATTGGTTTTCCCAAATATAGACTTGAGCCTAAGCCATGCTTCATTTGAAGTCTTTGTTGAGCTTACTTGATGAATTTGGCTATCACCTAGCCCATAAATGATGAGAGATAATGCCTTGGAGTCTAAATTGGTCGACTTAGAGATAATATCTAGATCTCGACTTGGTCTTTTCTCATTTCTATTTATCACTCCCCACATGTCTTTCTCAATGAGACACATTTGCAATTTGATGCACCAAGTATGGTACTTGGAGCCATCAAATTTATCAATTTTGTTAAACAAATTTCCCACCATAGTTGCCATGGTACTCAACCCGGCACACACACACACAATGTTACACAAATAAGGAAGTCCTTTATAGCTCGAGGACTTTACAATGGAGCTTGGATTTTCACCTAGAAATTCTTTTACTTAAGGATCCCTTCACCAAATAGATAAAGGTGTGTGCACATGATTTTTGACCACTCCAGATAATGTGAATTGGCCTTAATTTTAAATTTGGGCTTGGATTATTTGTCTAATGCAAGTTGGGCTTTAGTTTTAGTTTGTAAAAACCTTGGCATTTGGACAGCACACCACACACTTAACCCTTTTCACTAATCAATGCAAGATGAGATTTTCTCTTTATAATGCTAAAGCATATACATCGTGTTGTTCATAAAGGATGCACATTTAATGCTACTCTCCCACAAGATGATAACAATATCAAGATGGTGATAATCCCCCTTGATCACAAAAGAAATGTGGAGTACCTTGAACCTTAGGCCTTAAAACCTTTTAACCACAAAGGTGAGTTTTTAAAAAAGCTTCCCCTTCTAAAAATGAGGAAAAAAGTGAGCAGGCGATGGAGGCTTCAATCTGCTTCAATCGTGCACCGAAACGATTCGGCTGGAATTTGTGCCAATTACACTCTTGATTAGGTGCTAATTAAAGCTCCAATTAGCACTGGTTTGTTTGGAGAAGGCTCTACAGAACTCGACTGTAAAGGAACCTCTTGTATGCTCACTCAGATGGCAATTTGGGTTGGGTTTTCTTGCTAAGCCAACTCGCCACAGGCTGGACCACAAAAGCCCTCAACGAATGTGCTGCAGTGCAAGTCTAATGAAGCCCTCCAAATCACCTTTCTTTTTTGCTCCCAAAGATGCTTTGACAGGTGCTTGGTATAAGTGTTCTAGCCGCCTTCTTATGCCGAGATTTTGAAAGAAAAGTTCATAGAGTTGGGCGCCCTACGGTTGGCTATAGAATCCCTCAACAAATTGTTGCAAATGAATTCCACATAAATCCAATTTATGCCTCCAATCAAGGTGACTTTTCAGTATTTTTTTAGATAGAAAAATAATGAACAATACCTTCTTTGATTTGACCTTGATGTTGAAGCCTTTTTTATGCTCCAAGATGCTTGCTTTGAAGATGCCTGGGAAGCCTTCAAGATGGACTTCAACCTTCCTCCACTTATTGAAAAAAAGCTCCAAGAATTTTGCTTCAATTTTTTTGAATTTACCCTCTCTCACATATGAGGATTCTTCACAACAAAAACTTTCTTGTGCCACTCAAATTGAAGATGACGATAAGGTTTTCCTTCACATAGAATGCTTTCCCTCCCTCAATCTCTCAATGTGCCACTCACTAACAAGATGAGAGGTATATTTAAAGTAATGATTAGGTTTTTGCACAAAGTAAGGTTCACATTTAATGTTGTCCTCACATATAGACCTACACACACATGTGAATAGTTTTGACACCTCATTCTTCACTACAATGTACCACCCAATGAAGTGATGAATCAGCCCCAAATGAAACAAATGCAAAAATGAGTCACTCACAAAGAACACCACTCAATATTAATAAAGAATTCTACCCACAATCACAAAGATGTATCCTAGATTAATGATGACACTCCCATTGAAAGGAGCTCTGATACCATGTTAAGAGACATGGTGTGAGCTTAGTCATTGAATGAATCAAGCAATGAACAAGATCATTACATAATATATCTCACACCACTAAAGAAACACACTGGATTCCCGGTTGCTAGCAGCAAAAGCAGCTTCCTCTTGCGCGGGGCAGGGTTTCCCACTCGGGGCCTCGCCCTCGAATGTCTGGACACGAGACTAATCTGGTGGTCATTCCGAAACCAAAACCGGGAAAATTTTCCTTGCCCAGAAAATGGGGACGATTCCACCTTTTTGATTTTCTTAACGAATTTTCTAACGGGGTCAAGAGACTAAACTATCCTTCACCTGATTAAACCAGATAGAAGGAAAACTATCACTGACTTAGTTTGAAGAAATCAACGCTTTTTTCCTAACCGAAATCAAGCACAACCGTTGATCTAATCATTTGAGGAAATCAACGCTTTTTTCCTAGCCAAAGTCAGGCACAGCTATTGACCTACTCATTTGAGAAATTCTTCAGGTTTTTATTTAAATACTCTATTTCTAGGCGTATTCTTATTATTTCAATTTTAATTATTAAAACTCCACTGATTCCAGCCTAGCCCCATCCGGCCCATGGATTAGCCATCACCCAACCACTGAAATCGGTAGAACCAGACAATTACTCACCCACCCATAATTGAATGTCTTTGTTAACTTTTGCTTTCAAATATAGATACGCACACACTCCTCTTTAAAACTTTAACTTATAAAATAATCCATTGACAAACAGTTATTGGTTACAGATGTCATAGCTCAAAAATTCCATCTAGTCCTTTGTTTCTTAAAAAAAACAGTATCACTCTGGACTCTCCATGTTGGGACCAACTGGTCAGCAACAACGAGATCTAGTATCAGATTACAATAATCATTTCGTCCTTCATACATATCTTCCACGACATACGCATGGGTGTCCTAGGCACCGCGAGCCCGTGCATCGCCTGGTCAGAACCCTCCAAGATCCTCTATAGGTGTCCTGGCACTTCACTCAGGGATCGCTTTGTCGGCCCTCGCCCTTCGTACTGGAAGCGCACCATTTTTCAACCATACCGCGGCTAGTCAACAAGCTTTGCCATGTGAGTCGTCCTTTGAACATTCCCGGCCAGTTGTTGCAACCAAACTTCCCTTAGAAAAACGTATACCAAATGCTCCCTCCAGCATTATGGTGCGTAAGACAGTCCTTTAAGAAAACAGGGTTTCTATGCAAGTTTTCAGTTTGATTTTCTTTTGAATACAAGGAGTATTTCTTGAATCAGTATTCCCAAAACTTCATGATTGGAATTCTGAATTTTATACCAGAATTCCTCAAGTTCTATAACCTTGATCCACAGATCAATTCGAAGGGTCTCAAAATTAGTATTAGATTTGACAGGAGTTTTGAGTGTTTTTTTCTAAACTGGTCACACCTTCTTTCCTCTCGAAACTAGCGAAAGAGTTTGGTCTTGGTCATAGTCTGATTCAAGGTTCGAGTCAAATAAGATTTTCCTTGAACTATCTTTCTCGAAAAGGTTTGATAATTCAGTTACTATTTTACTGAATTTCTTTCTTTGAATATTCACTTAACTGATTTCTAAATTAGTTACAAATTCCATTAGGAATAAATTAATCATTCATCTGAATATTTCGATCTCGATAGATTTCTTGAATTTTCTTTTTACAATCCGTGTGAATATAAAACGATAGAAATTTCTCTCTTAGAGTATTTAATTATTCATTTATAAAATACTCATAGAATTTAAACATAGAATTTAAAAGAACTCTAATTTTGATATAAAAATTCTTTATGCATAAAAATCAACTTCAATGGGAATAACAATTTTATTTAAAAAAATCCTTTTATGCATCTATTTATGCATAAAATCAAATTTAATAGGAATAACACTTTAAAAATAAAAAGAATTTCTTTATGCATAAAAACTAATTTTTATAAGAATAACGCTTTTTTATAATAATAATAAATTCCTTTATGCATCTTTCTATGCATAAAAATCAATTTTAATAAGAATAACACTTTTGTAATAAAAAAATTCCTTTGTGCATCTTTCTATGCATAAAAATCAATTTTAATCAAAATAACACTTTTGTAATTAAAAAATTTCCTTTATGCATCTTTCTATGCATAAAAATCAAATTTAATAAGAATAACACTTTTCTATAAAAAAATTCCTTTATACATCTTTCTATCTATAAAAATCAAATTTAATAAGAATAACACTTTTGTAATAAAAAAATTTCTTATGCATCTTTCTATGCATAAAAAATCAATTTTAATAAGAATAACACTTTTGTAATAAAAAATTTTCATTTTGCATCTTTCTATGCATAGAAATCAATTTTAATAAGAATAACACTTTTATAATTAAAAAAAACCATTATGCATCTTTCTATGCATAGAAATCAATTTTAATAAGAATAACACTTTTATAATAAAAAAATCCATTATGCATCTTTCTATGCATAGAAATCAATTTTAATAAGAATAACACTTTTATAATTAAAAAAATTCCATTATGCATCTTTCTATGCATAGAAATCAATTTAATAAGAATAAAACTTTTATAATAAAAAAATTCCATTATGCATCTTTCTATGCATAAAAATCAATTTTAATAAGAATAACACTTTTATAATTAAAAAATTTTCATTATGCATCTTTCTATGCATAGAAATCAATTTTAATAAGAATAATACTTTTATAATTAAAAAAACTTCCATTATGCATCTTTCTATGCATAGAAATCAATTTTAATAAGAATAACACTTTTATAATTAAAAAACTTCCATTATGCATCTTTTTATGCATAGAAATCAATTTTAATAAGAATAACACTTTTATAATAAAAAAATTTCATTATGCATCTTTCTATGCATAGAAATCAATTTAATAATTAATATCAGTGATATCCATGCATATTCATAGGTGAATATGTACATGGAGTAATTAGAATATTTCTTTTAGATGCAAAAATGGTGGGAATTGCTCTTTTGGAATAACATAAAAATAAACTTTCTTTTTCACAAAATTCTGGAAAATTTTGCCATAACCTCCTTTGTATGGCTGACCATTTCTCATTTTTATCTATCTACACTTAACTTAATTAACCCAATTTAGAATTATAGAACTCTAATCTGCACAATTTTCTAAATTCAAGAGAGTAAGAAGAGTTTAATTAATCCCTTAGTTAATCTTTCTAGGATTAAGAAAGGCTGAATGTAAAGAAGAGAAGGGGGTGGCCTTTTCATCAAAGGCATAGCATTTGAATTTAATTCAATCAATTTCAAAACATAAAAAATTAAGAAAATCATAGATTTTTCATAAAAATTCGTAAACAAGTATGAAAATTAGCTTACATGGAGCTTGTAAGCTCTCCTTTGGCTTGAAGGATTGAGGGTTCTACTCTTGTTTGAAGCAAGAGTGGCCACCAATTCACTTTTGGAGAGGAATAGGCCAAAAACAATTGAATTATTAAAAAATTCAATGTAGATGGCTCAGGGTAGGAGTAGAGTAATAGTGCATAAACACCATTTAGCTTTTACAAAGGGGGAGGCTTCTATTTATAGGAATAAGTGAGCCTCTAACCAAGCAAACTGATTCTAGAATTTTCCAGATCAGTTTGGTCAATTTTTGACCATTTTTGGGTCAATTCAGCTTCCTTTTTGGATCTAGTTTTGAAACAGGAGAGAGGAGAGATGAAAATATCTCATTTTATTGATTAAAAATTGGGGGTAATGATGAGAAAAAGGCACCTACTTCATGAGGGAAGATCCCCACTCTGAGGTGTCAAAATTTAATTTTTTAATTCTTTTCTTTGGTCCTTAGTTCACTCTTCATCTTATGTGAGCATTTACTCCATTTTGGGGGGGGGGGGGGGGGTTTCTTTTATTCTTCAATTTATCTCCTCCCTACATTTGGATTAATCTTATTGGTCCATAGGAACCTTAATTGGACCATAATCTAAAATTTTCAGAAAACCTTGACCCTCAGGCTAAGGTCTTTTGTGCACATTATAATTTATTTCTAATGCACCTTAGGAATTTCTTTTTAAATTTCTATTTTGGGGGAATTTATTTTAATAAGAAGGGATATTTTTCCATCCAAAGATATCTAAAAATTGAATTACCTCTCTCTAGAACATTTTCTCTCTAGGCCAAAACAGGTAAAAACACGATCTTTTATTATTCTGAAAAGGGGATTGATTACAGGGGAAGAAACTGGACATCTTGAGGGGCTGGGGAGGAATCTTACATGTTGGTTGATCTTACTGATCTTCAACAGAGTGTCCAAAAGAGTATGCCCATACCTTCCAAAGCGTATGTCCGTTCCTTCCCGTAACCATGCATGTTCCTCTTGCTCTGCCAGGATTGTGCCTTCCTTTCCTGGAATCACATGCCCATTTCTTTCCCTCAAGACACATATGTGTCCTCATCCTCAGAGTGTAGGCATGTTCCTTCATTTTCCAAAAGCATATGCCCATTCCTTCCCATAGCCATGCTCATTTCTTCTTGGAAGTGTATGCCCGTGTCTTCTTTTCCACGCTCGTTCCATTCCCTTATTGAAAAGTGTATTCCTGTGTACTCATCTGAGTGTACGCCTATACCTTCTTAAAAGCGAACGGTCGTACCATTCCAAAAAAAACCGACAGAGAGACTCTCTGCCCACAAGGGGTCTAGCACTACTATTCCACATATTCATGCACTTACGCTCGGGAAAATTGGTGTAAAAAACCCTTTTTTCAACGATATAAATTCTCCTAGCACTCCCTTGCTCATAAGATCAAACCCATCAGTCAACACAGCTTGCTGCTGCCAAACGGTGTTAGTCTTTGACAACACCAGTGAGAGTGAGGATCATCCTAGCACAGGATGAGTTGCTCTTGACCTAGAGAGAGGAGGAGCAAAGGCTCAGTGCATGGATAGACCACCTTTCCTAGACCAAGAGCCAACATCCCCTAGCCATTCACAAAGAAGCCTTGCTTCAAGACTCAGGAGCTTTATCTTGGGAAACGCATAGTCATACGAGCCACATCCCAAGGATAGAGGCATGGGAAACAAACTTGAAAGATAGCCCACACCACCTCTAAATGCTAGAATGGAGATAGGGCAAAGAGAAAGTAACCAAACCCAGACTCATCCACCAGTCTAGGGGGTCATGCCTGCCATAGGAATGGAAGAGTCGTACCAAGTCCAAAGACCAATGCTAAATCCTGGATGAGAACCAACTCTCCAAAGGCCTGAAACATCCTATTAGAGAGAGAGGGCCTACCAGGACCCATCATATCATCCTAGGACACTAATGTACCAATAATACCTGCCTTGGGGAGCATACCCAGGATACCATATGGGGCCATATGAAGCACAACCCAATCCTCCCATGAGACAAGGACCCCCCATGAGACAAGGACCCCCCATGGTTTATTATCCACCTGGCCCACCTCCCCCACCTATTATTCCCCAACCAACACCCACTCCAACCATGGAAGGACTAACCCCTAAAATGTTAAGGATAGCCATGGAAATAGGGAGGGGGTAGCTGCTGCTGCCAACATCACGCCCCCAACACCAGCTCAGCCTGCACAAGGGCCCAGATAGGAGAGAAACAAATCCGCTAACATCTCTAAACTGATCACCCAATTTGATGGGACTGGAGACCCCATCCTACAGTTAGAGATGTTTAATTAGATCTACAAAGCATTTGGCCATGTTGATGATCAAGTCAAGGTGAGTGCCTTTGGCCTCACCCTAGATGGAAAAGTTGGCCAATGGTTTAGGTCCTTGAAGGTAGAACATAGGATCACCTTTCGAAGCATTGAAAGAGGCCTTTAAGGTTGGATACTCCCATCAAGGAACCCAATGGAGTCCCGTGGAGTTGTTACACAACGTCAAACAAAAGGTGCTTTCCAAAGATGGGGCAGTCATGAAAATACAAGTTGCTATCAACAAAGGGCTACTTGAGCCCTGCCTCAAGCCCTTCCACCAGCAAAATCCATGAAATCGCTTGCATTGCTAGCACCTACACTTCATAATGCACCTTAAACAAACTAGGAAGTGGCCCAAAGTGGAATCCTTAGGGTACCAGAGATGCCCTTACCTCCCCTAGTACTTCCACCTCAACCCCATTACCACGAGTTGTCCTTGTTCATGAGTAGCTAACTTTGACGGAAATTTTTGAAGAAGGGCATGAGGGGGAAGTTTTCAAAGGACCCAGGTGCAAGACTCTTGAACCAAATAGTCCACTCTCCTAGATTTTAAGCCACTATGTGATGGAGGGTGACTAGATGTACCCTATATACTTAGCCACCCCAGCTCCACGGCCAACAGGACATGAACACAGTGGCTAAGCAACCACCCATGCAACGTTGCAATTGTGCAGGACCTCATGTTACCATATTATAGTAGTGATGTGTGTGAACACACTTAGGACCGCCGGGGCACTTTTTCCCTCACTAGGAGGTTTTTTCCCCCGTGCATTGTATATACGCCCATTATCTTCTAGGGCTTGTTATCTTTCATTTTTGGCACTCATAATACACTACTGTGTTGTGCTCAAGCTTCCTCATCTTCTTGAAGTTGTGTGTGCATTCCTGCAACCCTAATTCCAACAATTGGTATCAGAGCAGGCTTCCTCCTCCCGGGCAGCATCACCGGCACCTGCCGCTTCATCTCCTCCGATTGCGACGAGGTTTCACGAGCGTCTGCAGGTTAGTATATGCCGTGGGAGAGCCCATAGGGCTTGGTCATTTCAGAATTTTGATCTGAAGTCATTTCGCCCTCCGTTTTTGCATTCCAAGTACTGCGCAGGCAAAATCGTCCTACTGTGCAGATTCTCTGTCAAGATTAAAATCTGCAGGACAGGTGCCCATTCGTCTGTTTTGGGCTGTGCTACATAGCACAGGTCGATTTTATACAGGTTTACCTCTTACAGACAGCATTTACATCTAGTAGTACAGTCATTGGCCATGGCTGACAACAATGATGTATTCCGCATGTTGGCTGCTGAGGATAAGTTGGATGGCACCAACTATCCATTGTGGGCATATATGATGCGACATGTATTGGTAGCAAAGGGGTTATGGAACATTGTGCAGGGTATTGATGCACGTCCTATTGTGGCTGGGAATGCTGCAAACACATCAGAAACAGGTACTGTTGATGATGGTGCAGGCACAAGTGCTGTAGCAGCTGTTCGAGAACCACCACTTTCAGCAGAGCAGATTCGTTGGGATGGTAGAGATGCGCAGGCTCATGCCTTGATTGCGCTGTCTGTCAAACGTACCATTATCCCACATATTCGCTCCTGCAGGACTTCTAAGGATGCTTGGGATGTACTTGCCACATTGTATCAGGCAAGAAATGAGGCTCGTGTTGCTTACCTCCGAAAACAGTTGGAGAGTGAGCATATGAACGAAGGTGATTCTATGGATAGCTTTTTGACAAAGATCAAGGATTTCAAAGAGCAGCTCATTTCTGCAGATGAAATCCTGTCAGACAGTTCACTTGTGCAGACTGTTTTGAATGGTCTACCAGATTCTTATCAGGGTTTTGCTTCCACTCTTCGCTTGATGATGAAAGGCAATCCCAATGCCTTATCATTTGAGGAGTTAGTTTCTGTTTTGCTGCAAGAAGACCAGTCAAGGCAAAACAGGAATATTATGCGTGTCGCAGATCAAGCTTTCGTTGCTGGTCAGAGAAGCGGGAAAGGTAAAGCTGGCTTTTCTTCTAGTAAGCAGAAATCTGCAAATGCTGCGCAACCAAAGAAGGAAGACAAAGATGAGAAGAAGGGTGACAAACAGAAAACATTTTGCAAGTACTGTAAGGGAAATGATCATGTCATCAAAGCGTGTCCTAAGCTGGCTGCGAAAGAGGCTAAGAAGAAAGAGGCTGGTATGGCTGTTGCAGATGCCTCTCCTTCTAACAATGAATCTGCTAATGTTGTGCTAGATACAGAATGGGCATTCAATGCGCAATGTAGTTATGACCCATCTTTGCATGACACATGTATGTCTGCAGTAGATTCAGATGTATGGTACTTTGACAGTGGTGCCACTAAGCATATCACCTCGCAGCGCAGTTTATTCACTTTCCTTGAGTCTGCTCCCACAGGGAATACTGTCACTTGTGCCAATAACTCCTCTTATCCCGTTGAAGGAGTTGGACAGATTGTGCTGAATGTTGCAAATGGCAACACCTTTACACTTTTTGATGCATTGTATGTGCCAGGGATCAAAAAGAATCTGCTGTCAGTCTCCGCATTTGCCAAAACAGGTTTGGTTGTAAAATTTGTGGATGACAGATGTACTGTTCATGATCTCTCTTGTGGTGACATCATTGTAGCATCTGGTTCACTATGTCGAGGGCTGTATAAGCTCAATATGGATGGCAAATGTGTAGAGGATTCAGCATGTGCTATTATGGATACGCAGGCTATTTCAAATGCAAAACTGTGGCATGCACGTTTTGGTCATCTGAATTTTGCAAGTTTGCTGCGCCTGCAGAAATCTGAAATGGTGTCTTCTTTGCCTAAGCTTGAGGCACCTGTCAAGCATGTTTGTGAGGGCTGCATATTGGGTAAAATGCAGCGTGCTTCCTTTCCCAAAGATGGATCAGTGAGAGCTGAACGCAGATTACAGCTTGTTCACAGTGATGTTTGTGGTCCCATGCAAACTCCATCATTTGGAAACTACCTTTACTTCGTGACTTTCATTGATGATTTTACCAGGCATGCATGGGTATATCCTTTGAAGGCAAAGTCCGAAGTGTTTTTGTGCTTCAAACAGTTTTTGGTTATGGCTGAAAATGTGTCAGAAAGTAAGATGGGCACCCTCCGTTCAGATCGAGGGGGGGAGTATATGTCTTCAGAATTTAATGCATTTCTGGCTGAGCGTGGGATAAAACACCAATGTACAGTGCCGTATACACCACAGCAAAATGGTGTGGCTGAGAGAAAAAACAGGTCTCTCATGGAAATGGCAAGATGTATGGTTAAGAGTCAAAGTCTACCACATGGTTTTTGGCTTGAGGCTGTCATGTGTGCCACTTATGTACTAAACAGGTGTCCCACCAAAGCATTACAGGTTGTCACTCCATATGAGGCTTGGCATGGCCGCAAGCCATCTGTTGGCCATTTACGTGTTTTTGGTTGCCTGGCATATGCATTAGTGCCTGTGCAACATCGCAGAAAATTGGATGACAAAGCTGTCAAATGTATTTTTGTTGGATATAGTGCTGAGAGCAAAGGCTATCGTTTGTATCATCCACAGACAAAGCGCATTTTGGTTAGCCGTGATGTTGTATTTGTGGAAGATGCAGTTCAGCCCTTGGTTTCATGTACTAAGGAGACAGATATCAGCTCACGTGATGTCTATGATACATTGTTGCCTCTTTTCAGTGGTGCACAGTCAAGTGCAATACCTCATGAGGCAGTTTTTCAGCCTATGCAGGTTTTAAATGATGGCACAGATCAGCCTATATCTGATGCAGATGTGCATAATGCACTTGAGGATGAGAGACAAGACATTGAGGGCTCTAGAAACATGCCTAGATGGCTGGTGCAGACTTTGCGTGACAGCAAGTTGGATGCCCCTTTGTCTAGTCGCACTCGTTCTGGCTCTCATGGTGCCTCTTATGCGTCAGATTGTTATGCATTGGCTGTTTCTAGTATGTGCGATGAAAGTGAGCCTGTTTCATTTGATGAGGCACAAAGTTCAGAAAATTGGATGGCTGCTATGCAAGCAGAATACGATGCTATTATGAAGAATGGTACATGGTCTTTATGTGACTTGCCCCCTGGCAAGAAGGCCATTGGCACTAAGTGGGTATACAAATTGAAGCGTAAGCCTGATGGCACAGTGGATCGCCATAAGGCTAGGCTTGTTGCAAAAGGTTACGCTCAAGAGAAGGGCATTGATTTTGATGAGACTTTTGCTCCCACATGTCGTATGACCACTGTTCGTAGCATCTGTGCATTAGCAGCTCATAATGGTTGGAATGTACATCAGCTGGACATAAAGACTGCGTTCTTAAATGGAGATTTGCATGAGGAGGTGTATGTATCGCAGCCTCGTGGTTTTGTTCAAAGAGGGCAGGAAAACAAAGTGTGCAGGTTGAAAAAGGCTTTATATGGTTTAAAGCAAGCTCCACGAGCTTGGTATGAAAAAATACATGCATATTTGACTGCACATGGGTTTCAGAATAGTCCAACAGAAAGCACTTTGTATGCTAAACGTGTGGATGGTGTACATCTAATCATTGCTCTCTATGTCGATGACATGCTGCTCACAGGACCAAATGAGAGTCATATTGCTGATTTTAAGGCTGATTTGAATGCCTCTTTTGAGATGTCAGATTTGGGGCATTTGCATCATTATTTGGGGATACAATTTAAGCAGTGTGATGGAGGTATTGCTTTGTGTCAGACAAAGTATATTGAAACATTGTTGCGGAGATTTGGCCTTGAAGACTGCAAGCCTATTGCTACTCCAATGGAGACAGGTTTGAAGTTGAGTCTTCATGATGCTGGAGATCACTTTGATGTCACACTCTATCAGACAGCTGTTGGTTGCCTCATTTATGTATGCATTACGAGGCCAGACATTCAGTTTGCAGTCTCACAGGTGAGCAGATTTATGCATAGCCCAGGCATTAAGCATTGGCAGGCAGTGAAGCGTATCTTTCGCTATTTGAGTGGTACTCGGCATCTTGGGTTGTTTTATCCCAAGGGGGGATCATTGCCGCCAGATTTACATGCTTTTTCAGATTCTGACTGGGCTGGTTGTTATGACACACGCGTGTCCACGAGTGGTTTTTGCTTCATGCTTGGAAGCTCATGCATATCATGGTTGAGCAAGAAGCAGCCTACTGTGGCCACTTCTAGTTGTGAAGCTGAGTACAGGGCAGCTTTCACAGCTACGGTTGAGTGTGTGTGGCTCAGACGCCTTATGGCTGATTTGGGTGTTGGGCAGCCATCTGCCACCACCATCTTCACTGACAGTCAGAGCGCATTGGCAGTTGCGCGGAACCCAGTGTTCCATGCTCGTACGAAGCACATTGAGGTGCACTACCATTATGTCAGGGAGAGACTCTCTGCAGGAGAGATCAGTTTGGCTTATGTGCCAACACAGGATAACCTTGCAGACCTTTTCACAAAGGCTCTGCCTCGTGAGAAGTTCGAAGCTTTTCGCAAAGCTTTGGGCTTACTCCCTTTTGTGGATTCGTCCACATAGCTAGACACTTCCCTATACATGAGTGCTAGCTCTTGTTCACCGCATCACTCCAGGGGGGATTTGTTACCATATTATAGTAGTGATGTGTGTGAACACACTTAGGACCGCCGGGGCACTTTTTCCCTCACTAGGAGGTTTTTTCCCCCGTGCATTGTATATACGCCCATTATCTTCTAGGGCTTGTTATCTTTCATTTTTGGCACTCATAATACACTACTGTGTTGTGCTCAAGCTTCCTCATCTTCTTGAAGTTGTGTGTGCATTCCTGCAACCCTAATTCCAACACCTCACTGGGTAGCTGAGTGTCCAATAAAAAAAGGGATGGCAAGTACTTCCATAGGTGCCTCCACACTAACCGTCGCTGTGTGCATCGGGTGCGAAATCGACCACATGTATAAGGATTGTCCGCTGCTGGCACAACAAAAAAAAGCTAATGACGCTAATCCAAGCACCAACATTAACTTGCTAAGTGTGGATGGCTTCATACATACGGTCCCGCTCAACGTAGTGACTAAATTACAAAACAAAGGATCACAACTCATGCTATGGAGGCATCAAACTCACAAAACCAGGGACACGCAAAGTTTTTATCCCAAAATAATGTCCCGAAACAAGTGCATGCGACTAGACGCCCACGAAAGGAGACCATGAAAATTAGAAAAGGGGATATCTAGGTAGTCATTAAAAGCGGTTCGGAAGATGGCCCAACCACCCATGCGTCAACCTCTTCATCTGAAAGAGGAACAACGTCTACCCTTCATCCACCCATGCGAAGGAGCCAATTGACCCTAACCAGGTTTGCAAAAAGCTAGCCAAATACCCTAATCCCATTGAGGAAAAGGAAGGATAATGGCAGCCCCATGCCCGTTGGTTTCCAACATGCGACCTACCAAGAAAGCTCGAGTATATAATAGAAAGCTCCAAGAACAAGCACCCCTAATAGGCCAACACTAGCAACAGCACCCACCATGCCATCTACCCCCCACCAAGAAAAACTGAGTAGCTGAATATCTTAAAAACCTAGGGGATGACTACCTCAAAAGGACAAACACAGAAGTCCAAATCCCAATACCCTATATGAACAAGAGCTTGCGGACAAGAAAAGGTGACCTTCCTCAAGGAACCGTAGGCTGCTCCCATAGACATTAGAGGTCTCTCTTCATTCCTCCCTTCTCAGATCCAGATCCCCATTGGCACATTGCTTCACGGTAGCCTAGGATCTAAAAGATTGGATGGAGGGGGGACACCTCGGGGTAGGGATGCAGAAATCTGTGGATCTAGATTTCTCTAATGAGACCGAGGAAGATGAACTCATTGAACCCCATGGGATCATTGTCACCCCCACGGTTTGAGTTAGTAAACCTGGATAATATTTTTAAGGTGATGAACTCAATGCAGCATTACCTATAACCTTTGATGGTCTTTAGGTCACTGCGATCCTAGATGGGGGCCAAAAGTAAGCATTGTCACCAAACAATGCTCAGAGAAATGGGGGAACCGACCGTGGATCACACGAACTTTTGGTAAAACTCACTGATGGAGCCACCGTTAGGCCCATAGGTTGAAGGATTTAAAAATCAAGATCCTTGGGACCACCTTCCACCACACCTTAGTGGTGATGAACTTTGGCTGCCTCGTCGACAGCCAGTTTCTTACGATTGCATCCTTGGACGACCCTTTATGAGGGAGACCAAACTGATCCATGACTGGGATACCTACCACATCTATATTCAGAGAAAAGACTAAACAGTCAAGATCAACCTACACACTTAGAGGGTTCATCCTATGAGCGGCTGACCCTTTGTAGAGAACTCAGTAAGCACCCGGTCCACTCCAGTCCACTTGTGCCAAACTTGCCACCAACAAAACAATAGATGAGGAAAAGGATAGCAAGGAATGTTTACCCCTCCTATGACTAAACAGTCAAGATCAACCTACACACTTAGAGGGTTCATCCTATGAGCGGCTGACCCTTTGTAGAGAACTCAGTAGCACCCGGTCCACTCCAGTCCACTTGTGCCAAACTTGCCAACAAAACAATAGATGAGGAAAAGGATAGCAAGGAATGTTTACCCCTCCTAGAGTGAGAAGATGCTAACAATTGGATGTATATCCTTGCTACCTTGGACATACTTTCAAGGTGCACAGGAACCTAGTTCGCAAGATAGTCGATGGGCAAGAGATTATGTCTCTCTACATGCTTAGCACCACATTCTTTTCCAAAGTCGCCACTCATGAGCCCAAAAAGACCAACAAGGCGGAAACATTATGTCAAAAACACTCACATAGAACTCGCAAACTTGATGGATTCCCCGGACAAGAACAATATGTCTTCCCTACTGACTCTCTGATACCCACTGGCTTATATACGGAGGGGAAATTGAAGCACATGAATACTTCAACCAAGTCTAGAAAAAGGAGTTTACCAATAAATCCCTCTCCTGGTCCACACGACCACCCCTAAACCAACCGAACCGATTGACCCCCATTCTGAACCCCAAAAGCTTTACTGCTATTCACGCAAAGCATGCAACAAGAAGTTAGTGCTTGCAAAGAAAGAGGGTAAAAATTTGAAGTAAGAGGAAAGCGCTAAAGCAGAAGAGACTAAACAAGTTCCCAAACACTTCAAAACCTTTAAGATGGCTGATCTATTCGTACAATATTATTTATCCCAAAGGTCTCACAAATGGAGAGCCACGGACCTCATATGATGGTCCAACCAAGGTGAAGGAAGTTAACCTGGTGGACACGGGTGAAGACCTGAGGCCAATTTATATTGGGGATAACCTCTTGAACTGAGGAAGAAACCAAACTCATCGCACTCCTCACTGAATTCCAAGATTTCTTCGCCTAGAAGGACACAGAAATCTCGGGGGGGGGGGGGGGGGTCACTCGTAAATATGTAAGCGTAGCACATGTGTTCAATAGAAGGGGTCTTTTAAATACCTTTTTACACATTTTTTACATACAGAAGGGTACCATTTAAAGGGGGTATTTACAAATTTAATAGAAAACGGGTGTGTTTTATTTATGAAAAATTCACTGATAAGGGGTTTTTTAAATAGGCCTTGAACACATGTGATATAGAGAGTTTACATATAGTGAACCCCCCGAGACAAATATGAAGGGTGTACCTCCCATAGTGCTAAAACAAACCATTCCTATGGTTGAAGGAGCAAGAGTGGCCAAGCAAAGAGCTTACTCCATGTATGAAAAGTATTCCAAGATGTTCCGGGGAGATATTTATCGACTCATAGACACCGGATTCATGTATGAAATTAAGTACATGGAATTGGTCTCACCCATAGTAATAGTGCCCAAAAAGAACGAAAAAGTGCAAGTGTGCGTGGATCTTAAAAAGGTCAATGATGCCACTATACGGGATCACTATCCCTTACACTTCACAGAGCATGTGCTCGAAAGAGTCACAAGCAAGGAAGCCTATAGCTTCTTGGATAGATTCTTTGGATACAATCAGGTATTGATCGATCCCAAAGATCAACACAAAATAGCCTTCTATTGAATGGGGAACTTATGCATACCATGTCATGCCTTTTAGGCTAACCAATGCCCTGGCACCTTTCAATGTCTAATGTGCACAGTCTACAAGGAGTATCTCCAAAAAATCCTGGAAGTCTTTATGGATGACCTATGTGTGAATTCCACGTGGAAATCACACCTCAAATGTTTATGGAAGGTGCTTGAAAGATGTAGGATTTATCGTATTTCCTTGAACCCTCTCACATGCCAGTTTTGGGTTCCGCATGGAGTCATCCTAGGACATATTGTCTCTCCAGACAAGGAATCTCCATTGATGGACAAAAAAGTGCAGCTCATCCTCCTTGTCTCTCCAGAGACAAGGAATCTCCATTGATGGACAAAAAAGTGCAGCTCATCCTCCTAGAGCTGCCACCACCAACCACCTTTAAGGGAGTCCAACACTTCATGGGACACATTGGATATTATTGGCCATCATTTTCATGTATGCCAATATAGCTCACCCCCTTTATGGACTCCTAATCCTCTTTGAGTGGATAGAGGACTGCTAACACGTGTATAACACCCTAAAGAAAGCCTTGGCAAGTGCTCCTACTTTGAAGTCCCCCCCAATTGGGACATCATATTTCATGTCCACATTGACGCCTCCACTTTTGCAGTTGGGTGTTGTGTCTTGGCTCAACCCGGTGAACATAAGATGGATTTCCCTTGACATCCAACTCAACGAGGCAGAATAAAATTATACCACCACTGACAGGGAAGGGTTAGCTATGGTTTACATGGCCAAGAAGTTTCTCTATTATCTTTTGGCAACCAAATTTATCTTCTTTGTAGACCATCAAGATCTTCTCTATCTAGTAAAAAAACCATGCACTATTGGAAGGATAACTCAATGGTTGCTAATCTTTCTCCAACCCACAAGGAAAGCTCGCGGCCGCATCTCTACTAACAAAGGTAAAGTACCATGCCACAAGGTGGGACAAACTCCCTAGGGCCATTCACTTGGAGGGGCCAGATGAAGTGCCAACCTCTCTCCCTCCCCCTCACTCCTCTCCCACCTCTCCACCCCCCCAAGTGCCACCACCCTGACCTCAACCCACAGAAGCAAGTTCCACCCCAATCTGGTCCTAGCCCAAATATAGAGGCACAAGTCACTCAAACCCACCGCAAGGCTATTGAGGAGGAGGCACAACGAAAGGCCTTTTTTGACCAGAATCTATACAAAACCCCACCACCCATGGGCTCCTCTCCATTCCCTCCTCACTTCTTGGAAGCTAGACCATCTTTCCCTGCCTCCTCCCACAAAAACACATTGGCAGTTTCCAGTCCCATGAGGCTTACTTCAAAGATGTCCCTCTTCATCACATGGGGAAGTGTCAGACTTCACCGAGGGGTTCTCCCACTTGGCCCAAGAGCTTATCAGTCAGATGAGGGACAACATATACAGGTAGCAAGAGCTCGCAATAGTGGCGCAACAATAGATGTTGCTTGCAAAGGCCCAGGAAAAACATAGCGAGGAAGCTCTTTACAATGCTACTATCTCCAACATCAACCTCCAACATGCACTGAAGGATAGAGAGAAAACCCTGGCCAACACCCTCTCCTCACTGTCAGAGCTTCAAAGATAGCTACAAGTGGCCCATGAAGCAGAGCAGCAGGGCCCTACATGACCTTTCCCTTTCCCAAGCCAAAGCATAGGACCTCCAGCAAAGAGAAGCACAGCTAAAGAATCCCTCACAAAAACTAACCTCGACTTTTGACAATACTGCGAAGTCACAAAGGAGGCCCTCCACCATAAAAATGCCCAACTTGAATCCGTAGAAGCTCAAGCTGCCCAACACCCACCCACTCCATCTGGCCCTATCCCAAGCATGCTCAAAAGAAAGGTCGACACGCTGATGAACACCAGCATGGAACTCCCATCCTAGCCATCCCTCCAAAAAACCCATCCCAGCTCGAACTTCATTTCCGCACTATCCGCCTAAACTTACTTCAGCATGATATTTTCATAGACGAACCCCTCTCACAAGCCACCTCCTTCTCCTATATCCTAACCAAAATCCTAATTCATAGAATCTCCCTCCTAGCAACCTTTTTCTTTCAAGGACAACTCTCTTTCACCCACCCCACCATATTTTTTGAACTCTTTTCCCATCCCCTCCAAGCCAACCTTATGAACTAGGCCCATCTCCTTTGCTACGGCCAACACACTGAAAAAACTGACCCAATTGACCTCACCATCCCTAATGGGCTATGCCCTTACCCCTAATCGTCCCCAAGAATAGCAGAGGCCCTCTGATTTCTACACTGCACCAGTTGGCATATCATCTATGCAACATACAAATCCCTTCAGCGCTAGGATATCCTCCCGTATTCAGATGAGGGTCTCCTAATCCTCTACCATCAATACCATCTACAAATAGAGGTTATGCAGGCCTAAGGATAATGGAGTTTGATGACTCCCATGGAGTTCACACCCCAAGAAGCCGTAGACGCCAAGGCCTTCTTCCACTCCAAAATCCCTGACAACACCTACTTTGAGGAAGATGACAATGAAAACGATGACCACGACGGGCACCCACCCCCATCAGCAACCCCCACCTTCATCTCCCCCACATCAAACCCCTCCTCCTAACTCCTCTTTCCCGAGCACAAGGACCCAAGCACCCCCACCCCCACCTAGCACCACCACACTTTCTCTCTTCCCCTCACAATCCTCTACACCCCCTCACCTCACCTCCCCACTCCATCTCCATCACCTACCACTCTCAATATCCATTTAGGCCTTCTTATAACCATCAAAGACTTACCCTCAACATCGGTAAGGCCTCCCCCATTCTTTACCACAACCCTCGGCACCCTTACCTCGACATCGGCGGCCACCCCTCCACCTTCGTCTCACAAGTGACCGCCTGCCACCCCTCCACCTTTGTCTCACAAGTGACCGCCGCCTACCACCCAACATCTCTTCCCCCACACCCTTGGAAGAAAGGGAAATCCCCCCACAACCACCTTGAGAGTAGGAGGAGATAAATCCCCCGCTGAACCCCCTGAATTGGCACGATCTATTAGATCACACGAAGTTCGAGCAGGACATAAGTATCATGCTCAGTTGAAAACTCTAGGAGGCTCCCATTGCCAAAGTGACCGATTGCATGGACCTCCATGTCCTACAACCATACCTTGATGCCAAGCATCATACCTAGAAGCGTGAGCAATTCCCTCATCAACGCGGAAGCTACCACCGGCCCCCTGTCGTTGCTCACCCCATCACATTCAAACTCATGGGCAAGCAGCCAGCTTGGCGATGCTATTTCCTCCTCAAGCCCTTCATATGGAAGCAATACTACAAGGCATCATGATAGCTATGAATTAATCTAGAATATATGCTGATCCCTTGTCGTTGTGGTCATGAAACCTTTTCCATCAAGAGCAGGAAAAGAACCCCAATCTTCCTTATAATTTCCCATGGTTTTCTCCTCCGACACCACAAAACCCATGCACCAAAGAAAGAATGCTTAAACGCATCCATGATTTTATCACTAGATAAGAGTAGGTGCAAGTTCCAACTATGGTGGCCACCATCCGGTTTTTCAGCCTCATCATCACTCTCTTGGAGACTTCCCAGATTAGCACCACTACCACAAGGGCAATAAAGGCTTGGCCTTTTACCTCAATAAAAGCCCCACTCTAAAGCATAGGAACAAACCTAAAGTAGTTTAGAACAGATCAAGGAAGAGAATTCATGTCATCTAATGAGTTCATAGATTTCTACAAAGAAAGAGGCATAAAGCAAGTAGCTCACTCTACTGCTCACACTCTGTAGAAAAATGGCATTATAAGTGCAAGAATCATGCTATGGGTTAAGGAAGTTAAATATGTCTATGTACATTCTTTTACAAAGGCCATCAAAGGGAAGGCTCTATTATAGACCTACTTGGGCAAGAAACCTTCAATTGTACACTTGAAAGTTTTTGGGTGTGAATGCTATGCACATGTTCCACACACTCATCACAGGAGATCATAGTTAGCTACCATTATGTGGTATTCAAAATACAATGGAAAACCACATCAGCAGATGGAGGAGGACCTTCCTTCTTCTTTATCATGCAGCAGGAAATCACCAAAGCAACATAACTTCTACATGCAACATGGGCTTCCTTGCATTTTGATGGAGGGTGGCTTGCCCCATTTCTTATGGACATGGATTTAAAGATGAAGAACAAGAGCATGTTGTGCCATAAAAAGGTAAGCCATTCCCTAAGCAATCAACTTTTGGAGGAAGCATAACCTCTAAACATTAAGGACGTGCGTCAAGATGCACAGATCTAAAAGGTTAGAGGAGAAAAATAGGGCTTCAGAGAATCTTGTGAATATTGCTCTTATAATAAAGGTACTCAAGATTTAGGAGCTGACCATATTTGCTAAAGCAAAACGGGATCCAAATTAGTAGATGATAACCATGCAAGAAGAATATGAGTCCATGCTGAAAAACCACACTTGGGACCTTGTAGATTGTCCTCCACCAAGGTGATATAGATCTAAGGTAATTGGCACTAAGTGGGTTTATAAAGAAAAATACATATCTAATGGTACTTTGAAAAATTATACGGCACAACAAGGTTTTACACACAAGTTATGTTAAAACTTGAGAATCCAAGCTCCCATGGAGATGGTGATAGTGAACGTGAATTAATCCTATGCTAAATACATGTGATTAGTGCTAAGATAAGCTAGGGTGGGTGATACCTAAGAACAATCATTATGAGACTTGTATTCAAATAAAGAGGCTTGAGAGCTTTTTTGAATCCATTTGATTGAAAATAACCCCTTTTATATGGGGGAGGTAAAATAAGGCTTTGATAGCTCATGTGGATAACTTTGACTAGGTGACTTGGCACTCTAGCATCACTCATTTTAAACCCACTCCCCCCCAGATGCTAGATTGGGTACAATGTTTAGTGTTTCATTCTTCCTCTCTCTCCCCTTGTGCTAGGAGTCTTTGGCCTTTGTGTTACTTTGGCATTATAGCTACTTTGGCTATGAATTTCAGGTGAGTGCATCATATGGCCTCAAGGGTTGATTACATCACACTTTTTGTAGAGACAAGAGGGGTGAAGAATACAATGGTTCTTTCTCTAGAATAGTGTGTCTTCTATAGGAGCATCTTTGACCTCAATGTAATTTTCCTCCTTTTTGTGATAGAAATCTTCTTTTAGGTTGAAATAACCCCTTTTATATGGGGGAGGTAAAACAAGGCTTTGATAGATCATGTGGATAACTTTGACTAGGTGACTTGGCACTCTAGCATCACTCATTTTAAACCCACTCCCCCCCAAATGCTAGATTGGGTACAATGTTTAGAGTTTCACTCTTCCTCTCTCTCCCCTTGTGCTAGGCGTCTTTGGTCTTTGTGCTACTTTGGCATTATAGCTACTTTGGCTATGAATTTCAGCTGAGTGTATCATATGGCCTTAGGGGTTGATTACATCACACTTTTTGTAGAGACAAGAGGGGTGAAGAATACAATGGTCCTTTCTCTAGAATAGTGTGTCTTCTACTCGAGCATCTTTGACCTCGATGTAGTTTTCCTCCTTTTTGTGATAGAAATCTTCTTTTAGGTGACCAAATTTTCCACAGTAGTCACAAACAAGTTTTGTTTTTTCTTTACTACAACATTCATTCTTGGTATGACCACGTTTTCCACAGTAATAGCATCTTGGAGGTTGAGATGTTGATTGACTTTTCCTTTGAAATCTCCCACCCTTTGTATACAGTGCTTGCTCACTTGAATGTGATTTGAATGATTCTTTATCCTTGAATATTTTTTCATGTTCAAGCAAAGATGCTTCTATATCTTGAATTTAGTATTGGTTGGGCACATTTTTTAGTGTAGTAATAAGTGATTCATATGGTTATTTGTTAACACTCTTTAACAGCACATCAATAGATTCATCTTCTTTAATAACTTTCTTTAATGCACTAAGTTGTTTCTTGATACCTTTGAACTTTTTGATTTGTTGGGCCATGGTCTCGGTGTCCTTCTTGTTGAGCTTGTAAAACTTCATGAGAAGGTTCATATTTGAGCTCTTTGAGTCAATTCCTAAAATCTTTTTCAGCTCCTACCATGCCATCTTGGCATGCTAGTAATGTGATTAATTACATCATCACTAAGATTTTAAGCAATAAGACCTAATGCTTTGTTGTTTTAAAGTGGCTCAACCTTCACATCTTCATCCTCAATTAGGTGCCAAATCCCCTTATGCATAAGCAAGTACATGGTATTTCTTTTCCATGTGTAAAAACCATCACCATTAAATCTTGAGATGACCTCTACATGATCCATGGAGTCCTACCATAAACCGAGCAAGTATTTCAGAGCAAACCAAAAAAGCAAGCAGCGTGTGGCAAATTGCGTCTTAAAAGAAGGACATTTATAATTTTTAAATTACATGATGGAATTATGCAACAAAAGAGAGCAAGGAAATCTATGTCAGTGTCAACAAGAAAAGATGACACATAGTTAGTTCCTAGAAGAAAACATTTTGGCAGAGTTTAAAGATCCTTGTCCCCACCGCGCAATGAATTTAGGGGTGCTAGCAGTGGAAGTAGCACTTCTTGCGCAGGGCAGGGTCCCTCACTCGGGGCCTCGCCCACGTATATCCGAACAAGAGACTAATCCCTCGGTTCTTCCAAAATCGAACTTGGAAAAACTTCCCTCGCCCGGAAAACACGGGCGATTCCTCCAGGATATTTTTACTCTAACGTAGTCAAGAGCCTTAACTAACTGAACTAATTTGACCAAACCCATAAGTATCATAGTTAGATCAAGGAAAAGACTTGCACTTGGATCATAGAGACCAACGTTTTTTTCCTCATTGAGAGGCACAGCCATTGATTCTTTTCCATAGAACAATTTTTATCAGGGATTCACTTCATCTATCGTACCATAACAGAATTGAGTCTCATTTTAGGGATCCATCAGTTCAACCTAACCCCATCCAGTCCTGTGGGTTAGCCAATCGTCCAACCACTATAGTGAAGGGATCCATTTAAGAATTTGGTTAGGTTTTGTCTCGGGTACCAGGGAAAAGAGTTCCCAGTCCCCCTAGCTAGATATTCATGCAAACTTAAAACTAGTCACACCACTTACACACCCAATATGAAATTGCCTTTTTCACAGATTCAGCTGTCTTTAAAATAATCTTTTAATGAAACTATAGTATCACTGATCATAATCCTCCAAAATATCCAGTTGAATCGTAATTTCTAATTTTTCCTTCATCGGTGTACCTATGGCATCTTGGCAACCAGAACACTCACCACCTATCCACTCAGGGGCCTTTTCGATAGCTCCTAGCTCATAGTACGCGGCAATATATTCACTTATAAAAATCAAAATGGAATCTCCATTGAAGATCAGCAAGATCAACCAACAGGTCCATATAAAAGAGCCATGGACTCATCCGTTGAGGACCAGCAAGATCAATCAACCAGATCCATGCCCAAATTCAGAAAACAACTCTTACTCCTTGTTCCAATATCTTCCCTGATGTACGTGTGGGTATCTTCGGTGACCTAGAGCCCAAGCACCGTATGGTCAGCACCCTCTAGGATCCTTCACAAGTCACCTAGCGCTTCACTCATAGGCCGCTTCCTTGGTCCCTCATCCACTGTACCGGAAGCTCACCATTTAAATCAAACCGAGGCTGGTCAAGACCTCGGCTGACCTTGCTACGCAAGACGTCCTCCATTGACTCTCCATCAGCTGTTGCAACTTTATCAGTTAGGTCTCTACGACCTCATTCTCACAAGACAGTCAAAATGCTTCCCCAACATTCTTGACATAAAATAGTCATTTAAAAATAGGTCATAAATACAGTTTCTATAACAAACTCTTGTCTTTCCACATTGTTCCACATCAATCCTCATTTATTTCATATGTATTCCCATTCTCATGACATCATTATCCATCTCATCACATCTTTTCTCATTTATCCACATCAGATCTCATCCACTCACATCTACCCATATCCACATCTTTTCTCATTTATCCGTATCAGATCTCATCCACTCGCATCTACCCATATCCACATCTCATCACATCATATTCATTCACATCACATATCACATCTATCCCAATTTACATCACATCTCATTCACTCACATCCCGATTCACATCACATATCACATCTATCCCAATTTACATCACATCTCATTCACTCACATCCCGATTCACATGACATCACATCTCATTCATTCACATCCCGATTCACATGACATCACATTTCATTCATTCACATCCTGATTCACATCACATCACATCTATTCACGTCCATCACATTCATTTTCATCACATCCATTTACATCCATCACATCACATTCATTTATTCATTTTCATCACATCCATCACATCACATTCATTCATATCCATCACATTCATTCATTCATATCCACCACATTCATTCTCATAACCATCCCATCACATGCATTCTATCCACATTATATCACATCACTTCTATCCACACCATATCTCATTCATACACATCTCATCTCATTCATCTACATCCATCCAATCATTCACATGTACGACTACTCACATCTATCCATACATTCATATCTATCACTTTACATCCACATATATTCATGTCACATCACATTCTTTCACATACACATCCACATCCATTCTTTCACATACATCCAAATCCATTCTTTCACATACTCATCCACATCCATTCTTCACATACACATCCACATCCATTCTTCACATACACATTCACATCCATCTATTCATTCACATCTATCTGATTCACATCACATCTCATCACATCTATTCACATCACATTACATCCATCCGTTCATTCACATCTATATGATTCACATCACATCTATTCACATCACATTACATCCATCCGTTCATTCACATCTATATGATTCACATCACATCTATTCACATCACATCTCATCACATCTATTCACATCACATTACATCCATCCATTCATCACATCTACCTGATTCACATCACATCTATTCACATCACATCTCATCACATCTATTCACATCACATTACACCCATCCATTCATTCACATCTATCTGATTCACATCACATCTCATCATATCTATTCACATCACATTACATCCATCCATGCATTCACATCACATCTCATCACATCTATTCACATCACATCTATTCATTCTCATCACATCTATTCACATCACATCTCATTTCTATGCAAGTTTTCAGTTTGACTTTCTTTTGAATACAAGGAGTATTTCTTGAATCAGTATCCCCAAAACTTCTTGTGATCGGAGTTTTGAATTTCATACCAAAATTCCTCGAAGTCTATAACCTTGATCCACAGATCAATTCGAAGGGTCTTAAACTTAGTTTCAAATTTGGCGAGAGTTTTAAGTGTATTTTTCTAAACTGGTCACACCTTCTTTCCTCAAAACTGACGAAAGAGTTTGGTCTTGGTCATAGTCTGATTCAAGGTTTGAGTCGGATAAGATTTTTCTTGATCTATCTTTCTCAAAAAGGTTTGATAATTCAGTTACTATTTTACTGAATTTCTTTCTTTGAATAAAGGTTTGATAATTCAGTTACTATTTTACTGAATTTCTTTCTTTGAATATTCACTTAACTGATTTCTAAATTAGTTACGAATTCCAATGAGGAATAGATTAATCATTTATCTGAATATTTTGATCTCGATAGATTTCCTGAATTCTCTTTTTACAATCCGTGTGAATATAAAACGATAGAAATTTCTCTCTTAGAGTATTTAATTATTCATTTATCAAATACTCATAGAATTTAAACATAGAATTTAAGAGAATTCTAATTTTGATATAAAAATTCTTTACTACTTTTTGAGAAGGAAACCCTATCTTGCATTAAAATCCAACTCATCCACTTACATTGCTCAATTTAAGTGCTTTTCCACCCCATCTAGTTCAATTTTAGCACATAGTTTGCATCTTAACCAGTTGTAAAAGGGATAGACATCGCCTGAGCACTAAAATCAGGGATCAAGCTAAGACACCCTTCTCATCATGGAGCAAGGAAAACCATCTCCCAAGCAAGTTTTTTTGAGCAAAGGGAAAAGTCGAGTGAAACCCACCAAACAATATACAAAAAGAAGGAAATAAGTAGACTTTCTAAACATGCATATGTAAGCATAACACTATAGCAAACATAACACTATAATAAACATATATATTAGAACATGTAATTGAAGAAATGACACCAACCATGACAAAAAAACATTAGATCATTGGTTTCCTCGCGCGCTCTTAAAACAGAGCCACAATAAATTAAAGTTTGGGTGCAAATCCAAGCTAAATTTTTATATTTGAAGGGTACCACTATATTTAAGACAAAAAGTTCCACCATATGTAAAGGTGCTATATTTTAAAAAGTGACAGCCAAAAAATCAACCCCTCATGTAGGCACATTGCATGTTCTACCACCTTTGAGGGCTTGAAACAACTCCACCTTGGTTAGTGTTTCCTAGTGCACGACCTCATGAGCCAATGAATCCAAGCCTAGACTTGCAAGTACACGAACTATAAGTGCTTGAATGGCATGTATGCCATGTGCTTGCTATCTCATTTTGTAAACCCTTTACATGTGCATTGTAGAAAGTTTTCTATTGACACAGAGTAGGTCACACCATTTTCTCTAGACCCTTCAGTACTTACATAAAAGATGTGGGATTCATTGCATAAAATAGTGGCCTCATGAACAACCTATGCATCTAAGGAATTTTTCAATCGACATTTTCCCATCAGCCCATGAAACCTCTAGATTTTCGCATTCATATCCATTATCTTACATCACATTATTTAGCATCTTCCAAAATTCAATTTGTGCATACGTATCCTCAACTTTGAACTCACATGTAGCTTTAGTTAAAAGCTCACGGACACAAGGGTCACACACATGAAACCTCTAGATTTTGGCATTCCATATCCATTATCTTACATCACATTATTTAGCATCTTCCAAAATTCAATTTGTGCATAGTATCCTCAACTTTGAACTCACATGTACCTTTAGTTAAAAGCTCACGGACATAAGGGTCATACACATGAGCAGACACTGTTGGCCAACCAGGGACTCTATGGAAATGGTCAAAATGAACCCACTTATCTTGCACATTTCCTCCTTGTCTGCCTATTAACTGAGTCTAGTCCACTTCCTGGAGTTTTAGTGGACATTTTAAATACATCGAGTTGGTGTCCTTCACTTAACTACCCAAGAAAAAGCACACTATGGATAAATGGATATTTGTGTCTATTCTTGAGATCAAGAAACACTTCAAGAACCTTTGATGTAATGCTTTTGGCTTTTTTGGCATACTCCAAACATCTTTTAATTCTCCTTTTATTTGAAAGCAAAGTGACATACTCAAGCATCTCTGCAAATTCATCTTCACTAATCTCCAAATTCCTAGGTTTCTTATCCCCCATAAGCATGCCCAAACTGCCAGGTTTCTTATCTCCCATAAGCATGTCCAAAATGACATCTTGAACCACAACCGTCCCTAATTGCTTCATAGTAGTAAAAGGGTTTATTTTAGCATGAAACAACACCTTTTCCTTAATTGTTTTGTTCAGTGGACGTGCATAGCCCCTCCTCATAAAGGTAATTATGATTACCAAGATTTATAACACATCTTGTAGTATTGGCATGGTCTCTAGGAAGATAATAATTGCTACAGGGCACGTTGAGACGACACACTCAGGCATTTGTGCACAGTGCTTGCAGCAGCAAGCGATGTTACCAAAATCAGGACCAACTACAATCTAATAGGACAACTCCATTTCAATCTATCTTTCCCTTCTATTTCATTCTGATAGTGCAACTTAGAGTAGGAAGCAAAATCAATATTCATGCATTGCAAGTGGCCAAAGCATCTACTCTAATGGACACCACCATCAAAAAAATTACAACTACATGTGACATACTTTATCCATGAGTGGCCATCATGCTTTTTCTCCATCCCAAACATAGCCAACTTGGTAGTACAACAACATGGAGGAATCCCTTCATGCTATTTGTGTTTTTTCATCGGTTTGTGATGTGTTTTTCACCACCTTTTCTTTGAGTTGGGAGAATTCCCTTGAGGTGATGAGGTAGCTCTTAGTTATCTTTAAAACACACTAAAAATATGAGAGAATGATATTCTATAGAGGGAGAATTAAGTAAGACAGGGGGTGCATGGGTAAAGAGGGAAAACATGTTTTTACTAAATGAAAGTTGATTAATGTGAGTATCATGGATCAAGGCTTTCATATCGTAGTAGTTTCCACATGATTAGATCTCAAGGGAAGATGACATCATATCATGTAACACTCATTCCCTCCCTTGTATCCAAAACTTTGGGTCCCTACATTGCCTTCAAGGTCCTATCATGTTCCCATGATCCCACTCATCCCTTGCCTATTATCCACAAAATAGTACCTTCAAGAAGGTCCTCTCATGTCCCCTTGATCTTGCTTATCCCCTCCCTATTACTGGGATATGATCCCCTATGTATTCATTAACTTTCCATCACACACACATGTAGCCATGTGATTGATATGGCCTCAACAATATCCTCGAGTCCCCCATGCTCCCCTATATCTTGGCTACCCTTCCACCACACCCATCTCTAATGATCAATTTGGCCTCAATGATATCCTCCATTATCCCATCATAGCTATTAGGCAAACCAAATCATATTTGCCATGCCGAGTCACTAACTTGACTTGTGTGTGTAAAGTATATACATTTCTCTGACCCACAGAGGCCTTGCCTATCCACAAAATTGGTTTTTACATTGGTTTAAATCACCTTTGATCTCCCCTAAAAAGAACTTAAACGGACCCTAAGTCTCAAAAATAACCCCTTGGTTGTTTTTTGATAAGTGTAAACTATGTTAACAAAAAGCTATATGTGATTTCACATCTAACTGTTCCTCTTATACCTTCTCTCCATGGCACCATTAAATTTCCCAAAATAGCCCTTTTTGTACTATACAAGAGGCGGCCCATTCTTATATGGCAATGTCTAATTCAATCTTGGAACCATGTCTATAGAACTCCTAGAAGATCAAAACATTACACATTTTGATCAATGGACAATGTGTTCACACTTGAAAAATAGCTCACGTGCATTCTTCAAATGCTTTATCAGTCACTTATTCATGATTTCTCTAAAGAAAAACCCTTTTTTTAATTTGAATAATATATAAATGCATTGCCTCCTTTAAGGACTTAAATATCAGAGAGTTTTTTCAAAACATTTCTTTGTAAATTTGTATTCAAGTTTAAACACATAAGTAAATTTGTATTCAAGTTTAAACACACATAAGTAAATTGTGCAATGTTTTTTTTGGTATTGCGAGGGTAATTTTTAGAGACAGAAGTGATTAACCACCACATGCCGTTAGGCATGTTAGGCATGTGGGACAAGGGGATGGGTATTGACATCTCCCCCACCTCTAACTATGTAATGTTGGGAGCATGACATTTGGAAGGATCTTTCTATTTTCTTTTTGCTACAAAGCAATCATTTTGGTAATGTAAAATAATGGTGGTACAGGAGTATTGCAATAGCTCAAATAAATACAAGGAAATAACAAAAGCTCAAGTAATTTAAATTGCTCAAATAAAACACATGTAGAATATCAATGCACTTAATCGACATATATTTGTTTATTGTGCAAAGCTTTTATTCATAAATGCAACAATAGAGCATACATTATGTAGTCGAGATTATTTGAGAAATGTGTAGATAAGCTCCTCAGTAATCATTCAACGCTTTATTTATTTTTATTCTTGATCCCTCGCCAGGGGAGAGGATATTTGATTCTAAAAATTTCCCCTGAAGGAGGCTGTATTAGCACGACCTCTTTCAGGACATTTTTTAAATTGAAATAGTTGCCTCTACAAAAGGGCATTTTGAAATTTTTTTTTGAAATTCATAAAATTCATGTTTGCCTTAAGCTGCTCCTCCACCTTCATGTTTGTATCGTGGCCTGCCTCTTGTGGGCTGATGAAGATAAAAGACATTGGAACAGCCCATGAACATAATTGTTAAAAAAAAAAAGCCGAGAGGAGGACCCTCCTCTGGGCTTATTTTTTAAGAAAAATTTTATGTTCCAATGTCTTTTATCTTCATTAGCTAAGAAGCGGCCATGATATTTTCATCATGATAAGGTATTTGTTTAACTATTTTTCGCTCATCAGTGTGACCATATCTTGGCCTTTTTTGATGATGATGACCATATCTTGGCCTTTTTTGATGATGATTATGGTAGAGACCATGTTGGCCAATGATGATGATGACCATGTCTTCATATGATGTTGATGATTACCATATCTTGGTCGCATTTTGTAAAAAAATAAGCCCCATAGTATCATAGCTCTATACTGGCCCCATGAGTTTAGTTCATACCAAAGATCAATGTCATAGCTCTAAGAAAACTATTGGGGACATGTTTATTCAAATCAAAATGTGAGGAGAAACAATGACATTTATGAGGCTATTTTTATTCAATTTCTGTGCTTATAATAATGAGGGAAAGGTTACCTTTGAAAGAACAATTGTGTCCCAGAGGAGGGCAGATCGGGTGCACCCTCTTCTAGGGATTTTTTTTGTGGTTCAAGCCATGTCTTCTTTCTTCAAAAGAATTACCCCAGAGGAGGGCCCGTTGACTCAAGGGGAAATTGTTTTTGAAGTTTGTGGTTCAATCCATGGCTTCTTTCTTTAAAACAATCACCCTAGAGGAGGGTCCATCAACGTGACCTCCTGGGGAATTGTTTTTGGAAGTTTGTAGTTGCCCCAGAGGAGGGCTGTAAGATTCCTCTCCCAAACCCCTTTTTGATGTCTAGTATCTTCTTCTATAATCAATCCCTCTTCAGAAATATAAAAGACTTGTTTCTAACTGTTTTAACCTAGAGAGAGAAAA
Source organism: Cibotium barometz (assembly GCF_041138505.1). Lineage (NCBI taxonomy): Eukaryota > Viridiplantae > Streptophyta > Polypodiopsida > Cyatheales > Cibotiaceae > Cibotium > Cibotium barometz. Next base: position 841,749 of record NC_141108.1, on the reverse strand, counting down.
TATTCTAGAGAGAGAATATTCAGATTTTTAATATTTTTGGATAGAAAATTATCTCATCTTATTAAAATAAGTTTCCCTGAAACAGAAATTCAAAAAGAACTTTCCAATGTGCAATTGGAATTAATTGAAAATGTGTATAAAGGACCTTAGTCTAAGGGTCTAGATTTTCAGAAATTTTTGGATTATGGTCCAATTAAGGTTCTTATGGACCAATAGCATCAATCCATGTGTAGGGAGGAGATAAACCCAATTTGAAAAAGAAGATACCCAAAAATGAGTAAATACTCACATAAGATGAAGAGTTGAAAATGTACAAGGTTTATTAGTAAAAAACTTATGAGCAATATTAAAAGTATGACATATGTAAGGAAGAGGAGTTCTTTAAAGAAGGTGCATATTTCACATAAGATGAAGAGTTGAAAATGTACAAGGTTTATTAGTAAAAAATTATGAGCAATATTAAAAGTATGACATATGTAAGGAAGAGGAGTTCTTTAAAGAAGGTGCATATTTCACATAAGATGAAGAGTTGAAAATGTACAAGGTTTATTAGTAAAAAATTATGAGCAATATTAAAAGTATGACATATGTAAGGAAGAGGAGTTCTTTCAAGGAGGTGCATATTTCACATAAGATGAAGAGTTGAAAATGTACAAGGTTTATTAGTAAAAAGCTATGAGCAATATTAAAAATATGACATATGTAAGGAAGGGGAGTTCTTTAAAGGAGGTGCATATTTCACATGCTTGAATGAGTTTTAAACTCATAAAAATTGAGATATTTCATCTCTCCTCTCTCCTCATTCAAGTCTAGTTCCAAAAAGTTAGCTTAACTGACCTAAAAATGGTCAAATATTGACCAAACTGATTTAGAAAATTCTAGAATCAGTTTGTTTGGTTAGGAGCTCAATTTTTCCTATAAATAGAAGCCTCACCCTTGTTGAAAAATATATAGTGTTTATGCATCGTTACTCTACTCCACCTAAGCCAGAAACTGTGAATTCATTTAATAATTCACTAGTTTTTGGAGCTTCCCTCTTTCTTCAATCCCCATTAGTGGCTCCATCAACATACTTAACCAATTGATTGGTTGGGGGCCTCTACCGTGAACAAAGAATCAAGCAAGTTGTAAGGTAATTAGTGAATATTCATCTTTCTATAATTTCTCAATGTTTCTCTCTTCTCAACCCCTCTCAAGCTTGAGAAGTTTAATTGGTATGGTTTTTTTTAAATGCTATTGAAGTTTGAATAGTAGTGAAGAGTTACATAATTTAATAAATGCTATTGAAGTTAATTTTCATTTATGTTTAAATTCTAATGATTCTTATGTAAATTCTCTCTCTCACTCAAGAAATGGTCATACTCATGACCCATTCTCAATCCAAATCAAGCTTTTCATAAAGCTTTTCCTTAACCCAAGATTAAGCTATGCTTGAGACCAAATTAATGGCTTTTTCTTATGCTTTTAGTTTATGTATATTGATGATTCAATCCATTATGGATTAAGGATCCAATTAGAGAATCATTTTAATTATTTCCTTAATGATAAGCTTTATCCCTTAGAAAAATTGAGATTTATCAGTCATAGCAGCGGAGCTATGGCAAAATTTTTATAAAAATTATGCAAAAAAAAAAAAAAAATTTCATTCAAAGCATAAAAAGAGGACTTCCTACCATATTCTAGGAATCATCATCCTAGATTAATTGAAAGAATTTCATTATAATCATGGAGAAATTGAATTTTAATATTATGCATAAAGGATAAATTTTTATATCAAAAGTGTTATTTTTACCATTTTTATTTTCATGCATAGAAGTATGCATAATGGATAAATTTTTATATCAAAAGTGTTACTTTTATCATTTTTACTTTTATGCATAGAAGTATGCATAAAGGATAAATTTTTATATCAAAAGTGTTATTTTTACCATTTTTATTTTCATGCATAGAAGTATGCATAATGGATAAATTTTTATATCAAAAGTGTTACTTTTATCATTTTTAATTTTCATGCATAGAAGTATGCATAAAGGAAAAATTTTTATATCAAAAGTGTTACTTTTATCATATTGGATTTCATGCATATAGGTATGCATAAAAGATATTCTTTTTATACTAAAAGTATGATTTTCCTCATAAATGGATTTTATGCTTAACTTAGATGCATAAGAGAAATTCTTTTATTCTAAAAGTATAATTCCCTACCAAATTGAAATCATGCATAAGAAGATGCATAAAAGATTGATTTTAAATTCGAAAGTGTTAGTCTCCTTAAATGGAACTTATGTATAAATAAATGTGTAGAGAAATCTTATATCAAATAAAAGAATTCTCTTTTTTTTAAAAAAAGATATGAAATGTGATAAGATGTGATAAGAGGTGTATGAGATGTGATAAGAATTGATAAGATGCGTATGGAAAGTGATAGGATGTGATAAGAGGTGTGATAAGAGGTGATAAGATGCTTATGAAATAAGTTAGGATGTGATAAGATGAATTAAGATGTGTATGGGGGGATGAGGTAAGAAGTGTATGTGATAGGATAAGATGTATATGGGTTGTGATAGGGCGAGAATGGATGTGATGTAAAAGATTAGATGTGAAGGTATATGGGGTTATATAAATGGGAATGTGAAAATGGATGTATGTATGTGGATGTGTGGATATGGAGATGGGAGTGTGGATGTATGAACATGAAAATGGATATATGCATGAAGATGTATATGCATAGATGTAAATGTGGATGTAGATGTGGATGTATAGATGTGAATGAATGTGGATGTATAGATGTGAATGGAAATGTGGATGTGGATGTATGTGAATGTGGATGTAGATGTGGATGTATAGATGTGAATGTGGAATGTGGATGTGGATGTATGTATGTATGTGGATGTAGATGTGGATGTATAGATGTGAATGGGAATGGGGATGTGGATGTATGTGAATGTGAATGTAGATGTGGATGTATGTGAATGTGAATGTAGATGTGAATGTGGAATGTGGATGTATAGATGTGGATGTATGGGAATGTGGATGTGGATGTATGTGAATGTGAATGTAGATGTGGATGTATAGATGTGAATGTGGAATGTGGATGTGGATGTATGTATGTATGTGGATGTAGATGTGGATGCATGGATGTGAATGTGGATGTGGATGTGGATGTGGATATGGATGTGTATGTATGAATGTGGATATGGGATGTGGATGTATAAATGAGGATGTGAAAATGGAGATAAGCATGTAGATGTGGATGTATGGATGTGAATGTGGATGTGGATGTGGATGTATGGATGTGGATATGGATGTGAATATATGATATGTGATGTGAAGGAATCTGAAGTGAAGAGATGGAAAAGGAGGTGATTGGATGAGTACACATATACATGGAATGTGGAATAAGTAATGTGGATTAATGAGGGATAATGTGGAAAAATGAGAGTTAATATAGAAACTGTATTTGTAAATTGTTTGTAAATGCTGTTTGTAAATGGCTGTTTTATGTCAAGAATGCTGGGGAAGCATTTTGACCGTCTTGTGATTAAGGTCGTGGAGACCTAACTGATAAAGTTGCAACTGCTGACGGAGAGTCAATGGAGGACGTCTCGCGTAGCAAGGTCGACCGAGGTCTTGACCAGCCTCGGTTCGATTAAAATGGTGAGCTTCCGGTACGGTGGATGAGGGACCAAGGAAGCGGCCTATGAGTGAAGCGCTAGGTCACCTGCGAAGGATCCTAGAGGGTGCTGACCATACGGTGCTCGGGCTCTGGGTCGCCTAGGATACCCACGCGTGCGTCGAGGAAGATATTGGAACAAGGAGTAAGAGTTGTTTTGTGAAACCGGGCATGGATCTGGTTGACTGACCTTGCTGGTCCTCAACGGATGAGTCCATGGCTCTTTTATATGGATCTGTTGGTTGATCTTGCTGATCTTCAACGAGAGTCCATCTTGATAAGTGATTATATTGCCGAGTATTATGGGCTAGGAACTATGGAAACGGCCTCTGTGTGGACAGGTGGTGAGCGTTCTAGTTGCCAATGATGCCATAGATACTCTGATGAAGGAATGATGGGAAATTATGAATCAACTGGATAAATTGGGAGATTGTGATCAGTGGTACTATGGTTTCATTAAAGGATTGTTTTAAAGTTAGCTGATGCTAAGAAAAAGGCAATTTTCATATTGGGTGTGTAAGTGGTGTGGCTAGTTTTATGTTTGCATGAAATTCCGGCTAGGGGGCCTTGGAACTCTTTTCCTTGGTACCCGGGACAAAATCTAACCAAATTCCAAATTGGATCCCATCACTACAGTGGTTGGGCGGTTGGCTAACCCATGGGATCGGATGGGGTTAGGCTGGACTGATGGATCCGTAAACCGAGACTCAATTTCTGTTATTACGATAGACGAAGTAAGTCCCGGATAGTAATTGTTCTATGGATAGGAATCAACGGCTGTGCCTCTTGATGGGGAAAAAAGCGTTGATCCCAATGATCCAAGTGCAAGTTTCTTCCTTGATCCGACCGAGTATCTTTATAGGTGCAGTTGGATCAGCGTGATCAGTAATGATCTTGACTACGTTAGAGTAAAAAATTATCCTGGTGGAATCGCCCGTGCTTTCCGGGTAAGGGAAGTTTTTTCCGGGTTCGGTTTTGGAAAAAACCGACGGATTAGTCTCTTGTCCGGATATCCGTGGACGAGGCCCCGAATGTGGGACCCCTGTTCCGTGCGAGAAGTGCTACTTCCGCTGCTAGTACCTGAATCCGTTGCTCGGTGGGAACAGGGGGATCTCACAGTTGGTATCAGAGCCTTTGGTTAATAAAGATCAACTGAGAAGACAAATATGTCAAAAATTTATCAAGAAACACAAAAAGGTTGTAATTGTGTGATATAAGTCATACAAATTGATATTCAAACTAAAATTCGTAATTTGGTAATTGGGTCTTCAGATGGAAGTACTGTAATTATATAGAATCCCTGACTTGCTTGAGGCCTAGACATGATGGTATTTACCTTATAATTCCAAGGACCGTGACTACCCGTATATACCGAGAGTATACTGCAGCTCTTTACTGACAGTATATACGAGTAAATCTAAGACTTGAAATTATAAGCATTATTGCTATCCAGAGGATGATTTCGAATGTGGTTGATATGATTTTTAATTCTGTTTGAGAATTGATGAATTGATTTGGATTCTGATTGAAAAATGATGATCCCTGAAATTTGGTTGAAATGTAATAAGCTGAGCGAAACCTCAATGAGGATGAATGGGACGAGTCCCTGTGATGATATTCATAACTGGAATGATGATAATGATTTCAGCAAATCACTATGAGATTAGTGGATTGTGCTGTCAGATTACTACTATTAATACTTGACTCGGTATATCAAGTTAAGGGATGACAAATTGAAAACTTGCTTGACTGAAATTCCCGTGGAGGAATGTTCAGAAAGAAAAAATTTCGATCTGATGGACCATTATCGTGTTAAAGATATGAATGATATGATCTGAAATGAATTTATTTAATGATGAGTTCTATATAAGGGATATTTATCCCCGTATTCTGTTGGGTTGACCAGAATATAAGGAACCCTAGAATAAATTGGATCTTAAGAAAAAGAGTTGTCCTCTACTTGGCGAGATGAGGACATCTCACACTTTTTTAAGTGGGGTAGAATGTAAGATTCCTCCCCAGCCTTCGAGGCATACATGAGTAAGAATCTCCCTTTTTGATCTTAAAATTATTCCCTCTCAAAAATAAAAGAAAGATTATGTTTAAAAAAAGGAAGACCCTTTCCCTAGAATACTTCTCAGGAGTCACGCTGTTTTAAGGATTCAGAACAATGAGTTCAGAAGTGAAAATCGGTGTTTTGGATACCAAGGTTTTGGTCTTCATTCGAGTACGGCACAAAAGAAGTTCTTTATCTATTGGGGAGTTTAAGAAGTTATCCCCCAGATATTGTGAGCCTTATCTGACTTCAAAGAAAGTAAGTGACTTAGCTTACGAGCTTCTTTTATCTCCTCATCTCAAAGTTCTTAATGCCTTCTATAGAAAATTGTGCCAAACCCAAATCATGGAAAGACGGTACAACTTCAGTGGCAAGCTACCGTTGGCTTCTAAGTTACGCTAGCTCCTTCCTTTATATAAGTCGTAACTTTTACTTGTCGCTCACAGTAATCTTACTCCCATCGATCTCCTTTCTTCCTAATCTCCTTCATGGCTTGGCAACAAGAATTAGTTTTATCCATAATGATTCCTCACCTTCAAGACGCAAGTGAGTCTGTGAAGAAGGATTTTATAGAACAGTATGAGCGCTCACTTTTCCCTCACTTGGGAACTTCTGTAGCGCAGACCAAATGGCGGACCTATCAAGACATAACTAGGGTAACACCCTGGGGTCAGCAGCACTTCCGTAACAATGTCCGCTTGGCCATGGTTATTGAAGCTTTGGGTTTGGGTCCCCGATACTACTGCGTCATGAGATCAAGACATCCTGGGTTTTCTGAGCGGGTCTTCTTACTGGCGTGTTTTCTTCCTCATGAGAAGATATGCCTTTACCCCGTTTTTGGCTTGCCTCTCAGAGGTCCTTTTGTTAGAACACCTCATACCACTGAGATAGGCGCAGCAATAACCCACAGAATCATTCCCATAGATGAGTTACCTTATACTTGTGCAGCTTGTGAGGACTGCTTTTGTGACCATATGATGGACGGGCTTATGGAAGTGTAAAGAGTTCCTCTATCTTTACTGTATAAGTTCCGAGAATGAATAAAGTTTAAATCTTGTTCGTATTTTGAATCTTGCTCTCTTTAAGACTTATCTTGGTGGTTAATCTTGATTAAAATTTTTCTCTAAGTCTCATATTCGTGAATCTTGCGAAATTATCACAAGTTGCGAGATGAGGACATCTCGCGTTTTTTAAGTGGGGTAGAATGTAAGATTCCTCTCCCAAACCCCTTTTTGATGTCTAGTATCTTCTTCTATAATCAATCCCTCTTCAGAAATATAAAAGACTTATTTCTAACTGTTTTAACCTAGAGAGAGAAAATATTCTAGAGAGAGAATATTCAGATTTTTAATATTTTTGGATAGAAAATTATCTCATCTTATTAAAATAAGTTTCCCTGAAACAGAAATTCAAAAAGAACTTTCCAATGTGCAATTGGAATTAATTGAAAATGTGTATAAAGGACCTTAGTCTAAGGGTCTAGATTTTCAGAAATTTTTGGATTATGGTCCAATTAAGGTTCTTATGGACCAATAGCATCAATCCATGTGTAGGGAGGAGATAAACCCAATTTGAAAAAGAAGATACCCAAAAATGAGTAAATACTCACATAAGATGAAGAGTTGAAAATGTACAAGGTTTATTAGTAAAAAACTTATGAGCAATATTAAAAGTATGACATATGTAAGGAAGAGGAGTTCTTTAAAGAAGGTGCATATTTCACATAAGATGAAGAGTTGAAAATGTACAAGGTTTATTAGTAAAAAATTATGAGCAATATTAAAAGTATGACATATGTAAGGAAGAGGAGTTCTTTAAAGAAGGTGCATATTTCACATAAGATGAAGAGTTGAAAATGTACAAGGTTTATTAGTAAAAAATTATGAGCAATATTAAAAGTATGACATATGTAAGGAAGAGGAGTTCTTTCAAGGAGGTGCATATTTCACATAAGATGAAGAGTTGAAAATGTACAAGGTTTATTAGTAAAAAGCTATGAGCAATATTAAAAATATGACATATGTAAGGAAGGGGAGTTCTTTAAAGGAGGTGCATATTTCACATGCTTGAATGAGTTTTAAACTCATAAAAATTGAGATATTTCATCTCTCCTCTCTCCTCATTCAAGTCTAGTTCCAAAAAGTTAGCTTAACTGACCTAAAAATGGTCAAATATTGACCAAACTGATTTAGAAAATTCTAGAATCAGTTTGTTTGGTTAGGAGCTCAATTTTTCCTATAAATAGAAGCCTCACCCTTGTTGAAAAATATATAGTGTTTATGCATCGTTACTCTACTCCACCTAAGCCAGAAACTGTGAATTCATTTAATAATTCACTAGTTTTTGGAGCTTCCCTCTTTCTTCAATCCCCATTAGTGGCTCCATCAACATACTTAACCAATTGATTGGTTGGGGGCCTCTACCGTGAACAAAGAATCAAGCAAGTTGTAAGGTAATTAGTGAATATTCATCTTTCTATAATTTCTCAATGTTTCTCTCTTCTCAACCCCTCTCAAGCTTGAGAAGTTTAATTGGTATGGTTTTTTTTAAATGCTATTGAAGTTTGAATAGTAGTGAAGAGTTACATAATTTAATAAATGCTATTGAAGTTAATTTTCATTTATGTTTAAATTCTAATGATTCTTATGTAAATTCTCTCTCTCACTCAAGAAATGGTCATACTCATGACCCATTCTCAATCCAAATCAAGCTTTTCATAAAGCTTTTCCTTAACCCAAGATTAAGCTATGCTTGAGGCCAAATTAATGGCTTTTTCTTATGCTTTTAGTTTATGTATATTGATGATTCAATCCATTATGGATTAAGGATCCAATTAGAGAATCATTTTAATTATTTCCTTAATGATAAGCTTTATCCCTTAGAAAAATTGAGATTTATCAGTCATAGCAGCGGAGCTATGGCAAAATTTTTATAAAAATTATGCAAAAAAAAAATAAAAAATTTCATTCAAAGCATAAAAAGAGGACTTCCTACCATATTCTAGGAATCATCATCCTAGATTAATTGAAAGAATTTCATTATAATCATGGAGAAATTGAATTTTAATATTATGCATAAAGGATAAATTTTTATATCAAAAGTGTTATTTTTACCATTTTTATTTTCATGCATAGAAGTATGCATAATGGATAAATTTTTATATCAAAAGTGTTACTTTTATCATTTTTACTTTTATGCATAGAAGTATGCATAAAGGATAAATTTTTATATCAAAAGTGTTATTTTTACCATTTTTATTTTCATGCATAGAAGTATGCATAATGGATAAATTTTTATATCAAAAGTGTTACTTTTATCATTTTTAATTTTCATGCATAGAAGTATGCATAAAGGAAAAATTTTTATATCAAAAGTGTTACTTTTATCATATTGGATTTCATGCATATAGGTATGCATAAAAGATATTCTTTTTATACTAAAAGTATGATTTTCCTCATAAATGGATTTTATGCTTAACTTAGATGCATAAGAGAAATTCTTTTATTCTAAAAGTATAATTCCCTACCAAATTGAAATCATGCATAAGAAGATGCATAAAAGATTGATTTTAAATTCGAAAGTGTTAGTCTCCTTAAATGGAACTTATGTATAAATAAATGTGTAGAGAAATCTTATATCAAATAAAAGAATTCTCTTTTTTTTAAAAAAAGATATGAAATGTGATAAGATGTGATAAGAGGTGTATGAGATGTGATAAGAATTGATAAGATGCGTATGGAAAGTGATAGGATGTGATAAGAGGTGTGATAAGAGGTGATAAGATGCTTATGAAATAAGTTAGGATGTGATAAGATGAATTAAGATGTGTATGGGGGGATGAGGTAAGAAGTGTATGTGATAGGATAAGATGTATATGGGTTGTGATAGGGCGAGAATGGATGTGATGTAAAAGATTAGATGTGAAGGTATATGGGGTTATATAAATGGGAATGTGAAAATGGATGTATGTATGTGGATGTGTGGATATGGAGATGGGAGTGTGGATGTATGAACATGAAAATGGATATATGCATGAAGATGTATATGCATAGATGTAAATGTGGATGTAGATGTGGATGTATAGATGTGAATGAATGTGGATGTATAGATGTGAATGGAAATGTGGATGTGGATGTATGTGAATGTGGATGTAGATGTGGATGTATAGATGTGAATGTGGAATGTGGATGTGGATGTATGTATGTATGTGGATGTAGATGTGGATGTATAGATGTGAATGGGAATGGGGATGTGGATGTATGTGAATGTGAATGTAGATGTGGATGTATGTGAATGTGAATGTAGATGTGAATGTGGAATGTGGATGTATAGATGTGGATGTATGGGAATGTGGATGTGGATGTATGTGAATGTGAATGTAGATGTGGATGTATAGATGTGAATGTGGAATGTGGATGTGGATGTATGTATGTATGTGGATGTAGATGTGGATGCATGGATGTGAATGTGGATGTGGATGTGGATGTGGATATGGATGTGTATGTATGAATGTGGATATGGGATGTGGATGTATAAATGAGGATGTGAAAATGGAGATAAGCATGTAGATGTGGATGTATGGATGTGAATGTGGATGTGGATGTGGATGTATGGATGTGGATATGGATGTGAATATATGATATGTGATGTGAAGGAATCTGAAGTGAAGAGATGGAAAAGGAGGTGATTGGATGAGTACACATATACATGGAATGTGGAATAAGTAATGTGGATTAATGAGGGATAATGTGGAAAAATGAGAGTTAATATAGAAACTGTATTTGTAAACTGTTTGTAAATGCTGTTTGTAAATGGCTGTTTTATGTCAAGAATGCTGGGGAAGCATTTTGACCGTCTTGTGATTAAGGTCGTGGAGACCTAACTGATAAAGTTGCAACTGCTGACGGAGAGTCAATGGAGGACGTCTCGCGTAGCAAGGTCGACCGAGGTCTTGACCAGCCTCGGTTCGATTAAAATGGTGAGCTTCCGGTACGGTGGATGAGGGACCAAGGAAGCGGCCTATGAGTGAAGCGCTAGGTCACCTGCGAAGGATCCTAGAGGGTGCTGACCATACGGTGCTCGGGCTCTGGGTCGCCTAGGATACCCACGCGTGCGTCGAGGAAGATATTGGAACAAGGAGTAAGAGTTGTTTTGTGAAACCGGGCATGGATCTGGTTGACTGACCTTGCTGGTCCTCAACGGATGAGTCCATGGCTCTTTTATATGGATCTGTTGGTTGATCTTGCTGATCTTCAACGAGAGTCCATCTTGATAAGTGATTATATTGCCGAGTATTATGGGCTAGGAACTATGGAAACGGCCTCTGTGTGGACAGGTGGTGAGCGTTCTAGTTGCCAATGATGCCATAGATACTCTGATGAAGGAATGATGGGAAATTATGAATCAACTGGATAAATTGGGAGATTGTGATCAGTGGTACTATGGTTTCATTAAAGGATTGTTTTAAAGTTAGCTGATGCTAAGAAAAAGGCAATTTTCATATTGGGTGTGTAAGTGGTGTGGCTAGTTTTATGTTTGCATGAAATTCCGGCTAGGGGGCCTTGGAACTCTTTTCCTTGGTACCCGGGACAAAATCTAACCAAATTCCAAATTGGATCCCATCACTACAGTGGTTGGGCGGTTGGCTAACCCATGGGATCGGATGGGGTTAGGCTGGACTGATGGATCCGTAAACCGAGACTCAATTTCTGTTATTACGATAGACGAAGTAAGTCCCGGATAGTAATTGTTCTATGGATAGGAATCAACGGCTGTGCCTCTTGATGGGGAAAAAAGCGTTGATCCCAATGATCCAAGTGCAAGTTTCTTCCTTGATCCGACCGAGTATCTTTATAGGTGCAGTTGGATCAGCGTGATCAGTAATGATCTTGACTACGTTAGAGTAAAAAATTATCCTGGTGGAATCGCCCGTGCTTTCCGGGTAAGGGAAGTTTTTTCCGGGTTCGGTTTTGGAAAAAACCGACGGATTAGTCTCTTGTCCGGATATCCGTGGACGAGGCCCCGAATGTGGGACCCCTGTTCCGTGCGAGAAGTGCTACTTCCGCTGCTAGTACCTGAATCCGTTGCTCGGTGGGAACAGGGGGATCTCACAGTTGGTATCAGAGCCTTTGGTTAATAAAGATCAACTGAGAAGACAAATATGTCAAAAATTTATCAAGAAACACAAAAAGGTTGTAATTGTGTGATATAAGTCATACAAATTGATATTCAAACTAAAATTCGTAATTTGGTAATTGGGTCTTCAGATGGAAGTACTGTAATTATATAGAATCCCTGACTTGCTTGAGGCCTAGACATGATGGTATTTACCTTATAATTCCAAGGACCGTGACTACCCGTATATACCGAGAGTATACTGCAGCTCTTTACTGACAGTATATACGAGTAAATCTAAGACTTGAAATTATAAGCATTATTGCTATCCAGAGGATGATTTCGAATGTGGTTGATATGATTTTTAATTCTGTTTGAGAATTGATGAATTGATTTGGATTCTGATTGAAAAATGATGATCCCTGAAATTTGGTTGAAATGTAATAAGCTGAGCGAAACCTCAATGAGGATGAATGGGACGAGTCCCTGTGATGATATTCATAACTGGAATGATGATAATGATTTCAGCAAATCACTATGAGATTAGTGGATTGTGCTGTCAGATTACTACTATTAATACTTGACTCGGTATATCAAGTTAAGGGATGACAAATTGAAAACTTGCTTGACTGAAATTCCCGTGGAGGAATGTTCAGAAAGAAAAAATTTCGATCTGATGGACCATTATCGTGTTAAAGATATGAATGATATGATCTGAAATGAATTTATTTAATGATGAGTTCTATATAAGGGATATTTATCCCCGTATTCTGTTGGGTTGACCAGAATATAAGGAACCCTAGAATAAATTGGATCTTAAGAAAAAGAGTTGTCCTCTACTTGGCGAGATGAGGACATCTCACACTTTTTTAAGTGGGGTAGAATGTAAGATTCCTCCCCAGCCTTCGAGGCATACATGAGTAAGAATCTCCCTTTTTGATCTTAAAATTATTCCCTCTCAAAAATAAAAGAAAGATTATGTTTAAAAAAAGGAAGACCCTTTCCCTAGAATACTTCTCAGGAGTCACGCTGTTTTAAGGATTCAGAACAATGAGTTCAGAAGTGAAAATCGGTGTTTTGGATACCAAGGTTTTGGTCTTCATTCGAGTACGGCACAAAAGAAGTTCTTTATCTATTGGGGAGTTTAAGAAGTTATCCCCCAGATATTGTGAGCCTTATCTGACTTCAAAGAAAGTAAGTGACTTAGCTTACGAGCTTCTTTTATCTCCTCATCTCAAAGTTCTTAATGCCTTCTATAGAAAATTGTGCCAAACCCAAATCATGGAAAGACGGTACAACTTCAGTGGCAAGCTACCGTTGGCTTCTAAGTTACGCTAGCTCCTTCCTTTATATAAGTCGTAACTTTTACTTGTCGCTCACAGTAATCTTACTCCCATCGATCTCCTTTCTTCCTAATCTCCTTCATGGCTTGGCAACAAGAATTAGTTTTATCCATAATGATTCCTCACCTTCAAGACGCAAGTGAGTCTGTGAAGAAGGATTTTATAGAACAGTATGAGCGCTCACTTTTCCCTCACTTGGGAACTTCTGTAGCGCAGACCAAATGGCGGACCTATCAAGACATAACTAGGGTAACACCCTGGGGTCAGCAGCACTTCCGTAACAATGTCCGCTTGGCCATGGTTATTGAAGCTTTGGGTTTGGGTCCCCGATACTACTGCGTCATGAGATCAAGACATCCTGGGTTTTCTGAGCGGGTCTTCTTACTGGCGTGTTTTCTTCCTCATGAGAAGATATGCCTTTACCCCGTTTTTGGCTTGCCTCTCAGAGGTCCTTTTGTTAGAACACCTCATACCACTGAGATAGGCGCAGCAATAACCCACAGAATCATTCCCATAGATGAGTTACCTTATACTTGTGCAGCTTGTGAGGACTGCTTTTGTGACCATATGATGGACGGGCTTATGGAAGTGTAAAGAGTTCCTCTATCTTTACTGTATAAGTTCCGAGAATGAATAAAGTTTAAATCTTGTTCGTATTTTGAATCTTGCTCTCTTTAAGACTTATCTTGGTGGTTAATCTTGATTAAAATTTTTCTCTAAGTCTCATATTCGTGAATCTTGCGAAATTATCACAAGTTGCGAGATGAGGACATCTCGCGTTTTTTAAGTGGGGTAGAATGTAAGATTCCTCTCCCAAACCCCTTTTTGATGTCTAGTATCTTCTTCTATAATCAATCCCTCTTCAGAAATATAAAAGACTTATTTCTAACTGTTTTAACCTAGAGAGAGAAAATATTCTAGAGAGAGAATATTCAGATTTTTAATATTTTTGGATAGAAAATTATCTCATCTTATTAAAATAAGTTTCCCTGAAACAGAAATTCAAAAAGAACTTTCCAATGTGCAATTGGAATTAATTGAAAATGTGTATAAAGGACCTTAGTCTAAGGGTCTAGATTTTCAGAAATTTTTGGATTATGGTCCAATTAAGGTTCTTATGGACCAATAGCATCAATCCATGTGTAGGGAGGAGATAAACCCAATTTGAAAAAGAAGATACCCAAAAATGAGTAAATACTCACATAAGATGAAGAGTTGAAAATGTACAAGGTTTATTAGTAAAAAACTTATGAGCAATATTAAAAGTATGACATATGTAAGGAAGAGGAGTTCTTTAAAGAAGGTGCATATTTCACATAAGATGAAGAGTTGAAAATGTACAAGGTTTATTAGTAAAAAATTATGAGCAATATTAAAAGTATGACATATGTAAGGAAGAGGAGTTCTTTAAAGAAGGTGCATATTTCACATAAGATGAAGAGTTGAAAATGTACAAGGTTTATTAGTAAAAAATTATGAGCAATATTAAAAGTATGACATATGTAAGGAAGAGGAGTTCTTTAAAGGAGGTGCATATTTCACATAAGATGAAGAGTTGAAAATGTACAAGGTTTATTAGTAAAAAGCTATGAGCAATATTAAAAATATGACATATGTAAGGAAGGGGAGTTCTTTAAAGGAGGTGCATATTTCACATGCTTGAATGAGTTTTAAACTCATAAAAATTGAGATATTTCATCTCTCCTCTCTCCTCATTCAAGTCTAGTTCCAAAAAGTTAGCTTAACTGACCTAAAAATGGTCAAATATTGACCAAACTGATTTAGAAAATTCTAGAATCAGTTTGTTTGGTTAGGAGCTCAATTTTTCCTATAAATAGAAGCCTCACCCTTGTTGAAAAATATATAGTGTTTATGCATCGTTACTCTACTCCACCTAAGCCAGAAACTGTGAATTCATTTAATAATTCACTAGTTTTTGGAGCTTCCCTCTTTCTTCAATCCCCATTAGTGGCTCCATCAACATACTTAACCAATTGATTGGTTGGGGGCCTCTACCGTGAACAAAGAATCAAGCAAGTTGTAAGGTAATTAGTGAATATTCATCTTTCTATAATTTCTCAATGTTTCTCTCTTCTCAACCCCTCTCAAGCTTGAGAAGTTTAATTGGTATGGTTTTTTTTAAATGCTATTGAAGTTTGAATAGTAGTGAAGAGTTACATAATTTAATAAATGCTATTGAAGTTAATTTTCATTTATGTTTAAATTCTAATGATTCTTATGTAAATTCTCTCTCTCACTCAAGAAATGGTCATACTCATGACCCATTCTCAATCCAAATCAAGCTTTTCATAAAGCTTTTCCTTAACCCAAGATTAAGCTATGCTTGAGGCCAAATTAATGGCTTTTTCTTATGCTTTTAGTTTATGTATATTGATGATTCAATCCATTATGGATTAAGGATCCAATTAGAGAATCATTTTAATTATTTCCTTAATGATAAGCTTTATCCCTTAGAAAAATTGAGATTTATCAGTCATAGCAGCGGAGCTATGGCAAAATTTTTATAAAAATTATGCAAAAAAAAAATAAAAAATTTCATTCAAAGCATAAAAAGAGGACTTCCTACCATATTCTAGGAATCATCATCCTAGATTAATTGAAAGAATTTCATTATAATCATGGAGAAATTGAATTTTAATATTATGCATAAAGGATAAATTTTTATATCAAAAGTGTTATTTTTACCATTTTTATTTTCATGCATAGAAGTATGCATAATGGATAAATTTTTATATCAAAAGTGTTACTTTTATCATTTTTACTTTTATGCATAGAAGTATGCATAAAGGATAAATTTTTATATCAAAAGTGTTATTTTTACCATTTTTATTTTCATGCATAGAAGTATGCATAATGGATAAATTTTTATATCAAAAGTGTTACTTTTATCATTTTTAATTTTCATGCATAGAAGTATGCATAAAGGAAAAATTTTTATATCAAAAGTGTTACTTTTATCATATTGGATTTCATGCATATAGGTATGCATAAAAGATATTCTTTTTATACTAAAAGTATGATTTTCCTCATAAATGGATTTTATGCTTAACTTAGATGCATAAGAGAAATTCTTTTATTCTAAAAGTATAATTCCCTACCAAATTGAAATCATGCATAAGAAGATGCATAAAAGATTGATTTTAAATTCGAAAGTGTTAGTCTCCTTAAATGGAACTTATGTATAAATAAATGTGTAGAGAAATCTTATATCAAATAAAAGAATTCTCTTTTTTTTAAAAAAAGATATGAAATGTGATAAGATGTGATAAGAGGTGTATGAGATGTGATAAGAATTGATAAGATGCGTATGGAAAGTGATAGGATGTGATAAGAGGTGTGATAAGAGGTGATAAGATGCTTATGAAATAAGTTAGGATGTGATAAGATGAATTAAGATGTGTATGGGGGGATGAGGTAAGAAGTGTATGTGATAGGATAAGATGTATATGGGTTGTGATAGGGCGAGAATGGATGTGATGTAAAAGATTAGATGTGAAGGTATATGGGGTTATATAAATGGGAATGTGAAAATGGATGTATGTATGTGGATGTGTGGATATGGAGATGGGAGTGTGGATGTATGAACATGAAAATGGATATATGCATGAAGATGTATATGCATAGATGTAAATGTGGATGTAGATGTGGATGTATAGATGTGAATGAATGTGGATGTATAGATGTGAATGGAAATGTGGATGTGGATGTATGTGAATGTGGATGTAGATGTGGATGTATAGATGTGAATGTGGAATGTGGATGTGGATGTATGTATGTATGTGGATGTAGATGTGGATGTATAGATGTGAATGGGAATGGGGATGTGGATGTATGTGAATGTGAATGTAGATGTGGATGTATGTGAATGTGAATGTAGATGTGAATGTGGAATGTGGATGTATAGATGTGGATGTATGGGAATGTGGATGTGGATGTATGTGAATGTGAATGTAGATGTGGATGTATAGATGTGAATGTGGAATGTGGATGTGGATGTATGTATGTATGTGGATGTAGATGTGGATGCATGGATGTGAATGTGGATGTGGATGTGGATGTGGATATGGATGTGTATGTATGAATGTGGATATGGGATGTGGATGTATAAATGAGGATGTGAAAATGGAGATAAGCATGTAGATGTGGATGTATGGATGTGAATGTGGATGTGGATGTGGATGTATGGATGTGGATATGGATGTGAATATATGATATGTGATGTGAAGGAATCTGAAGTGAAGAGATGGAAAAGGAGGTGATTGGATGAGTACACATATACATGGAATGTGGAATAAGTAATGTGGATTAATGAGGGATAATGTGGAAAAATGAGAGTTAATATAGAAACTGTATTTGTAAACTGTTTGTAAATGCTGTTTGTAAATGGCTGTTTTATGTCAAGAATGCTGGGGAAGCATTTTGACCGTCTTGTGATTAAGGTCGTGGAGACCTAACTGATAAAGTTGCAACTGCTGACGGAGAGTCAATGGAGGACGTCTCGCGTAGCAAGGTCGACCGAGGTCTTGACCAGCCTCGGTTCGATTAAAATGGTGAGCTTCTGGTACGGTGGATGAGGGACCAAGGAAGCGGCCTATGAGTGAAGCGCTAGGTCACCTGCGAAGGATCCTAGAGGGTGCTGACCATACGGTGCTCGGGCTCTGGGTCGCCTAGGATACCCACGCGTGCGTCGAGGAAGATATTGGAACAAGGAGTAAGAGTTGTTTTGTGAAACCGGGCATGGATCTGGTTGACTGACCTTGCTGGTCCTCAACGGATGAGTCCATGGCTCTTTTATATGGATCTGTTGGTTGATCTTGCTGATCTTCAACGAGAGTCCATCTTGATAAGTGATTATATTGCCGAGTATTATGGGCTAGGAACTATGGAAACGGCCTCTGTGTGGACAGGTGGTGAGCGTTCTAGTTGCCAATGATGCCATAGATACTCTGATGAAGGAATGATGGGAAATTATGAATCAACTGGATAAATTGGGAGATTGTGATCAGTGGTACTATGGTTTCATTAAAGGATTGTTTTAAAGTTAGCTGATGCTAAGAAAAAGGCAATTTTCATATTGGGTGTGTAAGTGGTGTGGCTAGTTTTATGTTTGCATGAAATTCCGGCTAGGGGGCCTTGGAACTCTTTTCCTTGGTACCCGGGACAAAATCTAACCAAATTCCAAATTGGATCCCATCACTACAGTGGTTGGGCGGTTGGCTAACCCATGGGATCGGATGGGGTTAGGCTGGACTGATGGATCCGTAAACCGAGACTCAATTTCTGTTATTACGATAGACGAAGTAAGTCCCGGATAGTAATTGTTCTATGGATAGGAATCAACGGCTGTGCCTCTTGATGGGGAAAAAAGCGTTGATCCCAATGATCCAAGTGCAAGTTTCTTCCTTGATCCGACCGAGTATCTTTATAGGTGCAGTTGGATCAGCGTGATCAGTAATGATCTTGACTACGTTAGAGTAAAAAATTATCCTGGTGGAATCGCCCGTGCTTTCCGGGTAAGGGAAGTTTTTTCCGGGTTCGGTTTTGGAAAAAACCGACGGATTAGTCTCTTGTCCGGATATCCGTGGACGAGGCCCCGAATGTGGGACCCCTGTTCCGTGCGAGAAGTGCTACTTCCGCTGCTAGTACCTGAATCCGTTGCTCGGTGGGAACAGGGGGATCTCACAAGGGCCCGTCGATGCGCCCTCCTGTAAGGAAACCACAAACTTCTCATCAAAAAATTTCCCCAGAGGAGGGTCCATTGATGCGCCCTCCTCGGGGGTATTTTTTTTTTAAAAAAATTTACCTTTGGTTATGAAGACATTGATGATTATGATGATGGTTTTTTCTTTGAATTTTGTGTCCTTGCTGGTATGATGATAATGATGATGATATTCTTGGAAGAGAAAATTTTGAAATTTGTGTGAAAGTGCAAAGAAGGCTCTACCAAATTTTTTTGGACACTGATAAATTAAGTAGTTGATTATTTTTTGCTATTTTTTATTTGTAGTCCAACTTCTAGGGGAGGTAGTGGGAAGTGTGGGAAAAATTCTACAGGATCAAGAGCTTTTGACAATGATCCAATACCCTAAGAGAATCTACTCTAGATTAGTAGACTGGCAGGAATAGAATTACATGATGAAGATGATGGGGGTGATGAGGCACATCAACAGACTTTTGATGCTTTAGTTGCAAGTGCCATACACGAGGTAGATGATAGCTAATATGCAAATTGTACCTTATGTGACAAGGTCAAAGGTTCATCTGCTTAAAGACAATAGAGGCAATAGTGATAAAATGAAAATTGTACCTTATGTGACAAGGTCAAAGGTTCATCTGCTTAAAGACAATAGAGGCAATAGTGATAAAACGAAAATTGTATCTTATATGATGGAGATGAAAAGGAGAGAAAGGGTGATGTCAAGGCACTTAAGAAGGCAGAGTTGTTTCAATAGGCCACCCAGAGAGTTGTTTACATGTGACATATTGTTCTATTTTTTTTTTGGCTAGCTTGGCTTGTGAGCGTAAGAGATAGATTGATGTGTTGTGTCTATTGTGTTCCCATTTGCAGGTACTTTGTTTACTCAAGGGAAAAGGATCATTTTCCACCTATACCTATGAGGGAAAAAACAATGGCTAGGGAATTCAAAAGATTACACGTGTATGGATCCTTCACCTATGCATGGTGTTAACCCATTACTAGGGTTAATAAGAGCTACTGCCATTATCTTACATCAAGGAGTCAAGGTAGATACACGAAAAGGTTATACATTCAAGATATGAAGCAATGGTGTCCAAATCCACAACTTGGATGGGCACCCGTAATGGTCTGACGAAATACTTATGGCAATTTCCACTTCAAGAGCATGTGGTAGCAAGTTAGGATGAAGTCCCAAATGATGTACTTCATGGATATATTATTACAGTAGTCATTGTAGTAGCATTAGCCCTCTTATGAGTCTAAAGTGCCCGGTCGGCCACAGTTTAGTGAGTGTGAACACTTATGGCCATGTATATAAGTGAATATCTCTCATAATACAAAGAACTCTCCCATTGTGCAATAGAGTGTTGCTCTTTCTAATCCTCTTGCTAATTACTCTCTAATCCATGCTAGTGATGAGAGTATGTGTGAGTGAAGTGAGGTGAGAGGAGGGACGAGTAAATGTAGTGCAACGCGGCGATGTGACAATGCTAGTGGGAGGTGCAGTGGAATTGCTTCTCAAGGAGTTCTTGAGCTTGGAGACCTCAAGGGTTATGAGTTTTGTTGAAAGGTAGCGATTGCGGTTGTGCAATGCTACATTGATATGGGTGATGGATGATGGGTGAGTTGTGGAATACCTCGATTAAGAGGGGGTGTTGAGAGATATAATCGCGGTGTAGTGTGTATGTGGGAAAGCACCCTAGAGGTGCAAGATATTACGTGTATGTGTGTATGTGGGAAGCACTCTAGAAGTGCAAGATATTGTGGTGAGATGGAATGCCACATGTAATATTGTATGGTGTGTGAGTGTTGACCAAAAGAGTGGAAAAGGAGTTGCCACATGGATGATGACATGTAAAGTGGGATAAGGCTAGAGAGCCTATATCATTGTATGGTTCATTGTGATATGCAATACAAGGGAATAGTGTTGAGTGTGCAATCTCTCTCTCTCTCTAGTCATGGAGTTTTCAGTGTGGTTTAATCTACCTTAATCTTATGCTTAATCTATGTCCTTCACCATGATCAATCCCATTTCTAGAATCTTAACATGGTATCAGAGCCAAATGGGCTCTTGGTCATGGGTGATTATTATGTATATTAGTTTGGTTGTGTGTGTCTTTGATTAAGCATTATTTTCAGCTTATTATGAAAAAAAATTATGCACACTCATATTATCATTTGGATTTGCATTTGTGAGGATTTGAGAGGAGATTTGCAACAAGGAGGTTGCATAGAAGTTGCCCAAGAGAGTTGTAAATGGAGTTTTGCAACATGGAGAGCTTGCTCATCATCAAAGAAGCCATTATTTGAGAACACATTCACACACAAATAATTTCCAAAGTTTTTTTTGAAGATGTGCAAACACACATCGAGGGTCCCCTGCCGGGTTGCGACCAATGGATTTGTAATTTTATTTTTCACCCAAATATGATGATGGACAATCGTCCACGAGCATGCGTGCTCAAAACACAATTTTTTGTAATCATCCATGGTATGAGGGTAACCTACCCGAGCTCACCGAGAAGCTCAAAATGGTTGTGGTATGATGTGTGCAAGAGCGATGCACGTGTGAGGTGCATGCGCACGGGTTGGTTCCCACCCGAACTTCCATGTTCAAATCGGACTCAGTGGTTCCGCTGTGAGCGACGAGTCAGCTCAAAATGGACTAGGTGTCTAAGATGGTAGACACGGGCACACATGTTTGGTTGATGGACACTCCAATGTATCATTGAGGGGGAGTGTTGAAAGGTAGCGATTGCGGTTGTGCAATGCTACATTGATATGGGTGATGGATGATTGGTGAGTTGTGGAATACCTCGATTAAGAGGGGGTGTTGAGAGATATAATCGCGGTGTAGTGTGTATGTGGGAAAGCACCCTAGAGGTGCAAGATATTACGTGTATGTGTGTATGTGGGAAAGCACTCTAGAAGTGCAAGATATTGTGGTGAGATGGAATGCCACATGTAATATTGTATGGTGTGTGAGTGTTGACCAAAAGAGTGGAAAAGGAGTTGCCACATGGATGATGACATGTAAAGTGGGATAAGGCTAGAGAGCCTATATCATTGTATGGTTCATTGTGATATGCAATACAAGGGAATAGTGTTGAGTGTGCAATCTCTCTCTCTCTCTAGTCATGGAGTTTTTAGTGTGGTTTAATCCACCTTAATCTTATGCTTAATCTATGTCCTTCACCATGATCAATCCCATTTCTAGAATCTTAACATGGTATCAGAGCCAAATGGGCTCTTGGTCATGGGTGATTATTATGTATATTAGTTTGGTTGTGTGTTTCTTTGATTAAGCATTATTTTCAGCTTATTATGAAAAAAATTATGCACACTCATATTATCATTTGGATTTGCATTTGTGAGGATTTGAGAGGAGATTTGCAACAAGGAGGTTGCATAGAAGCTGCCCAAGAGAGTTGCAAATGGATTTTTGCAACATGGAGAGCTTGCTCATCATCAAAGAAGCCATCTACAAAGCTGAAAATGCAGATTTCAGCATCATGAAGGCTATGGAGTCTTCATAAACAACAAAGAAGCTGCCAAAGAGACAATGGTCTCATGAAAGGTTGGTTTTGTAAAGTTTTGCCTCAGATTTTGGTTGATTTTGAGCATGGAAAAATGCTCAATGTATAAGGGTTGCTTGATGGGATGGAAGAATCCCAAGGTTCTTTGCTTCCAAGCAAAGAGTGGAGGAGGTGCATACTTGTCAAGATAATGGCAAGTGAGATAGTGAACTCAATGGAGTTCACATGTGTGTGCATCAAGAAGAGGATGCACTTGTGAATGTTTGCTCAATGAAGGAGAGCAAAGAAGGGGATGAAAACCTTGGCAGTTTCCACATGTTTATGCACCTATGGTTTCATTTGAGAGACCATTTGAAGAAGCACCCTTACAGTTTGTATGCAAGGAAGTAGCATGCAAGTAGTGAAGCTTGATTTAAAGCTTACAATGGCCGTGTCGGTGGCTATGGTGGAACCTTGGAAGAAGGTTCATTATTGAGGCAAAGAAGTTGTATAGCAAAGGAGCTACATGTGGAGTTTAGAACTTGTGATAGTAGTTTGAACATCCAAAAAGGAAGGGCTACAAGTGATGGCAGTCAGTGCAAAAGAAAGCTAGATTAAAGAGTGTAAAGTAGCAAAAAGCTTCAAGAAAAGCAAGGGTAGCCAAAAGAACGCAGCAAAGCAGAGTGCAGAAGGCGAAAGAAAGCAGCCGCTTCTTCAGACTTGGAGGCAGTGGCATCTTCATGAAGAGGCTGCAGAAGAGGGTTGCCTTCTACTTGGACGGGGTTGAGGGCATGCCGGCCGGAGCTGAAGCCCCTGCTCTCGAAGAAGCTGAGGAGCTGGCGGGCGTCCCGACTGATGACGTGGCCGTTGAAGCGGACCGAGTTGGAGTCCAGCGAGAAGCGCCCAGTGATGGTGCCCAGGTCCCGAGAGCAGCCATATTGCTAAGGGTGAGGCTGGACGCTGGGTGCATGAAATGCATAACCAAAGCGCAGACAGGTGGCAAAGCTGCTAAGAGGAAGCAGGTAGCCGAGGAGAGAAGCAGTCGAGGGAAGGAGCCCGCCATAACTGCTGTGCAAAAGCAGTCGAGAGGAAAGAGCAGAAGACCCTGTGTGTGTCAGGGAACCTGACGACTCCAGCAAAATCGAAACGGCGCACAGAAGCGCATTCAACGCGCATACAGAGAATTTCAGAGATTTTCCTTTTAAAATTTTTTTTTAATTTAACCCTTATTGGCAATCATTCACACAACACCACAACATTTATTTTAAAAGGCATTATATGAAAATTATAAAGCCTTGTTCACATGCTTTTGAAAGGCATTATTTGAGAACACATTCACACACAAATAATTTCCAAAGTTTTTTTTGAAGATGTGCAAACACACATCGAGGGTCCCCTGCCGGGTTGCGACCAATGGATTTGTAATTTTATTTTTCACCCAAATATGATGATGGACAATCGTCCACGAGCATGCGTGCTCAAAACACAATTTTTTGTAATCATCCATGGTATGAGGGTAACCTACCCGAGCTCACCGAGAAGCTCAAAATGGTTGTGGTATGATGTGTGCAAGAGCGATGCACGTGTGAGGTGCATGCGCACGGGTTGGTTCCCACCCGAACTTCCATGTTCAAATCGGACTCAGTGGTTCCGCTGTGAGCGACGAGTCGGCTCAAAATGGACTAGGTGTCTAAGATGGTAGACACGGGCACACATGTTTGGTTGATGGACACTCCAATGTATCATTGAGGGGGAGTGTTGAAAGGTAGCGATTGCGGTTGTGCAATGCTACATTGATATGGGTGATGGATGATGGGTGAGTTGTGGAATACCTCGATTAAGAGGGGGTGTTGAGAGATATAATCGCGGTGTAGTGTGTATGTGGGAAAGCACCCTAGAGGTGCAAGATATTACGTGTATGTGTGTATGTGGGAAAGCACTCTAGAAGTGCAAGATATTGTGGTGAGATGGAATGCCACATGTAATATTGTATGGTGTGTGAGTGTTGACCAAAAGAGTGGAAAAGGAGTTGCCACATGGACGATGACATGTAAAGTGGGATAAGGCTAGAGAGCCTATATCATTGTATGGTTCATTGTGATATGCAATACAAGGGAATAGTGTTGAGTGTGCAATCTCTCTCTCTCTCTAGTCATGGAGTTTTTAGTGTGGTTTAATCCACCTTAATCTTATGCTTAATCTATGTCCTTCACCATGATCAATCCCATTTCTAGAATCTTAACATGGTATCAGAGCCAAATGGGCTCTTGGTCATGGGTGATTATTATGTATATTAGTTTGGTTGTGTGTTTCTTTGATTAAGCATTATTTTCAGCTTATTATGAAAAAAATTATGCACACTCATATTATCATTTGGATTTGCATTTGTGAGGATTTGAGAGGAGATTTGCAACAAGGAGGTTGCATAGAAGCTGCCCAAGAGAGTTGCAAATGGATTTTTGCAACATGGAGAGCTTGCTCATCATCAAAGAAGCCATCTACAAAGCTGAAAATGCAGATTTCAGCATCATGAAGGCTATGGAGTCTTCATAAACAACAAAGAAGCTGCCAAAGAGACAATGGTCTCATGAAAGGTTGGTTTTGTAAAGTTTTGCCTCAGATTTTGGTTGATTTTGAGCATGGAAAAATGCTCAATGTATAAGGGTTGCTTGATGGGATGGAAGAATCCCAAGGTTCTTTGCTTCCAAGCAAAGAGTGGAGGAGGTGCATACTTGTCAAGATAATGGCAAGTGAGATAGTGAACTCAATGGAGTTCACATGTGTGTGCATCAAGAAGAGGATGCACTTGTGAATGTTTGCTCAATGAAGGAGAGCAAAGAAGGGGATGAAAACCTTGGCAGTTTCCACATGTTTATGCACCTATGGTTTCATTTGAGAGACCATTTGAAGAAGCACCCTTACAGTTTGTATGCAAGGAAGTAGCATGCAAGTAGTGAAGCTTGATTTAAAGCTTACAATGGCCGTGTCGGTGGCTATGGTGGAACCTTGGAAGAAGGTTCATTATTGAGGCAAAGAAGTTGTATAGCAAAGGAGCTACATGTGGAGTTTAGAACTTGTGATAGTAGTTTGAACATCCAAAAAGGAAGGGCTACAAGTGATGGCAGTCAGTGCAAAAGAAAGCTAGATTAAAGAGTGTAAAGTAGCAAAAAGCTTCAAGAAAAGCAAGGGTAGCCAAAAGAACGCAGCAAAGCAGAGTGCAGAAGGCGAAAGAAAGCAGCCGCTTCTTCAGACTTGGAGGCAGTGGCATCTTCATGAAGAGGCTGCAGAAGAGGGTTGCCTTCTACTCGGACGGGGTTGAGGGCATGCCGGCCGGAGCTGAAGCCCCTGCTCTCGAAGAAGCTGAGGAGCTGGCGGGCGTCCCGACTGATGACGTGGCCGTTGAAGCGGACCGAGTTGGAGTCCAGCGAGAAGCGCCCAGTGATGGTGCCCAGGTCCCGGGAGCAGCCATATTGCTAAGGGTGAGGCTGGACGCTGGGTGCACGAAATGCATAACCAAAGCGCAGACAGGTGGCAAAGCCGCTAAGAGGAAGCAGGTAGCCGAGGAGAGAAGCAGTCGAGGGAAGGAGCCCGCCATAACTGCTGTGCAAAAGCAGTCGAGAGGAAAGAGCAGAAGACCCTGTGTGTGTCAGGGAACCTGACGACTCCAGCAAAATCGAAACGGCGCACAGAAGCGCATTCAACGCGCATACAGAGAATTTCAGAGATTTTCCTTTTAAATTTTTTTTTTTAATTTAACCCTTATTGGCAATCATTCACACAACACCACAACATTTATTTTAAAAGGCATTATATGAAAATTATAAAGCCTTGTTCACATGCTTTTGAAAGGCATTA
Organism: Cibotium barometz; assembly: GCF_041138505.1. Lineage (NCBI taxonomy): Eukaryota > Viridiplantae > Streptophyta > Polypodiopsida > Cyatheales > Cibotiaceae > Cibotium > Cibotium barometz. The sequence goes on along the minus strand of NC_141108.1, from coordinate 815,474 downwards.
TTTGAGAACACATTCACACACAAATAATTTCCAAAGTTTTTTTTGAAGATGTGCAAACACACATCGAGGGTCCCCTGCCGGGTTGCGACCAATGGATTTGTAATTTTATTTTTCACCCAAATATGATGATGGACAATCGTCCACGAGCATGCGTGCTCAAAACACAATTTTTTGTAATCATCCATGGTATGAGGGTAACCTACCCGAGCTCACCGAGAAGCTCAAAATGGTTGTGGTATGATGTGTGCAAGAGCGATGCACGTGTGAGGTGCATGCGCACGGGTTGGTTCCCACCCGAACTTCCATGTTCAAATCGGACTCAGTGGTTCCGCTGTGAGCGACGAGTCGGCTCAAAATGGACTAGGTGTCTAAGATGGTAGACACGGGCACACATGTTTGGTTGATGGACACTCCAATGTATCATTGAGGGGGAGTGTTGAAAGGTAGCGATTGCGGTTGTGCAATGCTACATTGATATGGGTGATGGATGATGGGTGAGTTGTGGAATACCTCGATTAAGAGGGGGTGTTGAGAGATATAATCGCGGTGTAGTGTGTATGTGGGAAAGCACCCTAGAGGTGCAAGATATTACGTGTATGTGTGTATGTGGGAAAGCACTCTAGAAGTGCAAGATATTGTGGTGAGATGGAATGCCACATGTAATATTGTATGGTGTGTGAGTGTTGACCAAAAGAGTGGAAAAGGAGTTGCCACATGGACGATGACATGTAAAGTGGGATAAGGCTAGAGAGCCTATATCATTGTATGGTTCATTGTGATATGCAATACAAGGGAATAGTGTTGAGTGTGCAATCTCTCTCTCTCTCTAGTCATGGAGTTTTTAGTGTGGTTTAATCCACCTTAATCTTATGCTTAATCTATGTCCTTCACCATGATCAATCCCATTTCTAGAATCTTAACATGGTATCAGAGCCAAATGGGCTCTTGGTCATGGGTGATTATTATGTATATTAGTTTGGTTGTGTGTTTCTTTGATTAAGCATTATTTTCAGCTTATTATGAAAAAAATTATGCACACTCATATTATCATTTGGATTTGCATTTGTGAGGATTTGAGAGGAGATTTGCAACAAGGAGGTTGCATAGAAGCTGCCCAAGAGAGTTGCAAATGGAGTTTTGCAACATGGAGAGCTTGCTCATCATCAAAGAAGCCATCTACAAAGCTGAAAATGCAGATTTCAGCATCATGAAGGCTATGGAGTCTTCATAAACAACAAAGAAGCTGCCAAAGAGACAATGGTCTCATGAAAGGTTGGTTTTGTAAAGTTTTGCCTCAGATTTTGGTTGATTTTGAGCATGGAAAAATGCTCAATGTATAAGGGTTGCTTGATGGGATGGAAGAATCCCAAGGTTCTTTGCTTCCAAGCAAAGAGTGGAGGAGGTGCATACTTGTCAAGATAATGGCAAGTGAGATAGTGAACTCAATGGAGTTCACATGTGTGTGCATCAAGAAGAGGATGCACTTGTGAATGTTTGCTCAATGAAGGAGAGCAAAGAAGGGGATGAAAACCTTGGCAGTTTCCACATGTTTATGCACCTATGGTTTCATTTGAGAGACCATTTGAAGAAGCACCCTTACAGTTTGTATGCAAGGAAGTAGCATGCAAGTAGTGAAGCTTGATTTAAAGCTTACAATGGCCGTGTCGGTGGCTATGGTGGAACCTTGGAAGAAGGTTCATTATTGAGGCAAAGAAGTTGTATAGCAAAGGAGCTACATGTGGAGTTTAGAACTTGTGATAGTAGTTTGAACATCCAAAAAGGAAGGGCTACAAGTGATGGCAGTCAGTGCAAAAGAAAGCTAGATTAAAGAGTGTAAAGTAGCAAAAAGCTTCAAGAAAAGCAAGGGTAGCCAAAAGAACGCAGCAAAGCAGAGTGCAGAAGGCGAAAGAAAGCAGCCGCTTCTTCAGACTTGGAGGCAGTGGCATCTTCATGAAGAGGCTGCAGAAGAGGGTTGCCTTCTACTCGGACGGGGTTGAGGGCATGCCGGCCGGAGCTGAAGCCCCTGCTCTCGAAGAAGCTGAGGAGCTGGCGGGCGTCCCGACTGATGACGTGGCCGTTGAAGCGGACCGAGTTGGAGTCCAGCGAGAAGCGCCCAGTGATGGTGCCCAGGTCCCGGGAGCAGCCATATTGCTAAGGGTGAGGCTGGACGCTGGGTGCACGAAATGCATAACCAAAGCGCAGACAGGTGGCAAAGCCGCTAAGAGGAAGCAGGTAGCCGAGGAGAGAAGCAGTCGAGGGAAGGAGCCCGCCATAACTGCTGTGCAAAAGCAGTCGAGAGGAAAGAGCAGAAGACCCTGTGTGTGTCAGGGAACCTGACGACTCCAGCAAAATCGAAACGGCGCACAGAAGCGCATTCAACGCGCATACAGAGAATTTCAGAGATTTTCCTTTTAAATTTTTTTTTTAATTTAACCCTTATTGGCAATCATTCACACAACACCACAACATTTATTTTAAAAGGCATTATATGAAAATTATAAAGCCTTGTTCACATGCTTTTGAAAGGCATTATTTGAGAACACATTCACACACAAATAATTTCCAAAGTTTTTTTTGAAGATGTGCAAACACACATCGAGGGTCCCCTGCCGGGTTGCGACCAATGGATTTGTAATTTTATTTTTCACCCAAATATGATGATGGACAATCGTCCACGAGCATGCGTGCTCAAAACACAATTTTTTGTAATCATCCATGGTATGAGGGTAACCTACCCGAGCTCACCGAGAAGCTCAAAATGGTTGTGGTATGATGTGTGCAAGAGCGATGCACGTGTGAGGTGCATGCGCACGGGTTGGTTCCCACCCGAACTTCCATGTTCAAATCGGACTCAGTGGTTCCGCTGTGAGCGACGAGTCGGCTCAAAATGGACTAGGTGTCTAAGATGGTAGACACGGGCACACATGTTTGGTTGATGGACACTCCAATGTATCATTGAGGGGGAGTGTTGAAAGGTAGCGATTGCGGTTGTGCAATGCTACATTGATATGGGTGATGGATGATGGGTGAGTTGTGGAATACCTCGATTAAGAGGGGGTGTTGAGAGATATAATCGCGGTGTAGTGTGTATGTGGGAAAGCACCCTAGAGGTGCAAGATATTACGTGTATGTGTGTATGTGGGAAAGCACTCTAGAAGTGCAAGATATTGTGGTGAGATGGAATGCCACATGTAATATTGTATGGTGTGTGAGTGTTGACCAAAAGAGTGGAAAAGGAGTTGCCACATGGACGATGACATGTAAAGTGGGATAAGGCTAGAGAGCCTATATCATTGTATGGTTCATTGTGATATGCAATACAAGGGAATAGTGTTGAGTGTGCAATCTCTCTCTCTCTCTAGTCATGGAGTTTTTAGTGTGGTTTAATCCACCTTAATCTTATGCTTAATCTATGTCCTTCACCATGATCAATCCCATTTCTAGAATCTTAACATGGTATCAGAGCCAAATGGGCTCTTGGTCATGGGTGATTATTATGTATATTAGTTTGGTTGTGTGTTTCTTTGATTAAGCATTATTTTCAGCTTATTATGAAAAAAATTATGCACACTCATATTATCATTTGGATTTGCATTTGTGAGGATTTGAGAGGAGATTTGCAACAAGGAGGTTGCATAGAAGCTGCCCAAGAGAGTTGCAAATGGAGTTTTGCAACATGGAGAGCTTGCTCATCATCAAAGAAGCCATCTACAAAGCTGAAAATGCAGATTTCAGCATCATGAAGGCTATGGAGTCTTCATAAACAACAAAGAAGCTGCCAAAGAGACAATGGTCTCATGAAAGGTTGGTTTTGTAAAGTTTTGCCTCAGATTTTGGTTGATTTTGAGCATGGAAAAATGCTCAATGTATAAGGGTTGCTTGATGGGATGGAAGAATCCCAAGGTTCTTTGCTTCCAAGCAAAGAGTGGAGGAGGTGCATACTTGTCAAGATAATGGCAAGTGAGATAGTGAACTCAATGGAGTTCACATGTGTGTGCATCAAGAAGAGGATGCACTTGTGAATGTTTGCTCAATGAAGGAGAGCAAAGAAGGGGATGAAAACCTTGGCAGTTTCCACATGTTTATGCACCTATGGTTTCATTTGAGAGACCATTTGAAGAAGCACCCTTACAGTTTGTATGCAAGGAAGTAGCATGCAAGTAGTGAAGCTTGATTTAAAGCTTACAATGGCCGTGTCGGTGGCTATGGTGGAACCTTGGAAGAAGGTTCATTATTGAGGCAAAGAAGTTGTATAGCAAAGGAGCTACATGTGGAGTTTAGAACTTGTGATAGTAGTTTGAACATCCAAAAAGGAAGGGCTACAAGTGATGGCAGTCAGTGCAAAAGAAAGCTAGATTAAAGAGTGTAAAGTAGCAAAAAGCTTCAAGAAAAGCAAGGGTAGCCAAAAGAACGCAGCAAAGCAGAGTGCAGAAGGCGAAAGAAAGCAGCCGCTTCTTCAGACTTGGAGGCAGTGGCATCTTCATGAAGAGGCTGCAGAAGAGGGTTGCCTTCTACTCGGACGGGGTTGAGGGCATGCCGGCCGGAGCTGAAGCCCCTGCTCTCGAAGAAGCTGAGGAGCTGGCGGGCGTCCCGACTGATGACGTGGCCGTTGAAGCGGACCGAGTTGGAGTCCAGCGAGAAGCGCCCAGTGATGGTGCCCAGGTCCCGGGAGCAGCCATATTGCTAAGGGTGAGGCTGGACGCTGGGTGCACGAAATGCATAACCAAAGCGCAGACAGGTGGCAAAGCTGCTAAGAGGAAGCAGGTAGCCGAGGAGAGAAGCAGTCGAGGGAAGGAGCCCGCCATAACTGCTGTGCAAAAGCAGTCGAGAGGAAAGAGCAGAAGACCCTGTGTGTGTCAGGGAACCTGACGACTCCAGCAAAATCGAAACGGCGCACAGAAGCGCATTCAACGCGCATACAGAGAATTTCAGAGATTTTCCTTTTAAATTTTTTTTTTTAATTTAACCCTTATTGGCAATCATTCACACAACACCACAACATTTATTTTAAAAGGCATTATATGAAAATTATAAAGCCTTGTTCACATGCTTTTGAAAGGCATTATTTGAGAACACATTCACACACAAATAATTTCCAAAGTTTTTTTTGAAGATGTGCAAACACACATCGAGGGTCCCCTGCCGGGTTGCGACCAATGGATTTGTAATTTTATTTTTCACCCAAATATGATGATGGACAATCGTCCACGAGCATGCGTGCTCAAAACACAATTTTTTGTAATCATCCATGGTATGAGGGTAACCTACCCGAGCTCACCGAGAAGCTCAAAATGGTTGTGGTATGATGTGTGCAAGAGCGATGCACGTGTGAGGTGCATGCGCACGGGTTGGTTCCCACCCGAACTTCCATGTTCAAATCGGACTCAGTGGTTCCGCTGTGAGCGACGAGTCGGCTCAAAATGGACTAGGTGTCTAAGATGGTAGACACGGGCACACATGTTTGGTTGATGGACACTCCAATGTATCATTGAGGGGGAGTGTTGAAAGGTAGCGATTGCGGTTGTGCAATGCTACATTGATATGGGTGATGGATGATGGGTGAGTTGTGGAATACCTCGATTAAGAGGGGGTGTTGAGAGATATAATCGCGGTGTAGTGTGTATGTGGGAAAGCACCCTAGAGGTGCAAGATATTACGTGTATGTGTGTATGTGGGAAAGCACTCTAGAAGTGCAAGATATTGTGGTGAGATGGAATGCCACATGTAATATTGTATGGTGTGTGAGTGTTGACCAAAAGAGTGGAAAAGGAGTTGCCACATGGACGATGACATGTAAAGTGGGATAAGGCTAGAGAGCCTATATCATTGTATGGTTCATTGTGATATGCAATACAAGGGAATAGTGTTGAGTGTGCAATCTCTCTCTCTCTCTAGTCATGGAGTTTTTAGTGTGGTTTAATCCACCTTAATCTTATGCTTAATCTATGTCCTTCACCATGATCAATCCCATTTCTAGAATCTTAACATGGTATCAGAGCCAAATGGGCTCTTGGTCATGGGTGATTATTATGTATATTAGTTTGGTTGTGTGTTTCTTTGATTAAGCATTATTTTCAGCTTATTATGAAAAAAATTATGCACACTCATATTATCATTTGGATTTGCATTTGTGAGGATTTGAGAGGAGATTTGCAACAAGGAGGTTGCATAGAAGCTGCCCAAGAGAGTTGCAAATGGAGTTTTGCAACATGGAGAGCTTGCTCATCATCAAAGAAGCCATCTACAAAGCTGAAAATGCAGATTTCAGCATCATGAAGGCTATGGAGTCTTCATAAACAACAAAGAAGCTGCCAAAGAGACAATGGTCTCATGAAAGGTTGGTTTTGTAAAGTTTTGCCTCAGATTTTGGTTGATTTTGAGCATGGAAAAATGCTCAATGTATAAGGGTTGCTTGATGGGATGGAAGAATCCCAAGGTTCTTTGCTTCCAAGCAAAGAGTGGAGGAGGTGCATACTTGTCAAGATAATGGCAAGTGAGATAGTGAACTCAATGGAGTTCACATGTGTGTGCATCAAGAAGAGGATGCACTTGTGAATGTTTGCTCAATGAAGGAGAGCAAAGAAGGGGATGAAAACCTTGGCAGTTTCCACATGTTTATGCACCTATGGTTTCATTTGAGAGACCATTTGAAGAAGCACCCTTACAGTTTGTATGCAAGGAAGTAGCATGCAAGTAGTGAAGCTTGATTTAAAGCTTACAATGGCCGTGTCGGTGGCTATGGTGGAACCTTGGAAGAAGGTTCATTATTGAGGCAAAGAAGTTGTATAGCAAAGGAGCTACATGTGGAGTTTAGAACTTGTGATAGTAGTTTGAACATCCAAAAAGGAAGGGCTACAAGTGATGGCAGTCAGTGCAAAAGAAAGCTAGATTAAAGAGTGTAAAGTAGCAAAAAGCTTCAAGAAAAGCAAGGGTAGCCAAAAGAACGCAGCAAAGCAGAGTGCAGAAGGCGAAAGAAAGCAGCCGCTTCTTCAGACTTGGAGGCAGTGGCATCTTCATGAAGAGGCTGCAGAAGAGGGTTGCCTTCTACTCGGACGGGGTTGAGGGCATGCCGGCCGGAGCTGAAGCCCCTGCTCTCGAAGAAGCTGAGGAGCTGGCGGGCGTCCCGACTGATGACGTGGCCGTTGAAGCGGACCGAGTTGGAGTCCAGCGAGAAGTGCCCAGTGATGGTGCCCAGGTCCCGGGAGCAGCCATATTGCTAAGGGTGAGGCTGGACGCTGGGTGCACGAAATGCATAACCAAAGCGCAGACAGGTGGCAAAGCTGCTAAGAGGAAGCAGGTAGCCGAGGAGAGAAGCAGTCGAGGGAAGGAGCCCGCCATAACTGCTGTGCAAAAGCAGTCGAGAGGAAAGAGCAGAAGACCCTGTGTGTGTCAGGGAACCTGACGACTCCAGCAAAATCGAAACGGCGCACAGAAGCGCATTCAACGCGCATACAGAGAATTTCAGAGATTTTCCTTTTAAATTTTTTTTTTTAATTTAACCCTTATTGGCAATCATTCACACAACACCACAACATTTATTTTAAAAGGCATTATATGAAAATTATAAAGCCTTGTTCACATGCTTTTGAAAGGCATTATTTGAGAACACATTCACACACAAATAATTTCCAAAGTTTTTTTTGAAGATGTGCAAACACACATCGAGGGTCCCCTGCCGGGTTGCGACCAATGGATTTGTAATTTTATTTTTCACCCAAATATGATGATGGACAATCGTCCACGAGCATGCGTGCTCAAAACACAATTTTTTGTAATCATCCATGGTATGAGGGTAACCTACCCGAGCTCACCGAGAAGCTCAAAATGGTTGTGGTATGATGTGTGCAAGAGCGATGCACGTGTGAGGTGCATGCGCACGGGTTGGTTCCCACCCGAACTTCCATGTTCAAATCGGACTCAGTGGTTCCGCTGTGAGCGACGAGTCGGCTCAAAATGGACTAGGTGTCTAAGATGGTAGACACGGGCACACATGTTTGGTTGATGGACACTCCAATGTATCATTGAGGGGGAGTGTTGAAAGGTAGCGATTGCGGTTGTGCAATGCTACATTGATATGGGTGATGGATGATGGGTGAGTTGTGGAATACCTCGATTAAGAGGGGGTGTTGAGAGATATAATCGCGGTGTAGTGTGTATGTGGGAAAGCACCCTAGAGGTGCAAGATATTACGTGTATGTGTGTATGTGGGAAAGCACTCTAGAAGTGCAAGATATTGTGGTGAGATGGAATGCCACATGTAATATTGTATGGTGTGTGAGTGTTGACCAAAAGAGTGGAAAAGGAGTTGCCACATGGACGATGACATGTAAAGTGGGATAAGGCTAGAGAGCCTATATCATTGTATGGTTCATTGTGATATGCAATACAAGGGAATAGTGTTGAGTGTGCAATCTCTCTCTCTCTCTAGTCATGGAGTTTTTAGTGTGGTTTAATCCACCTTAATCTTATGCTTAATCTATGTCCTTCACCATGATCAATCCCATTTCTAGAATCTTAACATGGTATCAGAGCCAAATGGGCTCTTGGTCATGGGTGATTATTATGTATATTAGTTTGGTTGTGTGTTTCTTTGATTAAGCATTATTTTCAGCTTATTATGAAAAAAATTATGCACACTCATATTATCATTTGGATTTGCATTTGTGAGGATTTGAGAGGAGATTTGCAACAAGGAGGTTGCATAGAAGCTGCCCAAGAGAGTTGCAAATGGAGTTTTGCAACATGGAGAGCTTGCTCATCATCAAAGAAGCCATCTACAAAGCTGAAAATGCAGATTTCAGCATCATGAAGGCTATGGAGTCTTCATAAACAACAAAGAAGCTGCCAAAGAGACAATGGTCTCATGAAAGGTTGGTTTTGTAAAGTTTTGCCTCAGATTTTGGTTGATTTTGAGCATGGAAAAATGCTCAATGTATAAGGGTTGCTTGATGGGATGGAAGAATCCCAAGGTTCTTTGCTTCCAAGCAAAGAGTGGAGGAGGTGCATACTTGTCAAGATAATGGCAAGTGAGATAGTGAACTCAATGGAGTTCACATGTGTGTGCATCAAGAAGAGGATGCACTTGTGAATGTTTGCTCAATGAAGGAGAGCAAAGAAGGGGATGAAAACCTTGGCAGTTTCCACATGTTTATGCACCTATGGTTTCATTTGAGAGACCATTTGAAGAAGCACCCTTACAGTTTGTATGCAAGGAAGTAGCATGCAAGTAGTGAAGCTTGATTTAAAGCTTACAATGGCCGTGTCGGTGGCTATGGTGGAACCTTGGAAGAAGGTTCATTATTGAGGCAAAGAAGTTGTATAGCAAAGGAGCTACATGTGGAGTTTAGAACTTGTGATAGTAGTTTGAACATCCAAAAAGGAAGGGCTACAAGTGATGGCAGTCAGTGCAAAAGAAAGCTAGATTAAAGAGTGTAAAGTAGCAAAAAGCTTCAAGAAAAGCAAGGGTAGCCAAAAGAACGCAGCAAAGCAGAGTGCAGAAGGCGAAAGAAAGCAGCCGCTTCTTCAGACTTGGAGGCAGTGGCATCTTCATGAAGAGGCTGCAGAAGAGGGTTGCCTTCTACTCGGACGGGGTTGAGGGCATGCCGGCCGGAGCTGAAGCCCCTGCTCTCGAAGAAGCTGAGGAGCTGGCGGGCGTCCCGACTGATGACGTGGCCGTTGAAGCGGACCGAGTTGGAGTCCAGCGAGAAGCGCCCAGTGATGGTGCCCAGGTCCCGGGAGCAGCCATATTGCTAAGGGTGAGGCTGGACGCTGGGTGCACGAAATGCATAACCAAAGCGCAGACAGGTGGCAAAGCTGCTAAGAGGAAGCAGGTAGCCGAGGAGAGAAGCAGTCGAGGGAAGGAGCCCGCCATAACTGCTGTGCAAAAGCAGTCGAGAGGAAAGAGCAGAAGACCCTGTGTGTGTCAGGGAACCTGACGACTCCAGCAAAATCGAAACGGCGCACAGAAGCGCATTCAACGCGCATACAGAGAATTTCAGAGATTTTCCTTTTAATTTTTTTTTTAATTTAACCCTTATTGGCAATCATTCACACAACACCACAACATTTATTTTAAAAGGCATTATATGAAAATTATAAAGCCTTGTTCACATGCTTTTGAAAGGCATTATTTGAGAACACATTCACACACAAATAATTTCCAAAGTTTTTTTTGAAGATGTGCAAACACACATCGAGGGTCCCCTGCCGGGTTGCGACCAATGGATTTGTAATTTTATTTTTCACCCAAATATGATGATGGACAATCGTCCACGAGCATGCGTGCTCAAAACACAATTTTTTGTAATCATCCATGGTATGAGGGTAACCTACCCGAGCTCACCGAGAAGCTCAAAATGGTTGTGGTATGATGTGTGCAAGAGCGATGCACGTGTGAGGTGCATGCGCACGGGTTGGTTCCCACCCGAACTTCCATGTTCAAATCGGACTCAGTGGTTCCGCTGTGAGCGACGAGTCGGCTCAAAATGGACTAGGTGTCTAAGATGGTAGACACGGGCACACATGTTTGGTTGATGGACACTCCAATGTATCATTGAGGGGGAGTGTTGAAAGGTAGCGATTGCGGTTGTGCAATGCTACATTGATATGGGTGATGGATGATGGGTGAGTTGTGGAATACCTCGATTAAGAGGGGGTGTTGAGAGATATAATCGCGGTGTAGTGTGTATGTGGGAAAGCACCCTAGAGGTGCAAGATATTACGTGTATGTGTGTATGTGGGAAAGCACTCTAGAAGTGCAAGATATTGTGGTGAGATGGAATGCCACATGTAATATTGTATGGTGTGTGAGTGTTGACCAAAAGAGTGGAAAAGGAGTTGCCACATGGACGATGACATGTAAAGTGGGATAAGGCTAGAGAGCCTATATCATTGTATGGTTCATTGTGATATGCAATACAAGGGAATAGTGTTGAGTGTGCAATCTCTCTCTCTCTCTAGTCATGGAGTTTTTAGTGTGGTTTAATCCACCTTAATCTTATGCTTAATCTATGTCCTTCACCATGATCAATCCCATTTCTAGAATCTTAACATGGTATCAGAGCCAAATGGGCTCTTGGTCATGGGTGATTATTATGTATATTAGTTTGGTTGTGTGTTTCTTTGATTAAGCATTATTTTCAGCTTATTATGAAAAAAATTATGCACACTCATATTATCATTTGGATTTGCATTTGTGAGGATTTGAGAGGAGATTTGCAACAAGGAGGTTGCATAGAAGCTGCCCAAGAGAGTTGCAAATGGAGTTTTGCAACATGGAGAGCTTGCTCATCATCAAAGAAGCCATCTACAAAGCTGAAAATGCAGATTTCAGCATCATGAAGGCTATGGAGTCTTCATAAACAACAAAGAAGCTGCCAAAGAGACAATGGTCTCATGAAAGGTTGGTTTTGTAAAGTTTTGCCTCAGATTTTGGTTGATTTTGAGCATGGAAAAATGCTCAATGTATAAGGGTTGCTTGATGGGATGGAAGAATCCCAAGGTTCTTTGCTTCCAAGCAAAGAGTGGAGGAGGTGCATACTTGTCAAGATAATGGCAAGTGAGATAGTGAACTCAATGGAGTTCACATGTGTGTGCATCAAGAAGAGGATGCACTTGTGAATGTTTGCTCAATGAAGGAGAGCAAAGAAGGGGATGAAAACCTTGGCAGTTTCCACATGTTTATGCACCTATGGTTTCATTTGAGAGACCATTTGAAGAAGCACCCTTACAGTTTGTATGCAAGGAAGTAGCATGCAAGTAGTGAAGCTTGATTTAAAGCTTACAATGGCCGTGTCGGTGGCTATGGTGGAACCTTGGAAGAAGGTTCATTATTGAGGCAAAGAAGTTGTATAGCAAAGGAGCTACATGTGGAGTTTAGAACTTGTGATAGTAGTTTGAACATCCAAAAAGGAAGGGCTACAAGTGATGGCAGTCAGTGCAAAAGAAAGCTAGATTAAAGAGTGTAAAGTAGCAAAAAGCTTCAAGAAAAGCAAGGGTAGCCAAAAGAACGCAGCAAAGCAGAGTGCAGAAGGCGAAAGAAAGCAGCCGCTTCTTCAGACTTGGAGGCAGTGGCATCTTCATGAAGAGGCTGCAGAAGAGGGTTGCCTTCTACTCGGACGGGGTTGAGGGCATGCCGGCCGGAGCTGAAGCCCCTGCTCTCGAAGAAGCTGAGGAGCTGGCGGGCGTCCCGACTGATGACGTGGCCGTTGAAGCGGACCGAGTTGGAGTCCAGCGAGAAGCGCCCAGTGATGGTGCCCAGGTCCCGGGAGCAGCCATATTGCTAAGGGTGAGGCTGGACGCTGGGTGCACGAAATGCATAACCAAAGCGCAGACAGGTGGCAAAGCTGCTAAGAGGAAGCAGGTAGCCGAGGAGAGAAGCAGTCGAGGGAAGGAGCCCGCCATAACTGCTGTGCAAAAGCAGTCGAGAGGAAAGAGCAGAAGACCCTGTGTGTGTCAGGGAACCTGACGACTCCAGCAAAATCGAAACGGCGCACAGAAGCGCATTCAACGCGCATACAGAGAATTTCAGAGATTTTCCTTTTAATTTTTTTTTTAATTTAACCCTTATTGGCAATCATTCACACAACACCACAACATTTATTTTAAAAGGCATTATATGAAAATTATAAAGCCTTGTTCACATGCTTTTGAAAGGCATTATTTGAGAACACATTCACACACAAATAATTTCCAAAGTTTTTTTTGAAGATGTGCAAACACACATCGAGGGTCCCCTGCCGGGTTGCGACCAATGGATTTGTAATTTTATTTTTCACCCAAATATGATGATGGACAATCGTCCACGAGCATGCGTGCTCAAAACACAATTTTTTGTAATCATCCATGGTATGAGGGTAACCTACCCGAGCTCACCGAGAAGCTCAAAATGGTTGTGGTATGATGTGTGCAAGAGCGATGCACGTGTGAGGTGCATGCGCACGGGTTGGTTCCCACCCGAACTTCCATGTTCAAATCGGACTCAGTGGTTCCGCTGTGAGCGACGAGTCGGCTCAAAATGGACTAGGTGTCTAAGATGGTAGACACGGGCACACATGTTTGGTTGATGGACACTCCAATGTATCATTGAGGGGGAGTGTTGAAAGGTAGCGATTGCGGTTGTGCAATGCTACATTGATATGGGTGATGGATGATGGGTGAGTTGTGGAATACCTCGATTAAGAGGGGGTGTTGAGAGATATAATCGCGGTGTAGTGTGTATGTGGGAAAGCACCCTAGAGGTGCAAGATATTACGTGTATGTGTGTATGTGGGAAAGCACTCTAGAAGTGCAAGATATTGTGGTGAGATGGAATGCCACATGTAATATTGTATGGTGTGTGAGTGTTGACCAAAAGAGTGGAAAAGGAGTTGCCACATGGACGATGACATGTAAAGTGGGATAAGGCTAGAGAGCCTATATCATTGTATGGTTCATTGTGATATGCAATACAAGGGAATAGTGTTGAGTGTGCAATCTCTCTCTCTCTCTAGTCATGGAGTTTTTAGTGTGGTTTAATCCACCTTAATCTTATGCTTAATCTATGTCCTTCACCATGATCAATCCCATTTCTAGAATCTTAACATGGTATCAGAGCCAAATGGGCTCTTGGTCATGGGTGATTATTATGTATATTAGTTTGGTTGTGTGTTTCTTTGATTAAGCATTATTTTCAGCTTATTATGAAAAAAATTATGCACACTCATATTATCATTTGGATTTGCATTTGTGAGGATTTGAGAGGAGATTTGCAACAAGGAGGTTGCATAGAAGCTGCCCAAGAGAGTTGCAAATGGAGTTTTGCAACATGGAGAGCTTGCTCATCATCAAAGAAGCCATCTACAAAGCTGAAAATGCAGATTTCAGCATCATGAAGGCTATGGAGTCTTCATAAACAACAAAGAAGCTGCCAAAGAGACAATGGTCTCATGAAAGGTTGGTTTTGTAAAGTTTTGCCTCAGATTTTGGTTGATTTTGAGCATGGAAAAATGCTCAATGTATAAGGGTTGCTTGATGGGATGGAAGAATCCCAAGGTTCTTTGCTTCCAAGCAAAGAGTGGAGGAGGTGCATACTTGTCAAGATAATGGCAAGTGAGATAGTGAACTCAATGGAGTTCACATGTGTGTGCATCAAGAAGAGGATGCACTTGTGAATGTTTGCTCAATGAAGGAGAGCAAAGAAGGGGATGAAAACCTTGGCAGTTTCCACATGTTTATGCACCTATGGTTTCATTTGAGAGACCATTTGAAGAAGCACCCTTACAGTTTGTATGCAAGGAAGTAGCATGCAAGTAGTGAAGCTTGATTTAAAGCTTACAATGGCCGTGTCGGTGGCTATGGTGGAACCTTGGAAGAAGGTTCATTATTGAGGCAAAGAAGTTGTATAGCAAAGGAGCTACATGTGGAGTTTAGAACTTGTGATAGTAGTTTGAACATCCAAAAAGGAAGGGCTACAAGTGATGGCAGTCAGTGCAAAAGAAAGCTAGATTAAAGAGTGTAAAGTAGCAAAAAGCTTCAAGAAAAGCAAGGGTAGCCAAAAGAACGCAGCAAAGCAGAGTGCAGAAGGCGAAAGAAAGCAGCCGCTTCTTCAGACTTGGAGGCAGTGGCATCTTCATGAAGAGGCTGCAGAAGAGGGTTGCCTTCTACTCGGACGGGGTTGAGGGCATGCCGGCCGGAGCTGAAGCCCCTGCTCTCGAAGAAGCTGAGGAGCTGGCGGGCGTCCCGACTGATGACGTGGCCGTTGAAGCGGACCGAGTTGGAGTCCAGCGAGAAGCGCCCAGTGATGGTGCCCAGGTCCCGGGAGCAGCCATATTGCTAAGGGTGAGGCTGGACGCTGGGTGCACGAAATGCATAACCAAAGCGCAGACAGGTGGCAAAGCTGCTAAGAGGAAGCAGGTAGCCGAGGAGAGAAGCAGTCGAGGGAAGGAGCCCGCCATAACTGCTGTGCAAAAGCAGTCGAGAGGAAAGAGCAGAAGACCCTGCGTGTGTCAGGGAACCTGACGACTCCAGCAAAATCGAAACGGCGCACAGAAGCGCATTCAACGCGCATACAGAGAATTTCAGAGATTTTCCTTTTAATTTTTTTTTTAATTTAACCCTTATTGGCAATCATTCACACAACACCACAACATTTATTTTAAAAGGCATTATATGAAAATTATAAAGCCTTGTTCACATGCTTTTGAAAGGCATTATTTGAGAACACATTCACACACAAATAATTTCCAAAGTTTTTTTTGAAGATGTGCAAACACACATCGAGGGTCCCCTGCCGGGTTGCGACCAATGGATTTGTAATTTTATTTTTCACCCAAATATGATGATGGACAATCGTCCACGAGCATGCGTGCTCAAAACACAATTTTTTGTAATCATCCATGGTATGAGGGTAACCTACCCGAGCTCACCGAGAAGCTCAAAATGGTTGTGGTATGATGTGTGCAAGAGCGATGCACGTGTGAGGTGCATGCGCACGGGTTGGTTCCCACCCGAACTTCCATGTTCAAATCGGACTCAGTGGTTCCGCTGTGAGCGACGAGTCGGCTCAAAATGGACTAGGTGTCTAAGATGGTAGACACGGGCACACATGTTTGGTTGATGGACACTCCAATGTATCATTGAGGGGGAGTGTTGAAAGGTAGCGATTGCGGTTGTGCAATGCTACATTGATATGGGTGATGGATGATGGGTGAGTTGTGGAATACCTCGATTAAGAGGGGGTGTTGAGAGATATAATCGCGGTGTAGTGTGTATGTGGGAAAGCACCCTAGAGGTGCAAGATATTACGTGTATGTGTGTATGTGGGAAAGCACTCTAGAAGTGCAAGATATTGTGGTGAGATGGAATGCCACATGTAATATTGTATGGTGTGTGAGTGTTGACCAAAAGAGTGGAAAAGGAGTTGCCACATGGACGATGACATGTAAAGTGGGATAAGGCTAGAGAGCCTATATCATTGTATGGTTCATTGTGATATGCAATACAAGGGAATAGTGTTGAGTGTGCAATCTCTCTCTCTCTCTAGTCATGGAGTTTTTAGTGTGGTTTAATCCACCTTAATCTTATGCTTAATCTATGTCCTTCACCATGATCAATCCCATTTCTAGAATCTTAACATGGTATCAGAGCCAAATGGGCTCTTGGTCATGGGTGATTATTATGTATATTAGTTTGGTTGTGTGTTTCTTTGATTAAGCATTATTTTCAGCTTATTATGAAAAAAATTATGCACACTCATATTATCATTTGGATTTGCATTTGTGAGGATTTGAGAGGAGATTTGCAACAAGGAGGTTGCATAGAAGCTGCCCAAGAGAGTTGCAAATGGAGTTTTGCAACATGGAGAGCTTGCTCATCATCAAAGAAGCCATCTACAAAGCTGAAAATGCAGATTTCAGCATCATGAAGGCTATGGAGTCTTCATAAACAACAAAGAAGCTGCCAAAGAGACAATGGTCTCATGAAAGGTTGGTTTTGTAAAGTTTTGCCTCAGATTTTGGTTGATTTTGAGCATGGAAAAATGCTCAATGTATAAGGGTTGCTTGATGGGATGGAAGAATCCCAAGGTTCTTTGCTTCCAAGCAAAGAGTGGAGGAGGTGCATACTTGTCAAGATAATGGCAAGTGAGATAGTGAACTCAATGGAGTTCACATGTGTGTGCATCAAGAAGAGGATGCACTTGTGAATGTTTGCTCAATGAAGGAGAGCAAAGAAGGGGATGAAAACCTTGGCAGTTTCCACATGTTTATGCACCTATGGTTTCATTTGAGAGACCATTTGAAGAAGCACCCTTACAGTTTGTATGCAAGGAAGTAGCATGCAAGTAGTGAAGCTTGATTTAAAGCTTACAATGGCCGTGTCGGTGGCTATGGTGGAACCTTGGAAGAAGGTTCATTATTGAGGCAAAGAAGTTGTATAGCAAAGGAGCTACATGTGGAGTTTAGAACTTGTGATAGTAGTTTGAACATCCAAAAAGGAAGGGCTACAAGTGATGGCAGTCAGTGCAAAAGAAAGCTAGATTAAAGAGTGTAAAGTAGCAAAAAGCTTCAAGAAAAGCAAGGGTAGCCAAAAGAACGCAGCAAAGCAGAGTGCAGAAGGCGAAAGAAAGCAGCCGCTTCTTCAGACTTGGAGGCAGTGGCATCTTCATGAAGAGGCTGCAGAAGAGGGTTGCCTTCTACTCGGACGGGGTTGAGGGCATGCCGGCCGGAGCTGAAGCCCCTGCTCTCGAAGAAGCTGAGGAGCTGGCGGGCGTCCCGACTGATGACGTGGCCGTTGAAGCGGACCGAGTTGGAGTCCAGCGAGAAGCGCCCAGTGATGGTGCCCAGGTCCCGGGAGCAGCCATATTGCTAAGGGTGAGGCTGGACGCTGGGTGCACGAAATGCATAACCAAAGCGCAGACAGGTGGCAAAGCTGCTAAGAGGAAGCAGGTAGCCGAGGAGAGAAGCAGTCGAGGGAAGGAGCCCGCCATAACTGCTGTGCAAAAGCAGTCGAGAGGAAAGAGCAGAAGACCCTGTGTGTGTCAGGGAACCTGACGACTCCAGCAAAATCGAAACGGCGCACAGAAGCGCATTCAACGCGCATACAGAGAATTTCAGAGATTTTCCTTTTAAATTTTTTTTTTTAATTTAACCCTTATTGGCAATCATTCACACAACACCACAACATTTATTTTAAAAGGCATTATATGAAAATTATAAAGCCTTGTTCACATGCTTTTGAAAGGCATTATTTGAGAACACATTCACACACAAATAATTTCCAAAGTTTTTTTTGAAGATGTGCAAACACACATCGAGGGTCCCCTGCCGGGTTGCGACCAATGGATTTGTAATTTTATTTTTCACCCAAATATGATGATGGACAATCGTCCACGAGCATGCGTGCTCAAAACACAATTTTTTGTAATCATCCATGGTATGAGGGTAACCTACCCGAGCTCACCGAGAAGCTCAAAATGGTTGTGGTATGATGTGTGCAAGAGCGATGCACGTGTGAGGTGCATGCGCACGGGTTGGTTCCCACCCGAACTTCCATGTTCAAATCGGACTCAGTGGTTCCGCTGTGAGCGACGAGTCGGCTCAAAATGGACTAGGTGTCTAAGATGGTAGACACGGGCACACATGTTTGGTTGATGGACACTCCAATGTATCATTGAGGGGGAGTGTTGAAAGGTAGCGATTGCGGTTGTGCAATGCTACATTGATATGGGTGATGGATGATGGGTGAGTTGTGGAATACCTCGATTAAGAGGGGGTGTTGAGAGATATAATCGCGGTGTAGTGTGTATGTGGGAAAGCACCCTAGAGGTGCAAGATATTACGTGTATGTGTGTATGTGGGAAAGCACTCTAGAAGTGCAAGATATTGTGGTGAGATGGAATGCCACATGTAATATTGTATGGTGTGTGAGTGTTGACCAAAAGAGTGGAAAAGGAGTTGCCACATGGACGATGACATGTAAAGTGGGATAAGGCTAGAGAGCCTATATCATTGTATGGTTCATTGTGATATGCAATACAAGGGAATAGTGTTGAGTGTGCAATCTCTCTCTCTCTCTAGTCATGGAGTTTTTAGTGTGGTTTAATCCACCTTAATCTTATGCTTAATCTATGTCCTTCACCATGATCAATCCCATTTCTAGAATCTTAACATGGTATCAGAGCCAAATGGGCTCTTGGTCATGGGTGATTATTATGTATATTAGTTTGGTTGTGTGTTTCTTTGATTAAGCATTATTTTCAGCTTATTATGAAAAAAATTATGCACACTCATATTATCATTTGGATTTGCATTTGTGAGGATTTGAGAGGAGATTTGCAACAAGGAGGTTGCATAGAAGCTGCCCAAGAGAGTTGCAAATGGAGTTTTGCAACATGGAGAGCTTGCTCATCATCAAAGAAGCCATCTACAAAGCTGAAAATGCAGATTTCAGCATCATGAAGGCTATGGAGTCTTCATAAACAACAAAGAAGCTGCCAAAGAGACAATGGTCTCATGAAAGGTTGGTTTTGTAAAGTTTTGCCTCAGATTTTGGTTGATTTTGAGCATGGAAAAATGCTCAATGTATAAGGGTTGCTTGATGGGATGGAAGAATCCCAAGGTTCTTTGCTTCCAAGCAAAGAGTGGAGGAGGTGCATACTTGTCAAGATAATGGCAAGTGAGATAGTGAACTCAATGGAGTTCACATGTGTGTGCATCAAGAAGAGGATGCACTTGTGAATGTTTGCTCAATGAAGGAGAGCAAAGAAGGGGATGAAAACCTTGGCAGTTTCCACATGTTTATGCACCTATGGTTTCATTTGAGAGACCATTTGAAGAAGCACCCTTACAGTTTGTATGCAAGGAAGTAGCATGCAAGTAGTGAAGCTTGATTTAAAGCTTACAATGGCCGTGTCGGTGGCTATGGTGGAACCTTGGAAGAAGGTTCATTATTGAGGCAAAGAAGTTGTATAGCAAAGGAGCTACATGTGGAGTTTAGAACTTGTGATAGTAGTTTGAACATCCAAAAAGGAAGGGCTACAAGTGATGGCAGTCAGTGCAAAAGAAAGCTAGATTAAAGAGTGTAAAGTAGCAAAAAGCTTCAAGAAAAGCAAGGGTAGCCAAAAGAACGCAGCAAAGCAGAGTGCAGAAGGCGAAAGAAAGCAGCCGCTTCTTCAGACTTGGAGGCAGTGGCATCTTCATGAAGAGGCTGCAGAAGAGGGTTGCCTTCTACTCGGACGGGGTTGAGGGCATGCCGGCCGGAGCTGAAGCCCCTGCTCTCGAAGAAGCTGAGGAGCTGGCGGGCGTCCCGACTGATGACGTGGCCGTTGAAGCGGACCGAGTTGGAGTCCAGCGAGAAGTGCCCAGTGATGGTGCCCAGGTCCCGGGAGCAGCCATATTGCTAAGGGTGAGGCTGGACGCTGGGTGCACGAAATGCATAACCAAAGCGCAGACAGGTGGCAAAGCTGCTAAGAGGAAGCAGGTAGCCGAGGAGAGAAGCAGTCGAGGGAAGGAGCCCGCCATAACTGCTGTGCAAAAGCAGTCGAGAGGAAAGAGCAGAAGACCCTGTGTGTGTCAGGGAACCTGACGACTCCAGCAAAATCGAAACGGCGCACAGAAGCGCATTCAACGCGCATACAGAGAATTTCAGAGATTTTCCTTTTAATTTTTTTTTTTAATTTAACCCTTATTGGCAATCATTCACACAACACCACAACATTTATTTTAAAAGGCATTATATGAAAATTATAAAGCCTTGTTCACATGCTTTTGAAAGGCATTATTTGAGAACACATTCACACACAAATAATTTCCAAAGTTTTTTTTGAAGATGTGCAAACACACATCGAGGGTCCCCTGCCGGGTTGCGACCAATGGATTTGTAATTTTATTTTTCACCCAAATATGATGATGGACAATCGTCCACGAGCATGCGTGCTCAAAACACAATTTTTTGTAATCATCCATGGTATGAGGGTAACCTACCCGAGCTCACCGAGAAGCTCAAAATGGTTGTGGTATGATGTGTGCAAGAGCGATGCACGTGTGAGGTGCATGCGCACGGGTTGGTTCCCACCCGAACTTCCATGTTCAAATCGGACTCAGTGGTTCCGCTGTGAGCGACGAGTCGGCTCAAAATGGACTAGGTGTCTAAGATGGTAGACACGGGCACACATGTTTGGTTGATGGACACTCCAATGTATCATTGAGGGGGAGTGTTGAAAGGTAGCGATTGCGGTTGTGCAATGCTACATTGATATGGGTGATGGATGATGGGTGAGTTGTGGAATACCTCGATTAAGAGGGGGTGTTGAGAGATATAATCGCGGTGTAGTGTGTATGTGGGAAAGCACCCTAGAGGTGCAAGATATTACGTGTATGTGTGTATGTGGGAAAGCACTCTAGAAGTGCAAGATATTGTGGTGAGATGGAATGCCACATGTAATATTGTATGGTGTGTGAGTGTTGACCAAAAGAGTGGAAAAGGAGTTGCCACATGGATGATGACATGTAAAGTGGGATAAGGCTAGAGAGCCTATATCATTGTATGGTTCATTGTGATATGCAATACAAGGGAATAGTGTTGGGAGTCCAGCGAGAAGCGCCCAGTGATGGTGCCCAGGTCCCGGGAGCAGCCATATTGCTAAGGGTGAGGCTGGACGCTGGGTGCACGAAATGCATAACCAAAGCGCAGACAGGTGGCAAAGCTGCTAAGAGGAAGCAGGTAGCCGAGGAGAGAAGCAGTCGAGGGAAGGAGCCCGCCATAACTGCTGTGCAAAAGCAGTCGAGAGGAAAGAGCAGAAGACCCTGTGTGTGTCAGGGAACCTGACGACTCCAGCAAAATCGAAACGGCGCACAGAAGCGCATTCAACGTGCATACAGAGAATTTCAGAGATTTTCCTTTTAAATTTTTTTTTTTTAATTTAACCCTTATTGGCAATCATTCACACAACACCACAACATTTATTTTAAAAGGCATTATATGAAAATTATAAAGCCTTGTTCACATGCTTTTGAAAGGCATTATTTGAGAACACATTCACACACAAATAATTTCCAAAGTTTTTTTTGAAGATGTGCAAACACACATCGAGGGTCCCCTGCCGGGTTGCGACCAATGGATTTGTAATTTTATTTTTCACCCAAATATGATGATGGACAATCGTCCACGAGCATGCGTGCTCAAAACACAATTTTTTGTAATCATCCATGGTATGAGGGTAACCTACCCGAGCTCACCGAGAAGCTCAAAATGGTTGTGGTATGATGTGTGCAAGAGCGATGCACGTGTGAGGTGCATGCGCACGGGTTGGTTCCCACCCGAACTTCCATGTTCAAATCGGACTCAGTGGTTCCGCTGTGAGCGACGAGTCGGCTCAAAATGGACTAGGTGTCTAAGATGGTAGACACGGGCACACATGTTTGGTTGATGGACACTCCAATGTATCATTGAGGGGGAGTGTTGAAAGGTAGCGATTGCGGTTGTGCAATGCTACATTGATATGGGTGATGGATGATGGGTGAGTTGTGGAATACCTCGATTAAGAGGGGGTGTTGAGAGATATAATCGCGGTGTAGTGTGTATGTGGGAAAGCACCCTAGAGGTGCAAGATATTACGTGTATGTGTGTATGTGGGAAAGCACTCTAGAAGTGCAAGATATTGTGGTGAGATGGAATGCCACATGTAATATTGTATGGTGTGTGAGTGTTGACCAAAAGAGTGGAAAAGGAGTTGCCACATGGATGATGACATGTAAAGTGGGATAAGGCTAGAGAGCCTATATCATTGTATGGTTCATTGTGATATGCAATACAAGGGAATAGTGTTGAGTGTGCAATCTCTCTCTCTCTCTAGTCATGGAGTTTTTAGTGTGGTTTAATCCACCTTAATCTTATGCTTAATCTATGTCCTTCACCATGATCAATCCCATTTCTAGAATCTTAACATGGTATCAGAGCCAAATGGGCTCTTGGTCATGGGTGATTATGGGAACCTGACGACTCCAGCAAA
Source organism: Cibotium barometz (assembly GCF_041138505.1). Taxonomy (NCBI): domain Eukaryota; kingdom Viridiplantae; phylum Streptophyta; class Polypodiopsida; order Cyatheales; family Cibotiaceae; genus Cibotium; species Cibotium barometz. Next base: position 792,988 of record NC_141108.1, on the reverse strand, counting down.
ATCGAAACGCCGCACAGAAGCGCATTCAACGCGCATACAGAGAATTTCAGAGATTTTCCTTTTAAATTTTTTTTTTTAATTTAACCCTTATTGGCAATCATTCACACAACACCACAACATTTATTTTAAAAGGCATTATATGAAAATTATAAAGCCTTGTTCACATGCTTTTGAAAGGCATTATTTGAGAACACATTCACACACAAATAATTTCCAAAGTTTTTTTTGAAGATGTGCAAACACACATCGAGGGTCCCCTGCCGGGTTGCGACCAATGGATTTGTAATTTTATTTTTCACCCAAATATGATGATGGACAATCGTCCACGAGCATGCGTGCTCAATACACAATTTTTTGTAATCATCCATGGTATGAGGGTAACCTACCCGAGCTCACCGAGAAGCTCAAAATGGTTGTGGTATGATGTGTGCAAGAGCGATGCACGTGTGAGGTGCATGCGCACGGGTTGGTTCCCACCCGAACTTCCATGTTCAAATCGGACTCAGTGGTTCCGCTGTGAGCGACGAGTCGGCTCAAAATGGACTAGGTGTCTAAGATGGTAGACACGGGCACACATGTTTGGTTGATGGACACTCCAATGTATCATTGAGGGGGAGTGTTGAAAGGTAGCGATTGCGGTTGTGCAATGCTACATTGATATGGGTGATGGATGATGGGTGAGTTGTGGAATACCTCGATTAAGAGGGGGTGTTGAGAGATATAATCGCGGTGTAGTGTGTATGTGGGAAAGCACCCTAGAGGTGCAAGATATTACGTGTATGTGTGTATGTGGGAAAGCACTCTAGAAGTGCAAGATATTGTGGTGAGATGGAATGCCACATGTAATATTGTATGGTGTGTGAGTGTTGACCAAAAGAGTGGAAAAGGAGTTGCCACATGGACGATGACATGTAAAGTGGGATAAGGCTAGAGAGCCTATATCATTGTATGGTTCATTGTGATATGCAATACAAGGGAATAGTGTTGAGTGTGCAATCTCTCTCTCTCTCTAGTCATGGAGTTTTTAGTGTGGTTTAATCCACCCTAATCTTATGCTTAATCTATGTCCTTCACCATGATCAATCCCATTTCTAGAATCTTAACATGGTATCAGAGCCAAATGGGCTCTTGGTCATGGGTGATTATTATGTATATTAGTTTGGTTGTGTGTTTCTTTGATTAAGCATTATTTTCAGCTTATTATGAAAAAAATTATGCACACTCATATTATCATTTGGATTTGCATTTGTGAGGATTTGAGAGGAGATTTGCAACAAGGAGGTTGCATAGAAGCTGCCCAAGAGAGTTGCAAATGGAGTTTTGCAACATGGAGAGCTTGCTCATCATCAAAGAAGCCATCTACAAAGCTGAAAATGCAGATTTCAGCATCATGAAGGCTATGGAGTCTTCATAAACAACAAAGAAGCTGCCAAAGAGACAATGGTCTCATGAAAGGTTGGTTTTGTAAAGTTTTGCCTCAGATTTTGGTTGATTTTGAGCATGGAAAAATGCGCAATGTATAAGGGTTGCTTGATGGGATGGAAGAATCCCAAGGTTCTTTGCTTCCAAGCAAAGAGTGGAGGAGGTGCATACTTGTCAAGATAATGGCAAGTGAGATAGTGAACTCAATGGAGTTCACATGTGTGTGCATCAAGAAGAGGATGCACTTGTGAATGTTTGCTCAATGAAGGAGAGCAAAGAAGGGGATGAAAACCTTGGCAGTTTCCACATGTTTATGCACCTATGGTTTCATTTGAGAGACCATTTGAAGAAGCACCCTTACAGTTTGTATGCAAGGAAGTAGCATGCAAGTAGTGAAGCTTGATTTAAAGCTTACAATGGCCGTTTCGGTGGCTATGGTGGAACCTTGGAAGAAGGTTCATTATTGAGGCAAAGAAGTTGTATAGCAAAGGAGCTACATGTGGAGTTTAGAACTTGTGATAGTAGTTTGAACATCCAAAAAGGAAGGGCTACAAGTGATGGCAGTCAGTGCAAAAGAAAGCTAGATTAAAGAGTGTAAAGTAGCAAAAAGCTTCAAGAAAAGCAAGGGTAGCCAAAAGAACGCAGCAAAGCAGAGTGCAGAAGGCGAAAGAAAGCAGCCGCTTCTTCAGACTTGGAGGCAGTGGCATCTTCATGAAGAGGCTGCAGAAGAGGGTTGCCTTCTACTCGGACGGGGTTGAGGGCATGCCGGCCGGAGCTGAAGCCCCTGCTCTCGAAGAAGCTGAGGAGCTGGCGGGCGTCCCGACTGATGACGTGGCCGTTGAAGCGGACCGAGTTGGAGTCCAGCGAGAAGCGCCCAGTGATGGTGCCCAGGTCCCGGGAGCAGCCATATTGCTAAGGGTGAGGCTGGACGCTGGGTGCACGAAATGCATAACCAAAGCGCAGACAGGTGGCAAAGCTGCTAAGAGGAAGCAGGTAGCCGAGGAGAGAAGCAGTCGAGGGAAGGAGCCCGCCATAACTGCTGTGCAAAAGCAGTCAAGAGGAAAGAGCAGAAGACCCTGTGTGTGTCAGGGAACCTGACTACTCCAGCAAAATCGAAACGGCGCACAGAAGCGCATTCAACGCGCATACAGAGAATTTCAGAGATTTTCCTTTTAAATTTTTTTTTTTAATTTAACCCTTATTGGCAATCATTCACACAACACCACAACATTTATTTTAAAAGGCATTATATGAAAATTATAAAGCCTTGTTCACATGCTTTTGAAAGGCATTATTTGAGAACACATTCACACACAAATAATTTCCAAAGTTTTTTTTGAAGATGTGCAAACACACATCGAGGGTCCCCTGCCGGGTTGCGACCAATGGATTTGTAATTTTATTTTTCACCCAAATATGATGATGGACAATCGTCCACGAGCATGCGTGCTCAAAACACAATTTTTTGTAATCATCCATGGTATGAGGGTAACCTACCCGAGCTCACCGAGAAGCTCAAAATGGTTGTGGTATGATGTGTGCAAGAGCGATGCACGTGTGAGGTGCATGCGCACGGGTTGGTTCCCACCCGAACTTCCATGTTCAAATCGGACTCAGTGGTTCCGCTGTGAGCGACGAGTCGGCTCAAAATGGACTAGGTGTCTAAGATGGTAGACACGGGCACACATGTTTGGTTGATGGACACTCCAATGTATCATTGAGGGGGAGTGTTGAAAGGTAGCGATTGCGGTTGTGCAATGCTACATTGATATGGGTGATGGATGATGGGTGAGTTGTGGAATACCTCGATTAAGAGGGGGTGTTGAGAGATATAATCGCGGTGTAGTGTGTATGTGGGAAAGCACCCTAGAGGTGCAAGATATTACGTGTATGTGTGTATGTGGGAAAGCACTCTAGAAGTGCAAGATATTGTGGTGAGATGGAATGCCACATGTAATATTGTATGGTGTGTGAGTGTTGACCAAAAGAGTGGAAAAGGAGTTGCCACATGGATGATGACATGTAAAGTGGGATAAGGCTAGAGAGCCTATATCATTGTATGGTTCATTGTGATATGCAATACAAGGGAATAGTGTTGAGTGTGCAATCTCTCTCTCTCTCTAGTCATGGAGTTTTTAGTGTGGTTTAATCCACCTTAATCTTATGCTTAATCTATGTCCTTCACCATGATCAATCCCATTTCTAGAATCTTAACATGGTATCAGAGCCAAATGGGCTCTTGGTCATGGGTGATTATTATGTATATTAGTTTGGTTGTGTGTTTCTTTGATTAAGCATTATTTTCAGCTTATTATGAAAAAAATTATGCACACTCATATTATCATTTGGATTTGCATTTGTGAGGATTTGAGAGGAGATTTGCAACAAGGAGGTTGCATAGAAGCTGCCCAAGAGAGTTGCAAATGGAGTTTTGCAACATGGAGAGCTTGCTCATCATCAAAGAAGCCATCTACAAAGCTGAAAATGCAGATTTCAGCATCATGAAGGCTATGGAGTCTTCATAAACAACAAAGAAGCTGCCAAAGAGACAATGGTCTCATGAAAGGTTGGTTTTGTAAAGTTTTGCCTCAGATTTTGGTTGATTTTGAGCATGGAAAAATGCTCAATGTATAAGGGTTGCTTGATGGGATGGAAGAATCCCAAGGTTCTTTGCTTCCAAGCAAAGAGTGGAGGAGGTGCATACTTGTCAAGATAATGGCAAGTGAGATAGTGAACTCAATGGAGTTCACATGTGTGTGCATCAAGAAGAGGATGCACTTGTGAATGTTTGCTCAATGAAGGAGAGCAAAGAAGGGGATGAAAACCTTGGCAGTTTCCACATGTTTATGCACCTATGGTTTCATTTGAGAGACCATTTGAAGAAGCACCCTTACAGTTTGTATGCAAGGAAGTAGCATGCAAGTAGTGAAGCTTGATTTAAAGCTTACAATGGCCGTGTCGGTGGCTATGGTGGAACCTTGGAAGAAGGTTCATTATTGAGGCAAAGAAGTTGTATAGCAAAGGAGCTACATGTGGAGTTTAGAACTTGTGATAGTAGTTTGAACATCCAAAAAGGAAGGGCTACAAGTGATGGCAGTCAGTGCAAAAGAAAGCTAGATTAAAGAGTGTAAAGTAGCAAAAAGCTTCAAGAAAAGCAAGGGTAGCCAAAAGAACGCAGCAAAGCAGAGTGCAGAAGGCGAAAGAAAGCAGCCGCTTCTTCAGACTTGGAGGCAGTGGCATCTTCATGAAGAGGCTGCAGAAGAGGGTTGCCTTCTACTCGGACGGGGTTGAGGGCATGCCGGCCGGAGCTGAAGCCCCTGCTCTCGAAGAAGCTGAGGAGCTGGCGGGCGTCCCGACTGATGACGTGGCCGTTGAAGCGGACCGAGTTGGAGTCCAGCGAGAAGCGCCCAGTGATGGTGCCCAGGTCCCGGGAGCAGCCATATTGCTAAGGGTGAGGCTGGACGCTGGGTGCACGAAATGCATAACCAAAGCGCAGACAGGTGGCAAAGCTGCTAAGAGGAAGCAGGTAGCCGAGGAGAGAAGCAGTCGAGGGAAGGAGCCCGCCATAACTGCTGTGCAAAAGCAGTCGAGAGGAAAGAGCAGAAGACCCTGTGTGTGTCAGGGAACCTGACGACTCCAGCAAAATCGAAACGGCGCACAGAAGCGCATTCAACGCGCATACAGAGAATTTCAGAGATTTTCCTTTTAATTTTTTTTTTTAATTTAACCCTTATTGGCAATCATTCACACAACACCACAACATTTATTTTAAAAGGCATTATATGAAAATTATAAAGCCTTGTTCACATGCTTTTGAAAGGCATTATTTGAGAACACATTCACACACAAATAATTTCCAAAGTTTTTTTTGAAGATGTGCAAACACACATCGAGGGTCCCCTGCCGGGTTGCGACCAATGGATTTGTAATTTTATTTTTCACCCAAATATGATGATGGACAATCGTCCACGAGCATGCGTGCTCAAAACACAATTTTTTGTAATCATCCATGGTATGAGGGTAACCTACCCGAGCTCACCGAGAAGCTCAAAATGGTTGTGGTATGATGTGTGCAAGAGCGATGCACGTGTGAGGTGCATGCGCACGGGTTGGTTCCCACCCGAACTTCCATGTTCAAATCGGACTCAGTGGTTCCGCTGTGAGCGACGAGTCGGCTCAAAATGGACTAGGTGTCTAAGATGGTAGACACGGGCACACATGTTTGGTTGATGGACACTCCAATGTATCATTGAGGGGGAGTGTTGAAAGGTAGCGATTGCGGTTGTGCAATGCTACATTGATATGGGTGATGGATGATGGGTGAGTTGTGGAATACCTCGATTAAGAGGGGGTGTTGAGAGATATAATCGCGGTGTAGTGTGTATGTGGGAAAGCACCCTAGAGGTGCAAGATATTACGTGTATGTGTGTATGTGGGAAAGCACTCTAGAAGTGCAAGATATTGTGGTGAGATGGAATGCCACATGTAATATTGTATGGTGTGTGAGTGTTGACCAAAAGAGTGGAAAAGGAGTTGCCACATGGATGATGACATGTAAAGTGGGATAAGGCTAGAGAGCCTATATCATTGTATGGTTCATTGTGATATGCAATACAAGGGAATAGTGTTGAGTGTGCAATCTCTCTCTCTCTCTCTAGTCATGGAGTTTTTAGTGTGGTTTAATCCACCTTAATCTTATGCTTAATCTATGTCCTTCACCATGATCAATCCCATTTCTAGAATCTTAACATGGTATCAGAGCCAAATGGGCTCTTGGTCATGGGTGATTATTATGTATATTAGTTTGGTTGTGTGTTTCTTTGATTAAGCATTATTTTCAGCTTATTATGAAAAAAATTATGCACACTCATATTATCATTTGGATTTGCATTTGTGAGGATTTGAGAGGAGATTTGCAACAAGGAGGTTGCATAGAAGCTGCCCAAGAGAGTTGCAAATGGAGTTTTGCAACATGGAGAGCTTGCTCATCATCAAAGAAGCCATCTACAAAGCTGAAAATGCAGATTTCAGCATCATGAAGGCTATGGAGTCTTCATAAACAACAAAGAAGCTGCCAAAGAGACAATGGTCTCATGAAAGGTTGGTTTTGTAAAGTTTTGCCTCAGATTTTGGTTGATTTTGAGCATGGAAAAATGCTCAATGTATAAGGGTTGCTTGATGGGATGGAAGAATCCCAAGGTTCTTTGCTTCCAAGCAAAGAGTGGAGGAGGTGCATACTTGTCAAGATAATGGCAAGTGAGATAGTGAACTCAATGGAGTTCACATGTGTGTGCATCAAGAAGAGGATGCACTTGTGAATGTTTGCTCAATGAAGGAGAGCAAAGAAGGGGATGAAAACCTTGGCAGTTTCCACATGTTTATGCACCTATGGTTTCATTTGAGAGACCATTTGAAGAAGCACCCTTACAGTTTGTATGCAAGGAAGTAGCATGCAAGTAGTGAAGCTTGATTTAAAGCTTACAATGGCCGTGTCGGTGGCTATGGTGGAACCTTGGAAGAAGGTTCATTATTGAGGCAAAGAAGTTGTATAGCAAAGGAGCTACATGTGGAGTTTAGAACTTGTGATAGTAGTTTGTGATAAAAAACAGGAGCAGGATGTAACACACACAAGAGAAGCAAACCCTAATCCATATCCATCAACCATAAAGAAAGAGAGAAGCTATAGTCACCATCTCTCTCACACACACAAAGGAGAACACAACATAGTGTTATGTCCACACTACACATAACCAGCTAGACACGCGGGACACGCGGTCATTTATGTCTCACACATGTTCCTACCTAATCTGCCAGCACATAGCATAGCTGGCTCACACTGACATCGAGCTTGAATATCTCAACAGCCCCTCTCAAGCTCATGATGTACTGCCGATGAAGATGTAGATGAGCTTGGGATATCAAGACTCTCAACACTCCCCCTCAAGCTCATCCCATGTACTCCCAACATAGTCCGGAAGTACTCAAACTTCTCCCTGCTAAGTGGCTTCGTGAAGATGTCTGCCACCTGCTCATCAGTCTTCACATACTGAAGATCAACTGTACCATCCAGCACCTTCTCTCTAACAAAGTGATAATGGACCTCTATGTGTTTGGTCCTCGCATGAAACACTGGATTCTTTGCCAACTGTATACTGCTCATGTTGTCACAATGTATGACAACTTTGCCATCAAGAGGCTCACATAAATCTGCCAAGAGACTCTTTAACCATATAGCCTCACAAGTAGCAATGGCAGCACCCCTGTACTCAGCCTCTGTACTGGATAAAGCAACTGTAGGTTGCTTTTTGCTACTCCAACTCACCACGGCACTTCCAAGTGTAAAAGCATATCCACTAGTAGACCTCCTGTCATATGCGCTACCTGCCCAATCAGCATCTGTGTAGCCATGTATGTCCAAGCTTTTACCACTCTCATAGAATAAACCATAATGTGCTGTGGTCTTCACATATCTCATGATGCGTCTCACTGCATCCAAATGTGGTTTCCTGGGGCTCTGCATAAACTGGCTGACTAGCCCCACTGCATAACTCAAATCTGGGCGTGTGATAGTCATGTATATGAGACTACCAACCATCTTCCTGTACATGGAAGGATCATCCAATTCCTCGCCATAATCAGCCCGCAACTTCACATTTTGCTCCAATGGTGTACTCATAGGCTTACACCCTGTCATGCCATACTTTGCCAACATATCCAATGCATATTGGCGCTGTACTAACCAAGTACCTGCATGATCTTTCACCACTTCAATGCCAAGGAAATATCTCAACTCACTAAGATCTTTCATGTCAAATTTCCCACTTAAAGCTTTCTTGACATGCATCACATCTGCACTATGATCACCTGTAATAATCAAGTCATCCACATAGATGACTAGTAAAACAATCCCATGCTGTGTCTTCTTCACATACAGTGAAGAATCTGCTGTAGAAGTCTGAAAACCAAGTGAGATAAGATATCTGCTCATCTTATCACTCCAAGCACGTGGTGCTTGCTTCAGACCATACAATGCCTTTTTCAACCTGCATACGTGAGTGGGATATCTAGGGTGTACATACCCTTCTGGCTGTGCCATGTATACTTCCTCTTGTAGATCTCCATTCAGAAATGCATTCTTAACATCCATCTGATGCATTTCCCAGCCATTAGCTGCAGCCATAGCAATGACTGCTCTCACTGTGCCCATCTTAGCCACTAGGCTAAACGTCTCATCATAATCCAATCCTTGGGTCTGTGCATAACCCTTTGCTACCAGTCTTGCCTTATGTCTCTCAATAGACCCATCAGATTTGCACTTCACTTTGTAAACCCATTTACATCCAATAACATTCTTATCCTTTGGTAGAGCAACCAAGTCCCATGTATCATTATGGACCAATGCGTCCATCTCCACATCCATTGCTTTCTGCCATACATGCTCTCCAATAGCCTCTGTATAGCATGTAGGTTCCACATGCTTTACCATAGATGTCATGTATGCATAATGCATAGCAAAATCTCTATATGTCAATCTTTCCACTGGATATCTGACTCTCTGGGATCTCCGCAATGCATGCGGGTCACTCTGTACACCTGTAACACGAGCATGTGGTGGCACATATCTGTCCTGCCTAACACCAGGTGTGCGTACAACAGGTATCCCGAGCTCCTCATCCAAACTCTCAGAACTAGAGGACTCATAACCTGTGATCCCAATTCCTTCGACTTTCTTCTTGCCTTTATCCATAGCACTACTCCCAGTGCTCACACTCTCATGTCTCAGACGTCCTGACCATGGACGTACACTGCTACTACTCTCAGCTTCTGCTGGCCCAGACATAGTAGTAGAACTAGAACTTGCTTGTGATGGCAAGTTCACAGGCACATTCGCCTCAAGTGTGTCAATGACTCCCTCATCTTTGGCTTTATACCAACTAGCAAGCTCATCGAATACAACATCCCGTGAGATGACTACTTGTCTAGTTTGAGGGTTATAGCATTTGTAAGCTTTGCGATCCTGTGCATATCCAACAAAGACACATTTCTCTGCTTTAGGATCCAACTTCCGTCTTCTTTCATCAGGTACATGAACATAAGCTACACATCCAAAGACTTTCAGATGTCCAATATCTGGCCTGTAACCTGTAAGCCGCATCTCAGGCGTGCTTCCATGAATGGCTGCTGTAGGTGATTTGTTCAGGATATACACTGCAGTAGCACATGCTTCTGCCCAATAGTAATCTGGCATGCTCTTTTCATTAAGCATCGCCCTTGCCACTTCACATATAACTCTATTCTTCCTCTCAGCCACACCATTCTGCTGAGGTGTATACCTGCATGTCAATTGTCTCCTTATTCCATGCTTCCTCAAGAAATGCTCAAAGGCCTTTGAGGTGTATTCACCACCTCCATCTGTCCTCAGACATTTAATCCAACAGCCATACTGCTTTTCTGCAAAAGCTTTGAAATCCATGAATTTTTCCAATACTTCACTCTTCTCCCTGAGAAAGTATATCCATGTCATCCTGCTAAAGTCATCAATGAATGTAACATAGTATAAACTGCCTTTGATAGATGGGTTTTGTGCAGGACCCCATACATCACTATGTACGATCTCAAGTGGCCTGTTACTCATATTTCCTTCTCTAGGAAATCTCAATCTTGCCTGCTTCCCAAACTGACAGGCTTCACAAACATGCATATGTCCATCATATTTGAACCTAGGCAATCCATTGACTATGCCTCTTGTTTGCATGTTCTTTAATCTCTGTATATTTACATGGCCAATCCTCTTGTGCCACATATCAATATCCTGTACCACATTCCTGCTCTTTGAGAACATGGCTGATTTTAGCTCAGGAATTCCAGCATCCAGCTTAAACAGTCTTCCTTCTTTCTTGCCTTTAGCAATCACTCTACATCCATGTTTAAAGTCTTCAACGAAGCATCCATGCTCATTGAATCTAACCTGTAATCCCTGTTCTACCATTTGACCAACTGAGGCCAAGCTTTTAGTGATCGAAGGCACATACAGCACATCTGACATAGACTTTGTCTGACCATTATGCATGACCAATGGTACACTTCCAACATGTGTAATGACATGCTGGGTATCATCACCTGTTTCCACATAGCCCTTCACATCCATTGGCTTCATGTGCTCAAACCATTCTCCATGACATGTCATATGGTTTGATGCTCCTGAGTCCATGTACCATGTATCATCATTCTCAGCATTTGTTGTCATAGAACCCACAACATGCTTCATGGCAAACAAATGATTTGCAGTTCCATCATTGCTACTTGATGCATAGTTGCCACCATGTTGTGCATAGTTTCCACCATAATGACCACCACGTTGTGCTCTTCCCCCTCTCAAATCATTCTGTTTGCGAAAGCAATCTCTCGCCATATGACCATATTTGCCACAATAATGGCATTCCACATCTTGCATAGAATTTTGTTGGCCTTGCCAACGTCCTCGTCCACGGGGGTTACCTCTGCCTCGCTGAGGTGCATAACCACGACCACCTCGAGCACCATATGAAGGCTGAAAATTCTGCTGTGGAGGCCTATCCTGCCATCCACGACCATTACCACCACGTCCACGTGATGCGAATCTCCCCCTGCCTCGAAAGCCTCTAGATGAGTAAAAAGCCTGATTTCTTGCATGTTCATCATTGCTTGACGAGGATGCACCACCTGTAACACTCAGACCACCAAGGCCAAGCTTCAATTCTTCCACAATGAGCAATGACACAAGCTCATTAAAGTCTGGCATTCCTCCCAATCTTACTGAGATGGAAGTGTCAAAAGATTTGTATTCTTTGCCTAAACCACGCAATGTGAGAGCAACCAAATCATCATCATCCATTGGGGCATGGATTGATGACAAGGAATCAGCATAACCCTTGATTTCCTGAACATACTCATGTATACTCCTATTCCTTCGTGTTACACTGTGAATCTGTTGCTTTAGTTGTATCTTCCTTGCACCAGTGTCTGTCTCATACATTCGGCATAATATACCCCATGCTTCTTTCGGTGTATCTGCATCTTGGATGTGAATGAGCAAGGCATCTGTTACACATATTGAGAAATAATGCAACACCTTCGAAGACCGCTCTACCCATTGCTTGTGAGCCAGCAACTGAGCATTATTTGGTTGAGTAACACAGCTAATGAGCTCTTGGCTCTGATACCATGATAAAAAACAGGAGCAGGATGTAACACACACAAGAGAAGCAAACCCTAATCCATATCCATCAACCATAAAGAAAGAGAGAAGCTATAGTCACCATCTCTCTCACACACACAAAGGAGAACACAACATAGTGTTATGTCCACACTACACATAACCAGCTGGACACGCGGGACACGCGGTCATTTATGTCTCACACATGTTCCTACCTAATCTGCCAGCACATAGCATAGCTGGCTCACACTGACATCGAGCTTGAATATCTCAACAGCCCCTCTCAAGCTCATGATGTACTGCCGATGAAGATGTAGATGAGCTTGGGATATCAAGACTCTCAACACTCCCCCTCAAGCTCATCCCATGTACTCCCAACATAGTCCGGAAGTACTCAAACTTCTCCCTGCTAAGTGGCTTCGTGAAGATGTCTGCCACCTGCTCATCAGTCTTCACATACTGAAGATCAACTGTACCATCCAGCACCTTCTCTCTGACAAAGTGATAATGGACCTCTATGTGTTTGGTCCTCGCATGAAACACTGGATTCTTTGCCAACTGTATACTGCTCATGTTGTCACAATGTATGACAACTTTGCCATCAAGAGGCTCACATAAATCTGCCAAGAGACTCTTTAACCATATAGCCTCACAAGTAGCAATGGCAGCACCCCTGTACTCAGCCTCTGTACTGGATAAAGCAACTGTAGGTTGCTTTTTGCTACTCCAACTCACCACGGCACTTCCAAGTGTAAAAGCATATCCACTAGTAGACCTCCTGTCATATGCGCTACCTGCCCAATCAGCATCTGTGTAGCCATGTATGTCCAAGCTTTTACCACTCTCATAGAATAAACCATAATGTGCTGTGGTCTTCACATATCTCATGATGCGTCTCACTGCATCCAAATGTGGTTTCCTGGGGCTCTGCATAAACTGGCTGACTAGCCCCACTGCATAACTCAAATCTGGGCGTGTGATAGTCATGTATATGAGACTACCAACCATCTTCCTGTACATGGAAGGATCATCCAATTCCTCGCCATAATCAGCCCGCAACTTCACATTTTGCTCCAATGGTGTACTCATAGGCTTACACCCTGTCATGCCATACTTTGCCAACATATCCAATGCATATTGGCGCTGTACTAACCAAGTACCTGCATGATCTTTCACCACTTCAATGCCAAGGAAATATCTCAACTCACCAAGATCTTTCATGTCAAATTTCCCACTTAAAGCTTTCTTGACATGCATCACATCTGCACTATGATCACCTGTAATAATCAAGTCATCCACATAGATGACTAGTAAAACAATCCCATGCTGTGTCTTCTTCACATACAGTGAAGAATCTGCTGTAGAAGTCTGAAAACCAAGTGAGATAAGATATCTGCTCATCTTATCACTCCAAGCACGTGGTGCTTGCTTCAGACCATACAATGCCTTTTTCAACCTACATACGTGAGTGGGATATCTAGGGTGTACATACCCTTCTGGCTGTGCCATGTATACTTCCTCTTGTAGATCTCCATTCAGAAATGCATTCTTAACATCCATCTGATGCATTTCCCAGCCATTAGCTGCAGCCATAGCAATGACTGCTCTCACTGTGCCCATCTTAGCCACTAGGCTAAACGTCTCATCATAATCCAATCCTTGGGTCTGTGCATAACCCTTTGCTACCAGTCTTGCCTTATGTCTCTCAATAGACCCATCAGATTTGCACTTCACTTTGTAAACCCATTTACATCCAATAACATTCTTATCCTTTGGTAGAGCAACCAAGTCCCATGTATCATTATGGACCAATGCGTCCATCTCCACATCCATTGCTTTCTGCCATACATGCTCTCCAATAGCCTCTGTATAGCATGTAGGTTCCACATGCTTTACCATAGATGTCATGTATGCATAATGCATAGCAAAATCTCTATATGTCAATCTTTCCACTGGATATCTGACTCTCTGGGATCTCCGCAATGCATGCGGGTCACTCTGTACACCTGTAACACGAGCATGTGGTGGCACATATCTGTCCTGCCTAACACCAGGTGTGCGTACAACAGGTATCCCGAGCTCCTCATCCAAACTCTCAGAACTAGAGGACTCATAACCTGTGATCCCAATTCCTTCGACTTTCTTCTTGCCTTTATCCATAGCACTACTCCCAGTGCTCACACTCTCATGTCTCAGACGTCCTGACCATGGACGTACACTGCTACTACTCTCAGCTTCTGCTGGCCCAGACATAGTAGTAGAACTAGAACTTGCTTGACCAACAATGTACACTCGATCAAAGTTGAAATCAAATGAAACTCCTTCACAAAAAATTTTCTGGTTTTTTTCTCGCCAGTAAATTCTCGCCAGTAACCAGTCAAGATTATGCTCTAAATCCTTCAAATCTTGTCCAAATGCAATGATTCAACTTGCATTAGCTTCCCAACACATTGCTCCAACATATCCTAGAAGGGTTTGATCCAATTCTTCAAGGGGAATGAGAACCACCAATTTTTGTAACCTCTGGTTTGAATTTTTCTGCACCTGTCAGGTACCACCTCTCACTAAAAATGCTCTATCTCCTTCAAATCTTCTCCAAATCCAAAACTTTTTGATTCAAAAGTTTAGCAACTCATAGGACTTTACTTGTACCAAAGGAATTAGGCCAATTTGATATAGACAAAGATTAATGCCTTGATTAAAAATGCTCTGTTTCTGGACAGAATTTCTGCAAACCTGCACACCTCTGATAAATCACTTCAATGAGCTCCAAATCCATGAAATGAGCTGCAACCAAGCATCACAAGTCCTTAGCAATGTCTTTGCTAAACTCCCCAAGCTTTAAAGCATTCAATTTGGTGTCCAAATGAGTGAATTAGGATGAAATCTTTGAAAACTGTCCAGAATTCTGCATCTTCATGCACCGCCTGCTCCAGAGGGCTGTAGAGAGAGGGGAAATCACAATTGAATAGATAGGCCTCTTAGCAATGACCTAATCTACCTTGGGTATGAAGGGTTTAGCTCAATTTTGCCTCTAGCTCCTGCAATTGATCCTCCACGGGGGGTATGTTTTCTGTTTTTGTGAAAAACCAGAAATTTTTGCATAAACTCACTTTCACTTGATTTTGCTCAAATCTGTATGCATCAATCTGCTTCAAGATCCTGTATGTTGTTTGTGTCCACTTTGTTAATACATTTGCAAGCCCGAATACATGTGCCTTTGTGTATACATTTGCCAAGAGTATACATTCACTTCAAGCTTTCCATGGAAGCTTTGAGAAAAAACCAGAATTTTTCACTTGCTCTATGCACTTCAATCTTCACTGAACTTGCTCTTTGATACCTGCAATCCGCAGAGGGGGTCTTGCTACACTCACCAATGGTCCTTAGCTCTCAGATCTGATGCCGATGTGTGCTCCACAGCTTCTCCTTTGCTCCAAGCTCCAATGGCTTCCTTCACAGCTTTTTCTTCTTCTTCCCTCTTCTCTCACTCACTCTCACAACACAGCTAATGAGCTCTTGGCTCTGATACCATGATAAAAAACAGGAGCAGGATGTAACACACACAAGAGAAGCAAACCCTAATCCATATCCATCAACCATAAAGAAAGAGAGAAGCTATAGTCACCATCTCTCTCACACACACAAAGGAGAACACAACATAGTGTTATGTCCACACTACACATAACCAGCTAGACACGCGGGACACGCGGTCATTTATGTCTCACACATGTTCCTACCTAATCTGCCAGCACATAGCATAGCTGGCTCACACTGACATCGAGCTTGAATATCTCAACAGTTTGAACATCCAAAAAGGAAGGGCTACAAGTGATGGCAGTCAGTGCAAAAGAAAGCTAGATTAAAGAGTGTAAAGTAGCAAAAAGCTTCAAGAAAAGCAAGGGTAGCCAAAAGAACGCAGCAAAGCAGAGTGCAGAAGGCGAAAGAAAGCAGCCGCTTCTTCAGACTTGGAGGCAGTGGCATCTTCATGAAGAGGCTGCAGAAGAGGGTTGCCTTCTACTCGGACGGGGTTGAGGGCATGCCGACCGGAGCTGAAGCCCCTGCTCTCGAAGAAGCTGAGGAGCTGGCGGGCGTCCCGACTGATGACGTGGCCGTTGAAGCGGACCGAGTTGGAGTCCAGCGAGAAGTGCCCAGTGATGGTGCCCAGGTCCCGGGAGCAGCCATATTGCTAAGGGTGAGGCTGGACGCTGGGTGCACGAAATGCATAACCAAAGCGCAGACAGGTGGCAAAGCTGCTAAGAGGAAGCAGGTAGCCGAGGAGAGAAGCAGTCGAGGGAAGGAGCCCGCCATAACTGCTGTGCAAAAGCAGTCGAGAGGAAAGAGCAGAAGACCCTGTGTGTGTCAGGGAACCTGACGACTCCAGCAAAATCGAAACGGCGCACAGAAGCGCATTCAACGCGCATACAGAGAATTTCAGAGATTTTCCTTTTAAATTTATTTTTTTTTAATTTAACCCTTATTGGCAATCATTCACACAACACCACAACATTTATTTTAAAAGGCATTATATGAAAATTATAAAGCCTTGTTCACATGCTTTTGAAAGGCATTATTTGAGAACACATTCACACACAAATAATTTCCAAAGTTTTTTTTGAAGATGTGCAAACACACATCGAGGGTCCCCTGCCGGGTTGCGACCAATGGATTTGTAATTTTATTTTTCACCCAAATATGATGATGGACAATCGTCCACGAGCATGCGTGCTCAAAACACAATTTTTTGTAATCATCCATGGTATGAGGGTAACCTACCCGAGCTCACCGAGAAGCTCAAAATGGTTGTGGTATGATGTGTGCAAGAGCGATGCACGTGTGAGGTGCATGCGCACGGGTTGGTTCCCACCCGAACTTCCATGTTCAAATCGGACTCAGTGGTTCCGCTGTGAGCGACGAGTCGGCTCAAAATGGACTAGGTGTCTAAGATGGTAGACACGGGCACACATGTTTGGTTGATGGACACTCCAATGTATCATTGAGGGGGAGTGTTGAAAGGTAGCGATTGCGGTTGTGCAATGCTACATTGATATGGGTGATGGATGATGGGTGAGTTGTGGAATACCTCGATTAAGAGGGGGTGTTGAGAGATATAATCGCGGTGTAGTGTGTATGTGGGAAAGCACCCTAGAGGTGCAAGATATTACGTGTATGTGTGTATGTGGGAAAGCACTCTAGAAGTGCAAGATATTGTGGTGAGATGGAATGCCACATGTAATATTGTATGGTGTGTGAGTGTTGACCAAAAGAGTGGAAAAGGAGTTGCCACATGGACGATGACATGTAAAGTGGGATAAGGCTAGAGAGCCTATATCATTGTATGGTTCATTGTGATATGCAATACAAGGGAATAGTGTTGAGTGTGCAATCTCTCTCTCTCTCTAGTCATGGAGTTTTTAGTGTGGTTTAATCCACCTTAATCTTATGCTTAATCTATGTCCTTCACCATGATCAATCCCATTTCTAGAATCTTAACATGGTATCAGAGCCAAATGGGCTCTTGGTCATGGGTGATTATTATGTATATTAGTTTGGTTGTGTGTTTCTTTGATTAAGCATTATTTTCAGCTTATTATGAAAAAAATTATGCACACTCATATTATCATTTGGATTTGCATTTGTGAGGATTTGAGAGGAGATTTGCAACAAGGAGGTTGCATAGAAGCTGCCCAAGAGAGTTGCAAATGGAGTTTTGCAACATGGAGAGCTTGCTCATCATCAAAGAAGCCATCTACAAAGCTGAAAATGCAGATTTCAGCATCATGAAGGCTATGGAGTCTTCATAAACAACAAAGAAGCTGCCAAAGAGACAATGGTCTCATGAAAGGTTGGTTTTGTAAAGTTTTGCCTCAGATTTTGGTTGATTTTGAGCATGGAAAAATGCTCAATGTATAAGGGTTGCTTGATGGGATGGAAGAATCCCAAGGTTCTTTGCTTCCAAGCAAAGAGTGGAGGAGGTGCATACTTGTCAAGATAATGGCAAGTGAGATAGTGAACTCAATGGAGTTCACATGTGTGTGCATCAAGAAGAGGATGCACTTGTGAATGTTTGCTCAATGAAGGAGAGCAAAGAAGGGGATGAAAACCTTGGCAGTTTCCACATGTTTATGCACCTATGGTTTCATTTGAGAGACCATTTGAAGAAGCACCCTTACAGTTTGTATGCAAGGAAGTAGCATGCAAGTAGTGAAGCTTGATTTAAAGCTTACAATGGCCGTGTCGGTGGCTATGGTGGAACCTTGGAAGAAGGTTCATTATTGAGGCAAAGAAGTTGTATAGCAAAGGAGCTACATGTGGAGTTTAGAACTTGTGATAGTAGTTTGAACATCCAAAAAGGAAGGGCTACAAGTGATGGCAGTCAGTGCAAAAGAAAGCTAGATTAAAGAGTGTAAAGTAGCAAAAAGCTTCAAGAAAAGCAAGGGTAGCCAAAAGAACGCAGCAAAGCAGAGTGCAGAAGGCGAAAGAAAGCAGCCGCTTCTTCAGACTTGGAGGCAGTGGCATCTTCATGAAGAGGCTGCAGAAGAGGGTTGCCTTCTACTCGGACGGGGTTGAGGGCATGCCGGCCGGAGCTGAAGCCCCTGCTCTCGAAGAAGCTGAGGAGCTGGCGGGCGTCCCGACTGATGACGTGGCCGTTGAAGCGGACCGAGTTGGAGTCCAGCGAGAAGCGCCCAGTGATGGTGCCCAGGTCCCGGGAGCAGCCATATTGCTAAGGGTGAGGCTGGACGCTGGGTGCACGAAATGCATAACCAAAGCGCAGACAGGTGGCAAAGCTGCTAAGAGGAAGCAGGTAGCCGAGGAGAGAAGCAGTCGAGGGAAGGAGCCCGCCATAACTGCTGTGCAAAAGCAGTCGAGAGGAAAGAGCAGAAGACCCTGTGTGTGTCAGGGAACCTGACGACTCCAGCAAAATCGAAACGGCGCACAGAAGCGCATTCAACGCGCATACAGAGAATTTCAGAGATTTTCCTTTAAAATTTTTTTTTTTTAATTTAACCCTTATTGGCAATCATTCACACAACACCACAACATTTATTTTAAAAGGCATTATATGAAAATTATAAAGCCTTGTTCACATGCTTTTGAAAGGCATTATTTGAGAACACATTCACACACAAATAATTTCCAAAGTTTTTTTTGAAGATGTGCAAACACACATCGAGGGTCCCCTGCCGGGTTGCGACCAATGGATTTGTAATTTTATTTTTCACCCAAATATGATGATGGACAATCGTCCACGAGCATGCGTGCTCAAAACACAATTTTTTGTAATCATCCATGGTATGAGTGTGAGGTCCCCCTGTTCCCACCGAGCAACGGATTCGGGTACTAGCAGCGGAAGTAGCACTTCTCGCGCGGGACAGGGGTCCCACATTCGGGGCCTCGTCCACGGATATCCGGACAAGAGACTAATCCGTCGGTTTTTCCAAAACCGAACCCGGAAAAAACTTCCCTTACCGGAAAGCACGGGCGATTCCACCAGGATAATTTTTTTCTCTAACGAAGACAAGATCATTTCTGATCAAGCTGATCCAATTGTATCTTCAAGATACTAGATCAGATCAAGGAAGAAACTTGCACTTGGATCATTGGGATCAACGCTTTTTTCCCCATTCAAGAGGCACAGCCGTTGATTCCTATCCATAGAATAATTACTGTCCAGGATTTACTTTATCTATCGTATTAACAAAAGTTGAGTCTCGATTTACGGATCCATCAGTCCAGCCTAACCCCATCCGATCCCATGGGTTAGCCAACCGCCCAACCACTGTAGTGATGGGATCCAATTTGAAATTTGGTTAGGTTTTGTCCCAGGTACCAAGGAAAAGAGTTCCAAGGCCCCCTAGCCGGAAATTCATGCAAACATAAAACTAGCCACACCACTTACACACCCAATATGAAAATTGCCTTTTTCTTAGCATCAGCTAACTTTAAAACAATCCTTTAATGAAACCATAGTACCATTGATCACAATCTTCCAATTTATCCAGTTGATTCATAATTTCCCATCATTCCTTCATCAGAGTATCTATGGCATCATTGGCAACTAGAACGCTCACCACCTGTCCACACAGAGGCCGTTTCATAGTTCCTAGCCCATAATACTCGGCAATATAATCATTTATCAAGATGGACTCTCGTTGAAGATCAGCAAGATCAACCAACAGATCCATATAAAAGAGCCATGGACTCATCCGTTGAGGACCAGCAAGGTCAGTCAACCAGATCCATGCCCGGTTTCACAAAACAACTCTTACTCCTTGTTCCAATATCTTCCTCGACGCACGCGTGGGTATCCTAGGCGACCCAGAGCCCGAGCACCGTATGGTCAGCACCCTCTAGGATCCTTCGCAGGTGACCTAGCGCTTCACTCATAGGCCGCTTCCTTGGTCCCTCATCCACCGTACCGGAAGCTCACCATTTTAATCGAACCGAGGCTGGTCAAGACCTCGGTCGACCTTGCTACGCGAGACGTCCTCCATTGACTCTCCGTCAGCAGTTGCAACTTTATCAGTTAGGTCTCCACGACCTTAATCACAAGACGGTCAAAATGCTTCCCCAGCATACTTGACATAAAACAGCCATTTACAAACAGCATTTACAAACAGTTTACAAATACAGTTTCTATATTAACTCTCATTTTTCCACATTGTTCCTCATTAATCCACATTACTTATTCCACATTCCATTTATATGTGTACTCATCCAATCACCTCATTTTCCATCTCTTCACTTCAAATTCCTTCACATCACATATCATATATTCACATCCATATCCACATCCATACATCCACATCCATATCCACATTCACATCCATACATCCACATCTACATGCTTATCTCCATTTTCACATCTTCATTTATACATCCACATCCCATATCCACATTCATACATACACATCCATATCCACATCCACATCCACATCCACATTCACATCCATGCATCCACATCTACATGCTTACCTTCATTTTTCCATCCTCATTTATACATCCACATCCCATATCCACATTCATACATACACATCCATACATCCACATCTACATCCACATACATACATACATCCACATCCACATTCCACATTCACATCTATACATCCACACCTACATTCACATTCACATACATCCACATCCACATTCCCATACATCCACATCTATACATCCACATTCCACATTCACATCTACATTCACATTCACATACATCCACATCTACATTCACATTCACATACATCCACATCCCCATTCCCATTCACATCTATACATCCACATCTACATCCACATACATACATACATCCACATCCACATTCCACATTCACATCTATACATCCACATCTACATCCACATTCACATACATCCACATCCACATCTACATCCACATCCACATTTCCATTCACATCTATACATCCACATCTATTCACATCTATACATCCACATCTACATCCACATTTACATCTATGCATATACATCTTCATGCATATATCCATTTTCATGTTCATACATCCACACTCCCATCTCCACATCCACACATCCACATACATACATCCATTTTCACATTCCCATTTATATAACCCCATATACCTTCACATCTAATCTTTTACATCACATCCATTCTCGCCCTATCACAACCCATATACATCTTATCCTATCACATACACTTCTTACCTCATCCCCCCATACACATCTTAATTCATCTTATCACATCCTAACTTATTTCATAAGCATCTTATCACCTCTTATCACATCCTATCATTTTCCATACGCATCTTATCAATTCTTATCACATCTCATACACCTCTTATCACATCTTATCACATTTCATATCTTTTTTTTTTAATTAAAAGAATTCTTTTATTTGATATAAGATTTCTCTACACATTTATTTATACATAAATTCCATTTAAGGAGACTAACACTTTCAAAATTAAAATCAATCTTTTATGCATCTTTTTATGCATAATTTCAATTTGGTAGGGAATTATACTTTTAGAATAAAAGAATTTCTCTTATGCATCTAAGTTAAGCATAAAATCCATTTATGAGGAAAATCACACTTTTAGTATAAAAAGAATATCTTTTATGCATACCTATATGCATGAAATCCAATATGATAAAAGTAACACTTTTAATATAAAATTTTTCCTTTATGCATACTTCTATGCATGAAAATTAAAAATGATAAAAGTAACACTTTTGATATAAAAATTTTCTTTTATGCATACTTTTATGCACGAAAATTAAAAATGATAAAAGTAACACTTTTGATATAAAAATTTTCTTTTATGCATACTTTTATGCATGAAAATTAAAAATGATAAAAGTAACACTTTTGATATAAAAATTTTCTTTTATGCATACTTTTATGCATGAAAATTAAAAATGATAAAAGTAACACTTTTGATATAAAAATTTTCTTTTATGCATACTTTTATGCATGAAAATTAAAAATGATAAAAGTAATACTTTTGATATAAAAATTTTTATCCACTATACATACTTCTATGCATGAAATAAAAATGGTAAAAATAATATTTTTGATATAAAAATTTATCCATTATGCATACTTCTATGCATGAAATAAAAATGGTAAAAATAACACTTTTGATATAAAAACTTATCCTTTATGCATGATATTAAAATTCAATTTCTCCATGATTGTAATGAAATTCTTTCAATTAAT
The DNA here is from genome assembly GCF_041138505.1 of Cibotium barometz. NCBI lineage: Eukaryota > Viridiplantae > Streptophyta > Polypodiopsida > Cyatheales > Cibotiaceae > Cibotium > Cibotium barometz. The sequence continues at coordinate 770,684 of NC_141108.1, read as the reverse complement.
CTAGGATGATAATTCCTAGAATATGGTAGGAAGTCCTCTTTTTATGCTTTGAATGAAATTATTTTATGCATAATTTTTATAAAAATTTTGCCATAGCTCCGCTGCTATGACTGATAAATCTCAATTTTTCTAAGGGATAATGTTTATCATTAAGAAATTAATTAAAATGATTTCTAATTGGATTATTAATCCATAATTAATTGAATCATCAATATACATAAACTAGAAGCATAGAAAAAAGCCATTAATTTGGCCTCAAGCATAGCTTAATCTTGGGTTAAGGAAAAGCTTTATGAAAAGCTTGATTTGGATTGAGAACGGGTCATGAGTATGACCATTTCTTGAGTGAGAGAGAGAATTTACATAAAAATCATTAGAATTTAAACATAAATGAAAATTAACTTCAATAGCATTATGTAACTCTTCACTACTATTCAAACTTCAATAGCATTTAAAAAAAACCATACCAATTAAACTTCTCAAGCTTGAGAGGGGTTGAGAAGAGAGAGACATTGAGAAATTATAGAAAAGAGCAATATTCACTAATTACCTTACAAATTGCTTGATTCTTTGTTCACGGTAGAGGCCCCCAACCAATCAATTGGTTAAGTATGTTGATGGAGCCACTAATGGGGATTGAAGAAAGAAGGAAGCTCCAAAAACTAGTGAATTATTAAATGAATTCACAGTTCTTGGCTTAGGTGGAGTAGAGTAACGATGCATAAACACTATATATTTTTCAACAAGGGGGAGGCTTCTATTTATAGGAAAAATTGAGCTCCTAACCAAACAAACTGATTCTAGAATTTTCTAAATCAGTTTGGTCAATATTTGACCATTTTTAGGTCAGTTAAGCTAACTTTTTGGAACTAGACTTAAATGAGGAGAGAGGAGAGATGAAATATCTCAATTTTTATGAGTTTAAAACTCATTCAAGCATGTGAAATATGCACCTCCTTTAAAGAACTCCCCTTCCTTACATATGTCATATTTTTAATATTGCTCATAGTTTTTTTTTACTAATAAACCTTGTACATTTTCAACTCTTCATCTTATGTGAAATATGCACCTCCTTTAAAGAACTCCCCTTCCTTACATATGTCATACTTTTAATATTGCTTATAATTTTTTACTAATAAACCTTGTACATTTTCAACTCTTCATCTTATGTGAAATATGCACCTCCTTTAAAGAACTCCTCTTCCTTACATATGTCATACTTTTAATATTGCTCATAATTTTTTTACTAATAAACCTTGTACATTTTCAACTCTTCATCTTATGTGAGCATTTACTCATTTTTGGGTATCTTCTTTTTCAAATTGGATTTATCTCCTCCCTACACATGGATTGATGCTATTGGCCCATAGGAACCTTAATTGGACCATAATCCAAATTTTTTTTGAAAATCTAGATCCTTAGACTAAGGTCCTTTATACCTATTTCCAATTAATTCCAATTGCACATTGGAAAATTCTTTTTAAATTTCTGTTTCAGGGGAACTCATCTGAATTATAAGAGATATTTTTCTATCCAAAAATATTCAAAATCTAAATATTCTCTCTCTAGAATATTTTCTCTCTCTAGGTTAAAACAGTCACAAACAAGATCTCTTATATTTCAGAAAAGAAATTGATTACAGGGGAATATACTAGACATCAAAAAGGGTTGGGAGAGGAATCTTACATTCTACCCCACTTAAAAAACGCGAGATGTCCTCATCTCGCAGGTGGAGTATGCTCTCTTTCATCATCTTTTTCTTCTTCAATCACATTCAACGTTACGCCTTGGAAGTGGACGGTCGATTTTTCCCTGGTATTCTGCTGGCTTATGGATGACTTGAGAATTGTCGGTTAAGCCTTGGTTTTTTTTTTTTTTTTTCAATTGCAGTAAGGATCTGCCCTTCTTTCCTCTTCTACTTCTTCTGCAATTGTGACTGCTCTGGCTGCTGCAGTCTGAGGTGGAATTCTTTCTCTTTGGTTGCCCCTATTCTGGAAAGGAGTTCTGAGGTTACTCTGGGTAGAGACAGATGGTTGATTTGGAGTTCTTCTGGGGTTATCCTGGCTTGGGCGAGACGGACCCTGATTAGACTGGTATGAAGGAATTGGTCTCTGAATTCGGGGTCCTAGACTTCCCTGTCCCCTTGACATGGCAGGAGTTGGGCAGTCTTTTAACTGATGACCAAAACCTTGGCATCCAAAACACCGGTTCTCACTTCTGGTCTCATTGTTCTGCATCCTTAAAATAGATGGTCCTCCTGAGAAAGTATTCTGGGGGAAGGATCTTCCTTCACTTTGGAATCTTCCTGCATCTTGATTCTGAATTGGTCCTTGCTGCCTCTTTGGGGGTGGAAAGTTTGAAGTACCTTCCTGGGCTTGGAATCTTTTAAAGTTAGAGGGTGCAGGCTTTGGCGGGACCTTTACTACAAGGCCTTGGCAAAATCCTTTGCCATTTTTACTGCTTCAGCCATGGACACTGGTTTGGCATTTTTGACCAATGTGTCTAAGGGTTCGTTCATTCCCCGAATGAACCTGGCCATGAGCTGTTCTTCGTCTAGAGGTGGTGAGTATTTGAGTAGAAGAGAAAAGGCCTGGTGATATTCTTCAATGGTTTTGTTCTCCTGCTTTAGTTCTAAAAATTCGTTCATTTTGTTTTCCAAAAATCCAGGGGGACAAAATCTCTTTCTCAAATAGGTTTTTAGGTCATTCCAAGATTGAGTATTTCTATTCAGACGGTTGGTGTCACAGTGGTTCCTCCATGCTACCCTGGCTGTTTCCACTATTTTCAACCGGCCAAGAGCCATTTTGCTCAGCTCATTATAACCTGTGACGTCAAAATACTCTTCCATGGCTTCCACCCATTTCTCCACAGTCTCACCCAGGTTCTCCCCTTCTCCTTTGAAGGGTCCTGGCTGAGTCCTATGAAGAGCCTTGCGAACATCAGGGTCAAGTTCGTTATCTTCAAGGATAGGGTCTGGCTGCTGACGGCTACGGTTTCCTCGTCTCATGATTCTGTCAAAATTTATATATTAGAGAGAGAATAGTTATAAGATCAGAAGGGAGATTCTTATTTTTGAATACTTCAATAACTGGGGAGAAATTTTACATTCTACCCCACTTAAAAAAGTGCGAGATGTCCTCATCTCGCAAGGTAGAGGACAACTCTTTTTCTTAAGATCCAATTTTTATTCTGGGGGTTGCTTATATTCTGGTCAACCCAACAGAACACTGGGATAAATATCCCTTATATAGAACTCATCATTAAATAACAATTCATTTAACATGATAATGGTCCATTTGACCGAAAAATTTCCTTCTGAGCATTCCTCCACGGGAATTTCAGTCAAGTAAGTTCTCAATTTGTCATCCCTTAACTTGATCTAACGGTCAAGTGTTAACAGTAGCAATTTGACAGCACAATCCACTAATCTCATAGTGATTTGCTGAATCATTTTCATCATTTATCATTACAGGGACTCGTCCCAATCATCCACCTTGTGGTTTCGCTCAGCTTATTACATTTCAATCCATTTTCAGGGATCATCATTTTTCAATCAGAATCCAAATCAATTCATCGGTTTCCAAACAGAACTAAAAATCATATCAACCACATTCGAAATCATCATCTGGATAGCATTAACGCTTATAATTTCAAGTCTTAGATTTACTCGTATATACTGTCAGTAAAGAGCTGCAGTTATACTCTCGGTATATACGGTAGTCACGGCCCTTGGAATTATAAGGTAAATACCATCATGTCTAGGCCTCAAGCAAGTCAGGGATTCTATATAATTGCGGTACTTCCATCTGAAGACCCAATTACCAATTTACGAATTTCAGTTTGAATATCAAATTGTATGAGTTATATCACACAATTACAACCTTTTTTTGTGCTTCTTGATAAATTTTTGACATATTTGGTTTCTCAGTTGATCTTTATTAGTCAAATGCTCTGATACCAACTGTGAGGTCCCCCTGTTCCCACCGAGCAACGGATTCGGGTACTAGCAGCGGAAGTAGCACTTCTCGCGCGGGACAGGGGTCCCACATTCGGGGCCTCGTCCACGGATATCCGGACAAGAGACTAATCCGTCGGTTTTTCCAAAACCGAACCCGGAAAAAACTTCCCTTACCGGAAAGCACGGGCGATTCCACCAGGATAATTTTTTTCTCTAACGAAGACAAGATCATTTCTGATCAAGCTGATCCAATTGTATCTTCAAGATACTAGATCAGATCAAGGAAGAAACTTGCACTTGGATCATTGGGATCAACGCTTTTTTCCCCATTCAAGAGGCACAGCCGTTGATTCCTATCCATAGAACAATTACTGTCCAGGATTTACTTTATCTATCGTATTAACAAAAGTTGAGTCTCGATTTACGGATCCATCAGTCCAGCCTAACCCCATCCGATCCCATGGGTTAGCCAACCGCCCAACCACTGTAGTGATGGGATCCAATTTGAAATTTGGTTAGGTTTTGTCCCGGGTACCAAGGAAAAGAGTTCCAAGGCCCCCTAGCCGGAAATTCATGCAAACATAAAACTAGCCACACCACTTACACACCCAATATGAAAATTGCCTTTTTCTTAGCATCAGCTAACTTTAAAACAATCCTTTAATGAAACCATAGTACCATTGATCACAATCTTCCAATTTATCCAGTTGATTCATAATTTCCCATCATTCCTTCATCAGAGTATCTATGGCATCATTGGCAACTAGAACGCTCACCACCTGTCCACACAGAGGCCGTTTCATAGTTCCTAGCCCATAATACTCGGCAATATAATCATTTATCAAGATGGACTCTCGTTGAAGATCAGCAAGATCAACCAACAGATCCATATAAAAGAGCCATGGACTCATCCGTTGAGGACCAGCAAGGTCAGTCAACCAGATCCATGCCCGGTTTCACAAAACAACTCTTACTCCTTGTTCCAATATCTTCCTCGACGCACGCGTGGGTATCCTAGGCGACCCAGAGCCCGAGCACCGTATGGTCAGCACCCTCTAGGATCCTTCGCAGGTGACCTAGCGCTTCACTCATAGGCCGCTTCCTTGGTCCCTCATCCACCGTACCGGAAGCTCACCATTTTAATCGAACCAAGGCTGGTCAAGACCTCGGTCGACCTTGCTACGCGAGACGTCCTCCATTGACTCTCCGTCAGCAGTTGCAACTTTATCAGTTAGGTCTCCACGACCTTAATCACAAGACGGTCAAAATGCTTCCCCAGCATACTTGACATAAAACAGCCATTTACAAACAGCATTTACAAACAGTTTACAAATACAGTTTCTATATTAACTCTCATTTTTCCACATTGTTCCTCATTAATCCACATTACTTATTCCACATTCCATTTATATGTGTACTCATCCAATCACCTCATTTTCCATCTCTTCACTTCAAATTCCTTCACATCACATATCATATATTCACATCCATATCCACATCCATACATCCACATTCACATCCATACATCCACATCTACATGCTTATCTCCATTTTCACATCTTCATTTATACATCCACATCCCATATCCACATTCATACATACACATCCATATCCACATCCACATCCACATCCACATTCACATCCATGCATCCACATCTACATGCTTACCTTCATTTTTCCATCCTCATTTATACATCCACATCCCATATCCACATTCATACATACACATCCATACATCCACATCTACATCCACATACATACATACATCCACATCCACATTCCACATTCACATCTATACATCCACACCTACATTCACATTCACATACATCCACATCCACATTCCCATACATCCACATCTATACATCCACATTCCACATTCACATCTACATTCACATTCACATACATCCACATCTACATTCACATTCACATACATCCACATCCCCATTCCCATTCACATCTATACATCCACATCTACATCCACATACATACATACATCCACATCCACATTCCACATTCACATCTATACATCCACATCTACATCCACATTCACATACATCCACATCCACATCTACATCCACATCCACATTTCCATTCACATCTATACATCCACATCTATTCACATCTATACATCCACATCTACATCCACATTTACATCTATGCATATACATCTTCATGCATATATCCATTTTCATGTTCATACATCCACACTCCCATCTCCACATCCACACATCCACATACATACATCCATTTTCACATTCCCATTTATATAACCCCATATACCTTCACATCTAATCTTTTACATCACATCCATTCTCGCCCTATCACAACCCATATACATCTTATCCTATCACATACACTTCTTACCTCATCCCCCCATACACATCTTAATTCATCTTATCACATCCTAACTTATTTCATAAGCATCTTATCACCTCTTATCACATCCTATCATTTTCCATACGCATCTTATCAATTCTTATCACATCTCATACACCTCTTATCACATCTTATCACATTTCATATCTTTTTTTTTTTAATTAAAAGAATTCTTTTATTTGATATAAGATTTCTCTACACATTTATTTATACATAAATTCCATTTAAGGAGACTAACACTTTCAAAATTAAAATCAATCTTTTATGCATCTTTTTATGCATAATTTCAATTTGGTAGGAAATTATACTTTTAGAATAAAAGAATTTCTCTTATGCATCTAAGTTAAGCATAAAATCCATTTATGAGGAAAATCACACTTTTAGTATAAAAAGAATATCTTTTATGCATACCTATATGCATGAAATCCAATATGATAAAAGTAACACTTTTAATATAAAATTTTTCCTTTATACATACTTCTATGCATGAAAATTAAAAATGATAAAAGTAACACTTTTGATATAAAAATTTTCTTTTATGCATACTTTTATGCACGAAAATTAAAAATGATAAAAGTAACACTTTTGATATAAAAATTTTCTTTTATGCATACTTTTATGCATGAAAATTAAAAATGATAAAAGTAACACTTTTGATATAAAAATTTTCTTTATGCATACTTTTATGCATGAAAATTAAAAATGATAAAAGTAACACTTTTGATATAAAAATTTTCTTTTATGCATACTTTTATGCATGAAAATTAAAAATGATAAAAGTAATACTTTTGATATAAAAATTTTTATCCACTATACATACTTCTATGCATGAAATAAAAATGGTAAAAATAATATTTTTGATATAAAAATTTATCCATTATGCATACTTCTATGCATGAAATAAAAATGGTAAAAATAACACTTTTGATATAAAAACTTATCCTTTATGCATGATATTAAAATTCAATTTCTCCATGATTGTAATGAAATTCTTTCAATTAATCTAGGATGATAATTCCTAGAATATGGTAGGAAGTCCTCTTTTTATGCTTTGAATGAAATTATTTTATGCATAATTTTTATAAAAATTTTGCCATAGCTCCGCTCCTATGACTGATAAATCTCAATTTTTCTAAGGGATAATGTTTATCATTAAGAAATTAATTAAAATGATTTCTAATTGGATTATTAATCCATAATTAATTGAATCATCAATATACATAAACTAGAAGCATAGAAAAAAGCCATTAATTTGGCCTCAAGCATAGCTTAATCTTGGGTTAAGGAAAAGCTTTATGAAAAGCTTGATTTGGATTGAGAACGGGTCATGAGTATGACCATTTCTTGAGTGAGAGAGAGAATTTACATAAAAATCATTAGAATTTAAACATAAATGAAAATTAACTTCAATAGCATTATGTAACTCTTCACTACTATTCAAACTTCAATAGCATTTAAAAAAAACCATACCAATTAAACTTCTCAAGCTTGAGAGGGGTTGAGAAGAGAGAGACATTGAGAAATTATAGAAAAGAGCAATATTCACTAATTACCTTACAAATTGCTTGATTCTTTGTTCACGGTAGAGGCCCCCAACCAATCAATTGGTTAAGTATGTTGATGGAGCCACTAATGGGGATTGAAGAAAGAAGGAAGCTCCAAAAACTAGTGAATTATTAAATGAATTCACAGTTCTTGGCTTAGGTGGAGTAGAGTAACGATGCATAAACACTATATATTTTTCAACAAGGGGGAGGCTTCTATTTATAGGAAAAATTGAGCTCCTAACCAAACAAACTGATTCTAGAATTTTCTAAATCAGTTTGGTCAATATTTGACCATTTTTAGGTCAGTTAAGCTAACTTTTTGGAACTAGACTTAAATGAGGAGAGAGGAGAGATGAAATATCTCAATTTTTATGAGTTTAAAACTCATTCAAGCATGTGAAATATGCACCTCCTTTAAAGAACTCCCCTTCCTTACATATGTCATATTTTTAATATTGCTCATAGTTTTTTTTTACTAATAAACCTTGTACATTTTCAACTCTTCATCTTATGTGAAATATGCACCTCCTTTAAAGAACTCCCCTTCCTTACATATGTCATACTTTTAATATTGCTCATAATTTTTTACTAATAAACCTTGTACATTTTCAACTCTTCATCTTATGTGAAATATGCACCTCCTTTAAAGAACTCCTCTTCCTTACATATGTCATACTTTTAATATTGCTCATAATTTTTTTACTAATAAACCTTGTACATTTTCAACTCTTCATCTTATGTGAGCATTTACTCATTTTTGGGTATCTTCTTTTTCAAATTGGATTTATCTCCTCCCTACACATGGATTGATGCTATTGGCCCATAGGAACTTTAATTGGACCATAATCCAATTTTTTTTTGAAAATCTAGATCCTTAGACTAAGGTCCTTTATACCTATTTCCAATTAATTCCAATTGCACATTGGAAAATTCTTTTTAAATTTCTGTTTCAGGGGAACTCATCTGAATTATAAGAGATATTTTTCTATCCAAAAATATTCAAAATCTAAATATTCTCTCTCTAGAATATTTTCTCTCTCTAGGTTAAAACAGTCACAAACAAGATCTCTTATATTTCAGAAAAGGAATTGATTACAGGGGAATATACTAAACATCAAAAAGGGTTGGGAGAGGAATCTTACAATGAGGGTAACCTACCCGAGCTCACCGAGAAGCTCAAAATGGTTGTGGTATGATGTGTGCAAGAGCGATGCACGTGTGAGGTGCATGCGCACGGGTTGGTTCCCACCCGAACTTCCATGTTCAAATCGGACTCAGTGGTTCCGCTGTGAGCGACGAGTCGGCTCAAAATGGACTAGGTGTCTAAGATGGTAGACACGGGCACACATGTTTGGTTGATGGACACTCCAATGTATCATTGAGGGGGAGTGTTGAAAGGTAGCGATTGCGGTTGTGCAATGCTACATTGATATGGGTGATGGATGATGGGTGAGTTGTGGAATACCTCGATTAAGAGGGGGTGTTGAGAGATATAATCGCGGTGTAGTGTGTATGTGGGAAAGCACCCTAGAGGTGCAAGATATTACGTGTATGTGTGTATGTGGGAAAGCACTCTAGAAGTGCAAGATATTGTGGTGAGATGGAATGCCACATGTAATATTGTATGGTGTGTGAGTGTTGACCAAAAGAGTGGAAAAGGAGTTGCCACATGGATGATGACATGTAAAGTGGGATAAGGCTAGAGAGCCTATATCATTGTATGGTTCATTGTGATATGCAATACAAGGGAATAGTGTTGAGTGTGCAATCTCTCTCTCTCTCTAGTCATGGAGTTTTTAGTGTGGTTTAATCCACCTTAATCTTATGCTTAATCTATGTCCTTCACCATGATCAATCCCATTTCTAGAATCTTAACATGGTATCAGAGCCAAATGGGCTCTTGGTCATGGGTGATTATTATGTATATTAGTTTGGTTGTGTGTTTCTTTGATTAAGCATTATTTTCAGCTTATTATGAAAAAAATTATGCACACTCATATTATCATTTGGATTTGCATTTGTGAGGATTTGAGAGGAGATTTGCAACAAGGAGGTTGCATAGAAGCTGCCCAAGAGAGTTGCAAATGGAGTTTTGCAACATGGAGAGCTTGCTCATCATCAAAGAAGCCATCTACAAAGCTGAAAATGCAGATTTCAGCATCATGAAGGCTATGGAGTCTTCATAAACAACAAAGAAGCTGCCAAAGAGACAATGGTCTCATGAAAGGTTGGTTTTGTAAAGTTTTGCCTCAGATTTTGGTTGATTTTGAGCATGGAAAAATGCTCAATGTATAAGGGTTGCTTGATGGGATGGAAGAATCCCAAGGTTCTTTGCTTCCAAGCAAAGAGTGGAGGAGGTGCATACTTGTCAAGATAATGGCAAGTGAGATAGTGAACTCAATGGAGTTCACATGTGTGTGCATCAAGAAGAGGATGCACTTGTGAATGTTTGCTCAATGAAGGAGAGCAAAGAAGGGGATGAAAACCTTGGCAGTTTCCACATGTTTATGCACCTATGGTTTCATTTGAGAGACCATTTGAAGAAGCACCCTTACAGTTTGTATGCAAGGAAGTAGCATGCAAGTAGTGAAGCTTGATTTAAAGCTTACAATGGCCGTGTCGGTGGCTATGGTGGAACCTTGGAAGAAGGTTCATTATTGAGGCAAAGAAGTTGTATAGCAAAGGAGCTACATGTGGAGTTTAGAACTTGTGATAGTAGTTTGAACATCCAAAAAGGAAGGGCTACAAGTGATGGCAGTCAGTGCAAAAGAAAGCTAGATTAAAGAGTGTAAAGTAGCAAAAAGCTTCAAGAAAAGCAAGGGTAGCCAAAAGAACGCAGCAAAGCAGAGTGCAGAAGGCGAAAGAAAGCAGCCGCTTCTTCAGACTTGGAGGCAGTGGCATCTTCATGAAGAGGCTACAGAAGAGGGTTGCCTTCTACTCGGACGGGGTTGAGGGCATGCCGGCCGAAGCTGAAGCCCCTGCTCTCGAAGAAGCTGAGGAGCTGGCGGGCGTCCCGACTGATGACGTGGCCGTTGAAGCGGACCGAGTTGGAGTCCAGCGAGAAGCGCCCAGTGATGGTGCCCAGGTCCCGGGAGCAGCCATATTGCTAAGGGTGAGGCTGGACGCTGGGTGCACGAAATGCATAACCAAAGCGCAGACAGGTGGCAAAGCTGCTAAGAGGAAGCAGGTAGCCGAGGAGAGAAGCAGTCGAGGGAAGGAGCCCGCCATAACTGCTGTGCAAAAGCAGTCGAGAGGAAAGAGCAGAAGACCCTGTGTGTGTCAGGGAACCTGACGACTCCAGCAAAATCGAAACGGCGCACAGAAGCGCATTCAACGCGCATACAGAGAATTTCAGAGATTTTCCTTTTAAAATTTTTTTTTTTAATTTAACCCTTATTGGCAATCATTCGCACAACACCACAACATTTATTTTAAAAGGCATTATATGAAAATTATAAAGCCTTGTTCACATGCTTTTGAAAGGCATTATTTGAGAACACATTCACACACAAATAATTTCCAAAGTTTTTTTTGAAGATGTGCAAACACACATCGAGGGTCCCCTGCCGGGTTGCGACCAATGGATTTGTAATTTTATTTTTCACCCAAATATGATGATGGACAATCGTCCACGAGCATGCGTGCTCAAAACACAATTTTTTGTAATCATCCATGGTATGAGGGTAACCTACCCGAGCTCACCGAGAAGCTCAAAATGGTTGTGGTATGATGTGTGCAAGAGCGATGCACGTGTGAGGTGCATGCGCACGGGTTGGTTCCCACCCGAACTTCCATGTTCAAATCGGACTCAGTGGTTCCGCTATGAGCGACGAGTCGGCTCAAAATGGACTAGGTGTCTAAGATGGTAGACACGGGCACACATGTTTGGTTGATGGACACTCCAATGTATCATTGAGGGGGAGTGTTGAAAGGTAGCGATTGCGGTTGTGCAATGCTACATTGATATGGGTGATGGATGATGGGTGAGTTGTGGAATACCTCGATTAAGAGGGGGTGTTGAGAGATATAATCGCGGTGTAGTGTGTATGTGGGAAAGCACCCTAGAGGTGCAAGATATTACGTGTATGTGTGTATGTGGGAAAGCACTCTAGAAGTGCAAGATATTGTGGTGAGATGGAATGCCACATGTAATATTGTATGGTGTGTGAGTGTTGACCAAAAGAGTGGAAAAGGAGTTGCCACATGGATGATGACATGTAAAGTGGGATAAGGCTAGAGAGCCTATATCATTGTATGGTTCATTGTGATATGCAATACAAGGGAATAGTGTTGAGTAACAATATGGTCATTGGAATGCCAAAATTACAGCAGCCAGTCAGTGAAGTATGTGAAGGGTGTGCTCTTGGCAAATTGCACCGTTTACCTTTCAAAAAGGATGGGAAAGGTGATGTGAAAGCAATAAGAGCATTGCAAATAGTACACAGTGATGTTTGTGGCCCCATGAATGTTACTACTCATAGAGGGGCAAGGTACTTTGTTACCTTCATTGATGACTATTCCAGATTTACATGGCTCTTCCTCATGAAGAACAAATCCGAAGTGTTTTATTGGTTCAAGGTATTCAAGGCTATGGCTGAGAATCAGACCAGTTCCAAGATACAAACACTCAACACAGATAGAGGGGGAGAGTACACTTCAGAGGTATTTGCAAGTTATCTCTCTCTCTCTCTAGTCATGGAGTTTTTAGTGTGGTTTAATCCACCTTAATCTTATGCTTAATCTATGTCCTTCACCATGATCAATCCCATTTCTAGAATCTTAACATGGTATCAGAGCCAAATGGGCTCTTGGTCATGGGTGATTATTATGTATATTAGTTTGGTTGTGTGTTTCTTTGATTAAGCATTATTTTCAGCTTATTATGAAAAAAATTATGCACACTCATATTATCATTTGGATTTGCATTTGTGAGGATTTGAGAGGAGATTTGCAAAAAGGAGGTTGCATAGAAGCTGCCCAAGAGAGTTGCAAATGGAGTTTTGCAACATGGAGAGCTTGCTCATCATCAAAGAAGCCATCTACAAGGCTAAAAATGCAGATTTCAGCATCATGAAGGCTATGGAGTCTTCATAAACAACAAAGAAGCTGCCAAAGAGACAATGGTCTCATGAAAGGTTGGTTTTGTAAAGTTTTGCCTCAGATTTTGGTTGATTTTGAGCATGGAAAAATGCTCAATGTATAAGGGTTGCTTGATGGGATGGAAGAATCCCAAGGTTCTTTGCTTCCAAGCAAAGAGTGGAGGAGGTGCATACTTGTCAAGATAATGGCAAGTGAGATAGTGAACTCAATGGAGTTCACATGTGTGTGCATCAAGAAGAGGATGCACTTGTGAATGTTTGCTCAATGAAGGAGAGCAAAGAAGGGGATGAAAACCTTGGCAGTTTCCACATGTTTATGCACCTATGGTTTCATTTGAGAGACCATTTGAAGAATCACCCTTACAGTTTGTATGCAAGGAAGTAGCATGCAAGTAGTGAAGCTTGATTTAAAGCTTACAATGGCCGTGTCGGTGGCTATGGTGGAACCTTGGAAGAAGGTTCAATATTGAGGCAAAGAAGTTGTATAGCAAAGGAGCTACATGTGGAGTTTAGAACTTGTGATAGTAGTTTGAACATCCAAAAAGGAAGGGCTACAAGTGATGGCAGTCAGTGCAAAAGAAAGCTAGATTAAAGAGTGCAAAGTAGCAAAAAGCTTCAAGAAAAGCAAGGGTAGCCAAAAGAACGCAGCAAAGCAGAGTGCAGAAGGCGAAAGAAAGCAGCCGCTTCTTCAGACTTGGAGGCAGTGGCATCTTCATGAAGAGGCTGCAGAAGAGGGTTGCCTTCTACTCGGACGGGGTTGAGGGCATGCCGGCCGGAGCTGAAGCCCCTGCTGTCGAAGAAGCTGAGGAGCTGGCGGCCGTCCCGACTGATGACGTGGCCGTTGAAGCGGACCGAGTTGGAGTCCAGCGAGAAGCGCCCAGTGATGGTGCCCAGGTCCCGGGAGCAGCCATATTGCTAAGGGTGAGGCTGGACGCTGGGTGCACGAAATGCATAACCAAAGCGCAGACAGGTGGCAAAGCTGCTAAGAGGAAGCAGGTAGCCGAGGAGAGAAGCAGTCGAGGGAAGGAGCCCGCCATAACTGCTGTGCAAAAGCAGTCGAGAGGAAAGAGCAGAAGACCCTGTGTGTGTCAGGGAACCTGACGACTCCAGCAAAATCGAAACGGCGCACAGAAGCGCATTCAACGCGCATACAGAGAATTTCAGAGATTTTTCTTTTAAATTTTTTTTTTTAATTTAACCCTTATTGGCAATCATTCACACAACACCACAACATTTATTTTAAAAGGCATTATATGAAAATTATAAAGCCTTGTTCACATGCTTTTGAAAGGCATTATTTGAGAACACATTCACACACAAATAATTTCCAAAGTTTTTTTTGAAGATGTGCAAACACACATCGAGGGTCCCCTGCCGGGTTGCGACCAATGGATTTGTAATTTTATTTTTCACCCAAATATGATGATGGACAATCGTCCACGAGCATGCGTGCTCAAAACACAATTTTTTGTAATCATCCATGGTATGAGGGTAACCTACCCGAGCTCACCGAGAAGCTCAAAATGGTTGTGGTATGATGTGTGCAAGAGCGATGCACGTGTGAGGTGCATGCGCACGGGTTGGTTCCCACCCGAACTTCCATGTTCAAATCGGACTCAGTGGTTCCGCTGTGAGCGACGAGTCGGCTCAAAATGGACTAGGTGTCTAAGATGGTAGACACGGGCACACATGTTTGGTTGATGGACACTCCAATGTATCATTGAGGGGGAGTGTTGAAAGGTAGCGATTGCGGTTGTGCAATGCTACATTGATATGGGTGATGGATGATGGGTGAGTTGTGGAATACCTCGATTAAGAGGGGGTGTTGAGAGATATAATCGCGGTGTAGTGTGTATGTGGGAAAGCACCCTAGAGGTGCAAGATATTACGTGTATGTGTGTATGTGGGAAAGCACTCTAGAAGTGCAAGATATTGTGGTGAGATGGAATGCCACATGTAATATTGTATGGTGTGTGAGTGTTGACCAAAAGAGTGGAAAAGGAGTTGCCACATGGATGATGACATGTAAAGTGGGATAAGGCTAGAGAGCCTATATCATTGTATGGTTCATTGTGATATGCAATACAAGGGAATAGTGTTGAGTGTGCAATCTCTCTCTCTCTCTAGTCATGGAGTTTTTAGTGTGGTTTAATCCACCTTAATCTTATGTTTAATCTATGTCCTTCACCATGATCAATCCCATTTCTAGAATCTTAACATGGTATCAGAGCCAAATGGGCTCTTGGTCATGGGTGATTATTATGTATATTAGTTTGGTTGTGTGTTTCTTTGATTAAGCATTATTTTCAGCTTATTATGAAAAAAATTATGCACACTCATATTATCATTTGGATTTGCATTTGTGAGGATTTGAGAGGAGATTTGCAACAAGGAGGTTGCATAGAAGCTGCCCAAGAGAGTTGCAAATGGAGTTTTGCAACATGGAGAGCTTGCTCATCATCAAAGAAGCCATCTACAAAGCTGAAAATGCAGATTTCAGCATCATGAAGGCTATGGAGTCTTCATAAACAACAAAGAAGCTGCCAAAGAGACAATGGTCTCATGAAAGGTTGGTTTTGTAAAGTTTTGCCTCAGATTTTGGTTGATTTTGAGCATGGAAAAATGCTCAATGTATAAGGGTTGCTTGATGGGATGGAAGAATCCCAAGGTTCTTTGCTTCCAAGCAAAGAGTGGAGGAGGTGCATACTTGTCAAGATAATGGCAAGTGAGATAGTGAACTCAATGGAGTTCACATGTGTGTGCATCAAGAAGAGGATGCACTTGTGAATGTTTGCTCAATGAAGGAGAGCAAAGAAGGGGATGAAAACCTTGGCAGTTTCCACATGTTTATGCACCTATGGTTTCATTTGAGAGACCATTTGAAGAAGCACCCTTACAGTTTGTATGCAAGGAAGTAGCATGCAAGTAGTGAAGCTTGATTTAAAGCTTACAATGGCCGTGTCGGTGGCTATGGTGGAACCTTGGAAGAAGGTTCATTATTGAGGCAAAGAAGTTGTATAGCAAAGGAGCTACATGTGGAGTTTAGAACTTGTGATAGTAGTTTGAACATCCAAAAAGGAAGGGCTACAAGTGATGGCAGTCAGTGCAAAAGAAAGCTAGATTAAAGAGTGCAAAGTAGCAAAAAGCTTCAAGAAAAGCAAGGGTAGCCAAAAGAACGCAGCAAAGCAGAGTGCAGAAGGCGAAAGAAAGCAGCCGCTTCTTCAGACTTGGAGGCAGTGGCATCTTCATGAAGAGGCTACAGAAGAGGGTTGCCTTCTACTCGGACGGGGTTGAGGGCATGCCGGCCGGAGCTGAAGCCCCTGCTCTCGAAGAAGCTGAGGAGCTGGCGGGCGTCCCGACTCATGACGTGGCCGTTGAAGCGGACCGAGTTGGAGTCCAGCGAGAAGCGCCCAGTGATGGTGCCCAGGTCCCGGGAGCAGCCATATTGCTAAGGGTGAGGCTGGACGCTGGGTGCACGAAATGCATAACCAAAGCGCAGACAGGTGGCAAAGCTGCTAAGAGGAAGCAGGTAGCCGAGGAGAGAAGCAGTCGAGGGAAGGAGCCCGCCATAACTGCTGTGCAAAAGCAGTCGAGAGGAAAGAGCAGAAGACCCTGTGTGTGTCAGGGAACCTGACGACTCCAGCAAAATCGAAACGGCGCACAGAAGCGCATTCAACGCGCATACAGAGAATTTCAGAGATTTTCCTTTTAAATTTTTTTTTTTTAATTCAACCCTTATTGGCAATCATTCACACAACACCACAACATTTATTTTAAAAGGCATTATATGAAAATTATAAAGCCTTGTTCACATGCTTTTGAAAGGCATTATTTGAGAACACATTCACACACAAATAATTTCCAAAGTTTTTTTTGAAGATGTGCAAACACACATCGAGGGTCCCCTGCCGGGTTGCGACCAATGGATTTGTAATTTTATTTTTCACCCAAATATGATGATGGACAATCGTCCACGAGCATGCGTGCTCAAAACACAATTTTTTGTAATCATCCATGGTATGAGGGTAACCTACCCGAGCTCACCGAGAAGCTCAAAATGGTTGTGGTATGATGTGTGCAAGAGCGATGCACGTGTGAGGTGCATGCGCACGGGTTGGTTCCCACCCGAACTTCCATGTTCAAATCGGACTCAGTGGTTCCGCTGTGAGCGACGAGTCGGCTCAAAATGGACTAGGTGTCTAAGATGGTAGACACGGGCACACATGTTTGGTTGATGGACACTCCAATGTATCATTGAGGGGGAGTGTTGAAAGGTAGCGATTGCGGTTGTGCAATGCTACATTGATATGGGTGATGGATGATGGGTGAGTTGTGGAATACCTCGATTAAGAGGGGGTGTTGAGAGATATAATCGCGGTGTAGTGTGTATGTGGGAAAGCACCCTAGAGGTGCAAGATATTACGTGTATGTGTGTATGTGGGAAAGCACTCTAGAAGTGCAAGATATTGTGGTGAGATGGAATGCCACATGTAATATTGTATGGTGTGTGAGTGTTGACCAAAAGAGTGGAAAAGGAGTTGCCACATGGACGATGACATGTAAAGTGGGATAAGGCTAGAGAGCCTATATCATTGTATGGTTCATTGTGATATGCAATACAAGGGAATAGTGTTGAGTGTGCAATCTCTCTCTCTCTCTAGTCATGGAGTTTTTAGTGTGGTTTAATCCACCTTAATCTTATGCTTAATCTATGTCCTTCACCATGATCAATCCCATTTCTAGAATCTTAACATGGTATCAGAGCCAAATGGGCTCTTGGTCATGGGTGATTATTATGTATATTAGTTTGGTTGTGTGTTTCTTTGATTAAGCATTATTTTCAGCTTATTATGAAAAAAATTATGCACACTCATATTATCATTTGGATTTGCATTTGTGAGGATTTGAGAGGAGATTTGCAACAAGGAGGTTGCATAGAAGCTGCCCAAGAGAGTTGCAAATGGAGTTTTGCAACATGGAGAGCTTGCTCATCATCAAAGAAGCCATCTACAAAGCTGAAAATGCAGATTTCAGCATCATGAAGGCTATGGAGTCTTCATAAACAACAAAGAAGCTGCCAAAGAGACAATGGTCTCATGAAAGGTTGGTTTTATAAAGTTTTGCCTCAGATTTTGGTTGATTTTGAGCATGGAAAAATGCTCAATGTATAAGGGTTGCTTGATGGGATGGAAGAATCCCAAGGTTCTTTGCTTCCAAGCAAAGAGTGGAGGAGGTGCATACTTGTCAAGATAATGGCAAGTGAGATAGTGAACTCAATGGAGTTCACATGTGTGTGCATCAAGAAGAGGATGCACTTGTGAATGTTTGCTCAATGAAGGAGAGCAAAGAAGGGGATGAAAACCTTGGCAGTTTCCACATGTTTATGCACCTATGGTTTCATTTGAGAGACCATTTGAAGAATCACCCTTACAGTTTGTATGCAAGGAAGTAGCATGCAAGTAGTGAAGCTTGATTTAAAGCTTACAATGGCCGTGTCGGTGGCTATGGTGGAACCTTGGAAGAAGGTTCATTATTGAGGCAAAGAAGTTGTATAGCAAAGGAGCTACATGTGGAGTTTAGAACTTGTGATAGTAGTTTGAACATCCAAAAAGGAAGGGCTACAAGTGATGGCAGTCAGTGCAAAAGAAAGCTAGATTAAAGAGTGCAAAGTAGCAAAAAGCTTCAAGAAAAGCAAGGGTAGCCAAAAGAACGCAGCAAAGCAGAGTGCAGAAGGCGAAAGAAAGCAGCCGCTTCTTCAGACTTGGAGGCAGTGGCATCTTCATGAAGAGGCTACAGAAGAGGGTTGCCTTCTACTCGGACGGGGTTGAGGGCATGCCGGCCGGAGCTGAAGCCCCTGCTCTCGAAGAAGCTGAGGAGCTGGCGGCCGTCCCGACTGATGACGTGGCCGTTGAAGCAGACCGAGTTGGAGTCCAGCGAGAAGCGCCCAGTGATGGTGCCCAGGTCCCGGGAGCAGCCATATTGCTAAGGGTGAGGCTGGACGCTGGGTGCACGAAATGCATAACCAAAGCGCAGACAGGTGGCAAAGCTGCTAAGAGGAAGCAAGTAGCCGAGGAGAGAAGCAGTCGAGGGAAGGAGCCCGCCATAACTGCTGTGCAAAAGCAGTCGAGAGGAAAGAGCAGAAGACCCTGTGTGTGTCAGGGAACCTGACGACTCCAGCAAAATCGAAACGGCGCACAGAAGCGCATTCAACGCGCATACAGAGAATTTCAGAGATTTTCCTTTTAATTTTTTTTTTTTTAATTTAACCCTTATTGGCAATCATTCACACAACACCACAACATTTATTTTAAAAGGCATTATATGAAAATTATAAAGCCTTGTTCACATGCTTTTGAAAGGCATTATTTGAGAACACATTCACACACAAATAATTTCCAAAGTTTTTTTTGAAGATGTGCAAACACACATCGAGGGTCCCCTGCCGGGTTGCGACCAATGGATTTGTAATTTTATTTTTCACCCAAATATGATGATGGACAATCGTCCACGAGCATGCGTGCTCAAAACACAATTTTTTGTAATCATCCATGGTATGAGGGTAACCTACCCGAGCTCACCGAGAAGCTCAAAATGGTTGTGGTATGATGTGTGCAAGAGCGATGCACGTGTGAGGTGCATGCGCACGGGTTGGTTCCCACCCGAACTTCCATGTTCAAATCGGACTCAGTGGTTCCGCTGTGAGCGACGAGTCGGCTCAAAATGGACTAGGTGTCTAAGATGGTAGACACGGGCACACATGTTTGGTTGATGGACACTCCAATGTATCATTGAGGGGGAGTGTTGAAAGGTAGCGATTGCGGTTGTGCAATGCTACATTGATATGGGTGATGGATGATGGGTGAGTTGTGGAATACCTCGATTAAGAGGGGGTGTTGAGAGATATAATCGCGGTGTAGTGTGTATGTGGGAAAGCACCCTAGAGGTGCAAGATATTACGTGTATGTGTGTATGTGGGAAAGCACTCTAGAAGTGCAAGATATTGTGGTGAGATGGAATGCCACATGTAATATTGTATGGTGTGTGAGTGTTGACCAAAAGAGTGGAAAAGGAGTTGCCACATGGACGATGACATGTAAAGTGGGATAAGGCTAGAGAGCCTATATCATTGTATGGTTCATTGTGATATGCAATACAAGGGAATAGTGTTGAGTGTGCAATCTCTCTCTCTCTCTAGTCATGGAGTTTTTAGTGTGGTTTAATCCACCTTAATCTTATGCTTAATCTATGTCCTTCACCATGATCAATCCCATTTCTAGAATCTTAACATGGTATCAGAGCCAAATGGGCTCTTGGTCATGGGTGATTATTATGTATATTAGTTTGGTTGTGTGTTTCTTTGATTAAGCATTATTTTCAGCTTATTATGAAAAAAATTATGCACACTCATATTATCATTTGGATTTGCATTTGTGAGGATTTGAGAGGAGATTTGCAACAAGGAGGTTGCATAGAAGCTGCCCAAGAGAGTTGCAAATGGAGTTTTGCAACATGGAGAGCTTGCTCATCATCAAAGAAGCCATCTACAAAGCTGAAAATGCAGATTTCAGCATCATGAAGGCTATGGAGTCTTCATAAACAACAAAGAAGCTGCCAAAGAGACAATGGTCTCATGAAAGGTTGGTTTTGTAAAGTTTTGCCTCAGATTTTGGTTGATTTTGAGCATGGAAAAATGCTCAATGTATAAGGGTTGCTTGATGGGATGGAAGAATCCCAAGGTTCTTTGCTTCCAAGCAAAGAGTGGAGGAGGTGCATACTTGTCAAGATAATGGCAAGTGAGATAGTGAACTCAATGGAGTTCACATGTGTGTGCATCAAGAAGAGGATGCACTTGTGAATGTTTGCTCAATGAAGGAGAGCAAAGAAGGGGATGAAAACCTTGGCAGTTTCCACATGTTTATGCACCTATGGTTTCATTTGAGAGACCATTTGAAGAAGCACCCTTACAGTTTGTATGCAAGGAAGTAGCATGCAAGTAGTGAAGCTTGATTTAAAGCTTACAATGGCCGTGTCGGTGGCTATGGTGGAACCTTGGAAGAAGGTTCATTATTGAGGCAAAGAAGTTGTATAGCAAAGGAGCTACATGTGGAGTTTAGAACTTGTGATAGTAGTTTGAACATCCAAAAAGGAAGGGCTACAAGTGATGGCAGTCAGTGCAAAAGAAAGCTAGATTAAAGAGTGCAAAGTAGCAAAAAGCTTCAAGAAAAGCAAGGGTAGCCAAAAGAACGCAGCAAAGCAGAGTGCAGAAGGCGAAAGAAAGCAGCCGCTTCTTCAGACTTGGAGGCAGTGGCATCTTCATGAAGAGGCTACAGAAGAGGGTTGCCTTCTACTCGGACGGGGTTGAGGGCATGCCGGCCGGAGCTGAAGCCCCTGCTCTCGAAGAAGCTGAGGAGCTGGCGGCCGTCCCGACTGATGACGTGGCCGTTGAAGCAGACCGAGTTGGAGTCCAGCGAGAAGCGCCCAGTGATGGTGCCCAGGTCCCGGGAGCAGCCATATTGCTAAGGGTGAGGCTGGACGCTGGGTGCACGAAATGCATAACCAAAGCGCAGACAGGTGGCAAAGCTGCTAAGAGGAAGCAGGTAGCCGAGGAGAGAAGCAGTCGAGGGAAGGAGCCCGCCATAACTGCTGTGCAAAAGCAGTCGAGAGGAAAGAGCAGAAGACCCTGTGTGTGTCAGGGAACCTGACGACTCCAGCAAAATCGAAACGGCGCACAGAAGCGCATTCAACGCGCATACAGAGAATTTCAGAGATTTTCCTTTTAAATTTTTTTTTTTTAATTTAACCCTTATTGGCAATCATTCACACAACACCACAACATTTATTTTAAAAGGCATTATATGAAAATTATAAAGCCTTGTTCACATGCTTTTGAAAGGCATTATTTGAGAACACATTCACACACAAATAATTTCCAAAGTTTTTTTTGAAGATGTGCAAACACACATCGAGGGTCCCCTGCCGGGTTGCGACCAATGGATTTGTAATTTTATTTTTCACCCAAATATGATGATGGACAATCGTCCACGAGCATGCGTGCTCAAAACACAATTTTTTGTAATCATCCATGGTATGAGGGTAACCTACCCGAGCTCACCGAGAAGCTCAAAATGGTTGTGGTATGATGTGTGCAAGAGCGATGCACGTGTGAGGTGCATGCGCACGGGTTGGTTCCCACCCGAACTTCCATGTTCAAATCGGACTCAGTGGTTCCGCTGTGAGCGACGAGTCGGCTCAAAATGGACTAGGTGTCTAAGATGGTAGACACGGGCACACATGTTTGGTTGATGGACACTCCAATGTATCATTGAGGGGGAGTGTTGAAAGGTAGCGATTGCGGTTGTGCAATGCTACATTGATATGGGTGATGGATGATGGGTGAGTTGTGGAATACCTCGATTAAGAGGGGGTGTTGAGAGATATAATCGCGGTGTAGTGTGTATGTGGGAAAGCACCCTAGAGGTGCAAGATATTACGTGTATGTGTGTATGTGGGAAAGCACTCTAGAAGTGCAAGATATTGTGGTGAGATGGAATGCCACATGTAATATTGTATGGTGTGTGAGTGTTGACCAAAAGAGTGGAAAAGGAGTTGCCACATGGACGATGACATGTAAAGTGGGATAAGGCTAGAGAGCCTATATCATTGTATGGTTCATTGTGATATGCAATACAAGGGAATAGTGTTGAGTGTGCAATCTCTCTCTCTCTCTAGTCATGGAGTTTTTAGTGTGGTTTAATCCACCTTAATCTTATGCTTAATCTATGTCCTTCACCATGATCAATCCCATTTCTAGAATCTTAACATGGTATCAGAGCCAAATGGGCTCTTGGTCATGGGTGATTATTATGTATATTAGTTTGGTTGTGTGTTTCTTTGATTAAGCATTATTTTCAGCTTATTATGAAAAAAATTATGCACACTCATATTATCATTTGGATTTGCATTTGTGAGGATTTGAGAGGAGATTTGCAACAAGGAGGTTGCATAGAAGCTGCCCAAGAGAGTTGCAAATGGAGTTTTGCAACATGGAGAGCTTGCTCATCATCAAAGAAGCCATCTACAAAGCTGAAAATGCAGATTTCAGCATCATGAAGGCTATGGAGTCTTCATAAACAACAAAGAAGCTGCCAAAGAGACAATGGTCTCATGAAAGGTTGGTTTTGTAAAGTTTTGCCTCAGATTTTGGTTGATTTTGAGCATGGAAAAATGCTCAATGTATAAGGGTTGCTTGATGGGATGGAAGAATCCCAAGGTTCTTTGCTTCCAAGCAAAGAGTGGAGGAGGTGCATACTTGTCAAGATAATGGCAAGTGAGATAGTGAACTCAATGGAGTTCACATGTGTGTGCATCAAGAAGAGGATGCACTTGTGAATGTTTGCTCAATGAAGGAGAGCAAAGAAGGGGATGAAAACCTTGGCAGTTTCCACATGTTTATGCACCTATGGTTTCATTTGAGAGACCATTTGAAGAATCACCCTTACAGTTTGTATGCAAGGAAGTAGCATGCAAGTAGTGAAGCTTGATTTAAAGCTTACAATGGCCGTGTCGGTGGCTATGGTGGAACCTTGGAAGAAGGTTCATTATTGAGGCAAAGAAGTTGTATAGCAAAGGAGCTACATGTGGAGTTTAGAACTTGTGATAGTAGTTTGAACATCCAAAAAGGAAGGGCTACAAGTGATGGCAGTCAGTGCAAAAGAAAGCTAGATTAAAGAGTGCAAAGTAGCAAAAAGCTTCAAGAAAAGCAAGGGTAGCCAAAAGAACGCAGCAAAGCAGAGTGCAGAAGGCGAAAGAAAGCAGCCGCTTCTTCAGACTTGGAGGCAGTGGCATCTTCATGAAGAGGCTACAGAAGAGGGTTGCCTTCTACTCGGACGGGGTTGAGGGCATGCCGGCCGGAGCTGAAGCCCCTGCTCTCGAAGAAGCTGAGGAGCTGGCGGCCGTCCCGACTGATGACGTGGCCGTTGAAGCAGACCGAGTTGGAGTCCAGCGAGAAGCGCCCAGTGATGGTGCCCAGGTCCCGGGAGCAGCCATATTGCTAAGGGTGAGGCTGGACGCTGGGTGCACGAAATGCATAACCAAAGCGCAGACAGGTGGCAAAGCTGCTAAGAGGAAGCAGGTAGCCGAGGAGAGAAGCAGTCGAGGGAAGGAGCCCGCCATAACTGCTGTGCAAAAGCAGTCGAGAGGAAAGAGCAGAAGACCCTGTGTGTGTCAGGGAACCTGACGACTCCAGCAAAATCGAAACGGCGCACAGAAGCGCATTCAACGCGCATACAGAGAATTTCAGAGATTTTCCTTTTAAATTTTTTTTTTAAATTTAACCCTTATTGGCAATCATTCACACAACACCACAACATTTATTTTAAAAGGCATTATATGAAAATTATAAAGCCTTGTTCACATGCTTTTGAAAGGCATTATTTGAGAACACATTCACACACAAATAATTTCCAAAGTTTTTTTTGAAGATGTGCAAACACACATCGAGGGTCCCCTGCCGGGTTGCGACCAATGGATTTGTAATTTTATTTTTCACCCAAATATGATGATGGACAATCGTCCACGAGCATGCGTGCTCAAAACACAATTTTTTGTAATCATCCATGGTATGAGGGTAACCTACCCGAGCTCACCGAGAAGCTCAAAATGGTTGTGGTATGATGTGTGCAAGAGCGATGCACGTGTGAGGTGCATGCGCACGGGTTGGTTCCCACCCGAACTTCCATGTTCAAATCGGACTCAGTGGTTCCGCTGTGAGCGACGAGTCGGCTCAAAATGGACTAGGTGTCTAAGATGGTAGACACGGGCACACATGTTTGGTTGATGGACACTCCAATGTATCATTGAGGGGGAGTGTTGAAAGGTAGCGATTGCGGTTGTGCAATGCTACATTGATATGGGTGATGGATGATGGGTGAGTTGTGGAATACCTCGATTAAGAGGGGGTGTTGAGAGATATAATCGCGGTGTAGTGTGTATGTGGGAAAGCACCCTAGAGGTGCAAGATATTACGTGTATGTGTGTATGTGGGAAAGCACTCTAGAAGTGCAAGATATTGTGGTGAGATGGAATGCCACATGTAATATTGTATGGTGTGTGAGTGTTGACCAAAAGAGTGGAAAAGGAGTTGCCACATGGACGATGACATGTAAAGTGGGATAAGGCTAGAGAGCCTATATCATTGTATGGTTCATTGTGATATGCAATACAAGGGAATAGTGTTGAGTGTGCAATCTCTCTCTCTCTCTAGTCATGGAGTTTTTAGTGTGGTTTAATCCACCTTAATCTTATGCTTAATCTATGTCCTTCACCATGATCAATCCCATTTCTAGAATCTTAACATGGTATCAGAGCCAAATGGGCTCTTGGTCATGGGTGATTATTATGTATATTAGTTTGGTTGTGTGTTTCTTTGATTAAGCATTATTTTCAGCTTATTATGAAAAAAATTATGCACACTCATATTATCATTTGGATTTGCATTTGTGAGGATTTGAGAGGAGATTTGCAACAAGGAGGTTGCATAGAAGCTGCCCAAGAGAGTTGCAAATGGAGTTTTGCAACATGGAGAGCTTGCTCATCATCAAAGAAGCCATCTACAAAGCTGAAAATGCAGATTTCAGCATCATGAAGGCTATGGAGTCTTCATAAACAACAAAGAAGCTGCCAAAGAGACAATGGTCTCATGAAAGGTTGGTTTTGTAAAGTTTTGCCTCAGATTTTGGTTGATTTTGAGCATGGAAAAATGCTCAATGTATAAGGGTTGCTTGATGGGATGGAAGAATCCCAAGGTTCTTTGCTTCCAAGCAAAGAGTGGAGGAGGTGCATACTTGTCAAGATAATGGCAAGTGAGATAGTGAACTCAATGGAGTTCACATGTGTGTGCATCAAGAAGAGGATGCACTTGTGAATGTTTGCTCAATGAAGGAGAGCAAAGAAGGGGATGAAAACCTTGGCAGTTTCCACATGTTTATGCACCTATGGTTTCATTTGAGAGACCATTTGAAGAAGCACCCTTACAGTTTGTATGCAAGGAAGTAGCATGCAAGTAGTGAAGCTTGATTTAAAGCTTACAATGGCCGTGTCGGTGGCTATGGTGGAACCTTGGAAGAAGGTTCATTATTGAGGCAAAGAAGTTGTATAGCAAAGGAGCTACATGTGGAGTTTAGAACTTGTGATAGTAGTTTGAACATCCAAAAAGGAAGGGCTACAAGTGATGGCAGTCAGTGCAAAAGAAAGCTAGATTAAAGAGTGTAAAGTAGCAAAAAGCTTCAAGAAAAGCAAGGGTAGCCAAAAGAACGCAGCAAAGCAGAGTGCAGAAGGCGAAAGAAAGCAGCCGCTTCTTCAGACTTGGAGGCAGTGGCATCTTCATGAAGAGGCTGCAGAAGAGGGTTGCCTTCTACTCGGACGGGGTTGAGGGCATGCCGGCCGGAGCTGAAGCCCCTGCTCTCGAAGAAGCTGAGGAGCTGGCGGGCGTCCCGACTGATGACGTGGCCGTTGAAGCGGACCGAGTTGGAGTCCAGCGAGAAGCGCCCAGTGATGGTGCCCAGGTCCCGGGAGCAGCCATATTGCTAAGGGTGAGGCTGGACGCTGGGTGCACGAAATGCATAACCAAAGCGCAGACAGGTGGCAAAGCTGCTAAGAGGAAGCAGGTAGCCGAGGAGAGAAGCAGTCGAGGGAAGGAGCCCGCCATAACTGCTGTGCAAAAGCAGTCGAGAGGAAAGAGCAGAAGACCCTGTGTGTGTCAGGGAACCTGACGACTCCAGCAAAATCGAAACGGCGCACAGAAGCGCATTCAACGCGCATACAGAGAATTTCAGAGATTTTCCTTTTAAAATTTTTTTTTTTAATTCAACCCTTATTGGCAATCATTCACACAACACCACAACATTTATTTTAAAAGGCATTATATGAAAATTATAAAGCCTTGTTCACATGCTTTTGAAAGGCATTATTTGAGAACACATTCACACACAAATAATTTCCAAAGTTTTTTTTGAAGATGTGCAAACACACATCGAGGGTCCCCTGCCGGGTTGCGACCAATGGATTTGTAATTTTATTTTTCACCCAAATATGATGATGGACAATCGTCCACGAGCATGCGTGCTCAAAACACAATTTTTTGTAATCATCCATGGTATGAGGGTAACCTACCCGAGCTCACCGAGAAGCTCAAAATGGTTGTGGTATGATGTGTGCAAGAGCGATGCACGTGTGAGGTGCATGCGCACGGGTTGGTTCCCACCCGAACTTCCATGTTCAAATCGGACTCAGTGGTTCCGCTGTGAGCGACGAGTCGGCTCAAAATGGACTAGGTGTCTAAGATGGTAGACACGGGCACACATGTTTGGTTGATGGACACTCCAATGTATCATTGAGGGGGAGTGTTGAAAGGTAGCGATTGCGGTTGTGCAATGCTACATTGATATGGGTGATGGATGATGGATGAGTTGTGGAATACCTCGATTAAGAGGGGGTGTTGAGAGATATAATCGCGGTGTAGTGTGTATGTGGGAAAGCACCCTAGAGGTGCAAGATATTACGTGTATGTGTGTATGTGGGAAAGCACTCTAGAAGTGCAAGAGTGTAAAGTAGATGGAATGCCACATGTAATATTGTATGGTGTGTGAGTGTTGACCAAAAGAGTGGAAAAGGAGTTGCCACATGGATGATGACATGTAAAGTGGGATAAGGCTAGAGAGCCTATATCATTGTATGGTTCATTGTGATATGCAATACAAGGGAATAGTGTTGAGTGTGCAATCTCTCTCTCTCTCTAGTCATGGAGTTTTTAGTGTGGTTTAATCCACCTTAATCTTATGCTTAATCTATGTCCTTCACCATGATCAATCCCATTTCTAGAATCTTAACATGGTATCAGAGCCAAATGGGCTCTTGGTCATGGGTGATTATTATGTATATTAGTTTGGTTGTGTGTTTCTTTGATTAAGCATTATTTTCAGCTTATTATGAAAAAAATTATGCACACTCATATTATCATTTGGATTTGCATTTGTGAGGATTTGAGAGGAGATTTGCAACAAGGAGGTTGCATAGAAGCTGCCCAAGAGAGTTGCAAATGGAGTTTTGCAACATGGAGAGCTTGCTCATCATCAAAGAAGCCATCTACAAAGCTGAAAATGCAGATTTCAGCATCATGAAGGCTATGGAGTCTTCATAAACAACAAAGAAGCTGCCAAAGAGACAATGGTCTCATGAAAGGTTGGTTTTGTAAAGTTTTGCCTCAGATTTTGGTTGATTTTGAGCATGGAAAAATGCTCAATGTATAAGGGTTGCTTGATGGGATGGAAGAATCCCAAGGTTCTTTGCTTCCAAGCAAAGAGTGGAGGAGGTGCATACTTGTCAAGATAATGGCAAGTGAGATAGTGAACTCAATGGAGTTCACATGTGTGTGCATCAAGAAGAGGATGCACTTGTGAATGTTTGCTCAATGAAGGAGAGCAAAGAAGGGGATGAAAACCTTGGCAGTTTCCACATGTTTATGCACCTATGGTTTCATTTGAGAGACCATTTGAAGAAGCACCCTTACAGTTTGTATGCAAGGAAGTAGCATGCAAGTAGTGAAGCTTGATTTAAAGCTTACAATGGCCGTGTCGGTGGCTATGGTGGAACCTTGGAAGAAGGTTCATTATTGAGGCAAAGAAGTTGTATAGCAAAGGAGCTACATGTGGAGTTTAGAACTTGTGATAGTAGTTTGAACATCCAAAAAGGAAGGGCTACAAGTGATGGCAGTCAGTGCAAAAGAAAGCTAGATTAAAGAGTGTAAAGTAGCAAAAAGCTTCAAGAAAAGCAAGGGTAGCCAAAAGAACGCAGCAAAGCAGAGTGCAGAAGGCGAAAGAAAGCAGCCGCTTCTTCAGACTTGGAGGCAGTGGCATCTTCATGAAGAGGCTGCAGAAGAGGGTTGCCTTCTACTCGGACGGGGTTGAGGGCATGCCGGCCGGAGCTGAAGCCCCTGCTCTCGAAGAAGCTGAGGAGCTGGCGGGCGTCCCGACTGATGACGTGGCCGTTGAAGCGGACCGAGTTGGAGTCCAGCGAGAAGCGCCCAGTGATGGTGCCCAGGTCCCGGGAGCAGCCATATTGCTAAGGGTGAGGCTGGACGCTGGGTGCACGAAATGCATAACCAAAGCGCAGACAGGTGGCAAAGCTGCTAAGAGGAAGCAGGTAGCCGAGGAGAGAAGCAGTCGAGGGAAGGAGCCCGCCATAACTGCTGTGCAAAAGCAGTCGAGAGGAAAGAGCAGAAGACCCTGTGTGTGTCAGGGAACCTGACGACTCCAGCAAAATCGAAACGGCGCACAGAAGCGCATTCAACGCGCATACAGAGAATTTCAGAGATTTTCCTTTTAAAATTTTTTTTTTTAATTCAACCCTTATTGGCAATCATTCACACAACACCACAACATTTATTTTAAAAGGCATTATATGAAAATTATAAAGCCTTGTTCACATGCTTTTGAAAGGCATTATTTGAGAACACATTCACACACAAATAATTTCCAAAGTTTTTTTTGAAGATGTGCAAACACACATCGAGGGTCCCCTGCCGGGTTGCGACCAATGGATTTGTAATTTTATTTTTCACCCAAATATGATGATGGACAATCGTCCACGAGCATGCGTGCTCAAAACACAATTTTTTGTAATCATCCATGGTATGAGGGTAACCTACCCGAGCTCACCGAGAAGCTCAAAATGGTTGTGGTATGATGTGTGCAAGAGCGATGCACGTGTGAGGTGCATGCGCACGGGTTGGTTCCCACCCGAACTTCCATGTTCAAATCGGACTCAGTGGTTCCGCTGTGAGCGACGAGTCGGCTCAAAATGGACTAGGTGTCTAAGATGGTAGACACGGGCACACATGTTTGGTTGATGGACACTCCAATGTATCATTGAGGGGGAGTGTTGAAAGGTAGCGATTGCGGTTGTGCAATGCTACATTGATATGGGTGATGGATGATGGATGAGTTGTGGAATACCTCGATTAAGAGGGGGTGTTGAGAGATATAATCGCGGTGTAGTGTGTATGTGGGAAAGCACCCTAGAGGTGCAAGATATTACGTGTATGTGTGTATGTGGGAAAGCACTCTAGAAGTGCAAGAGTGTAAAGTAGCAAAAAGCTTCAAGAAAAGCAAGGGTAGCCAAAAGAACGCAGCAAAGCAGAGTGCAGAAGGCGAAAGAAAGCAGCCGCTTCTTCAGACTTGGAGGCAGTGGCATCTTCATGAAGAGGCTGCAGAAGAGGGTTGCCTTCTACTCGGACGGGGTTGAGGGCATGCCGGCCGGAGCTGAAGCCCCTGCTCTCGAAGAAGCTGAGGAGCTGGCGGGCGTCCCGACTGATGACGTGGCCGTTGAAGCGGACCGAGTTGGAGTCCAGCGAGAAGCGCCCAGTGATGGTGCCCAGGTCCCGGGAGCAGCCATATTGCTAAGGGTGAGGCTGGACGCTGGGTGCACGAAATGCATAACCAAAGCGCAGACAGGAGGCAAAGCTGCTAAGAGGAAGCAGGTAGCCGAGGAGAGAAGCAGTCGAGGGAAGGAGCCCGCCATAACTGCTGTGCAAAAGCAGTCAAGAGGAAAGAGCAGAAGACCCTGTGTGTGTCAGGGAACCTGACGACTCCAGCAAAATCGAAACGGCGCACAGAAGCGCATTCAACGCGCATACAGAGAATTTCAGAGATTTTCCTTTTAAAATTTTTTTTTTTAATTTAACCCTTATTGGCAATCATTCACACAACACCACAACATTTATTTTAAAAGGCATTATATGAAAATTATAAAGCCTTGTTCACATGCTTTTGAAAGGCATTATTTGAGAACACATTCACACACAAATAATTTCCAAAGTTTTTTTTGAAGATGTGCAAACACACATCGAGGGTCCCCTGCCGGGTTGCGACCAATGGATTTGTAATTTTATTTTTCACCCAAATATGATGATGGACAATCGTCCACGAGCATGCGTGCTCAAAACACAATTTTTTGTAATCATCCATGGTATGAGGGTAACCTACCCGAGCTCACCGAGAAGCTCAAAATGGTTGTGGTATGATGTGTGCAAGAGCGATGCACGTGTGAGGTGCATGCGCACGGGTTGGTTCCCACCCGAACTTCCATGTTCAAATCGGACTCAGTGGTTCCGCTGTGAGCGACGAGTTGGCTCAAAATGGACTAGGTGTCTAAGATGGTAGACACGGGCACACATGTTTGGTTGATGGACACTCCAATGTATCATTGAGGGGGAGTGTTGAAAGGTAGCGATTGCGATTGTGCAATGCTACATTGATATGGGTGATGGATGATGGGTGAGTTGTGGAATACCTCGATTAAGAGGGGGTGTTGAGAGATATAATCGCGGTGTAGTGTGTATGTGGGAAAGCACCCTAGAGGTGCAAGATATTACGTGTATGTGTGTATGTGGGAAAGCACTCTAGAAGTGCAAGATATTGTGGTGAGATGGAATGCCACATGTAATATTGTATGGTGTGTGAGTGTTGACCAAAAGAGTGGAAAAGGAGTTGCCACATGGATGATGACATGTAAAGTGGGATAAGGCTAGAGAGCCTATATCATTGTATGGTTCATTGTGATATGCAATACAAGGGAATAGTGTTGAGTGTGCAATCTCTCTCTCTCTCTAGTCATGGAGTTTTTAGTGTGGTTTAATCCACCTTAATCTTATGCTTAATCTATGTCCTTCACCATGATCAATCCCATTTCTAGAATCTTAACATGGTATCAGAGCCAAATGGGCTCTTGGTCATGGGTGATTATTATGTATATTAGTTTGGTTGTGTGTTTCTTTGATTAAGCATTATTTTCAGCTTATTATGAAAAAAATTATGCACACTCATATTATCATTTGGATTTGCATTTGTGAGGATTTGAGAGGAGATTTGCAACAAGGAGGTTGCATAGAAGCTGCCCAAGAGAGTTGCAAATGGAGTTTTGCAACATGGAGAGCTTGCTCATCATCAAAGAAGCCATCTACAAAGCTGAAAATGCAGATTTCAGCATCATGAAGGCTATGGAGTCTTCATAAACAACAAAGAAGCTGCCAAAGAGACAATGGTCTCATGAAAGGTTGGTTTTGTAAAGTTTTGCCTCAGATTTTGGTTGATTTTGAGCATGGAAAAATGCTCAATGTATAAGGGTTGCTTGATGGGATGGAAGAATCCCAAGGTTCTTTGCTTCCAAGCAAAGAGTGGAGGAGGTGCATACTTGTCAAGATAATGGCAAGTGAGATAGTGAACTCAATGGAGTTCACATGTGTGTGCATCAAGAAGAGGATGCACTTGTGAATGTTTGCTCAATGAAGGAGAGCAAAGAAGGGGATGAAAACCTTGGCAGTTTCCACATGTTTATGCACCTATGGTTTCATTTGAGAGACCATTTGAAGAAGCACCCTTACAGTTTGTATGCAAGGAAGTAGCATGCAAGTAGTGAAGCTTGATTTAAAGCTTACAATGGCCGTGTCGGTGGCTATGGTGGAACCTTGGAAGAAGTTTCATTATTGAGGCAAAGAAGTTGTATAGCAAAGGAGCTACATGTGGAGTTTAGAACTTGTGATAGTAGTTTGAACATCCAAAAAGGAAGGGCTACAAGTGATGGCAGTCAGTGCAAAAGAAAGCTAGATTAAAGAGTGTAAAGTAGCAAAAAGCTTCAAGAAAAGCAAGGGTAGCCAAAAGAACGCAGCAAAGCAGAGTGCAGAAGGCGAAAGAAAGCAGCCGCTTCTTCAGACTTGGAGGCAGTGGCATCTTCATGAAGAGGCTGCAGAAGAGGGTTGCCTTCTACTCGGACGGGGTTGAGGGCATGCCGGCCGGAGCTGAAGCCCCTGCTCTCGAAGAAGCTGAGGAGCTGGCGGGCGTCCCGACTGATGACGTGGCCGTTGAAGCGGACCGAGTTGGAGTCCAGCGAGAAGCGCCCAGTGATGGTGCCCAGGTCCCGGGAGCAGCCATATTGCTAAGGGTGAGGCTGGACGCTGGGTGCACGAAATGCATAACCAAAGCGCAGACAGGTGGCAAAGCTGCTAAGAGGAAGCAGGTAGCCGAGGAGAGAAGAAGTCGAGGGAAGGAGCCCGCCATAACTGCTGTGCAAAAGCAGTCGAGAGGAAAGAGCAGAAGACCCTGTGTGTGTCAGGGAACCTGACGACTCCAGCAAAATCGAAACGGCGCACAGAAGCGCATTCAACACGCATACAGAGAATTTCAGAGATTTTCCTTTTAAAATTTTTTTTTTTAATTTAACCCTTATTGGCAATCATTCACACAACACCACAACATTTATTTTAAAAGGCATTATATGAAAATTATAAAGCCTTGTTCACATGCTTTTGAAAGGCATTATTTGAGAACACATTCACACACAAATAATTTCCAAAGTTTTTTTTGAAGATGTGCAAACACACATCGAGGGTCCCCTGCCGGGTTGCGACCAATGGATTTGTAACTTTATTTTTCACCCAAATATGATGATGGACAATCGTCCACGAGCATGCGTGCTCAAAACACAATTTTTTGTAATCATCCATGGTATGAGGGTAACCTACCCGAGCTCACCGAGAAGCTCAAAATGGTTGTGGTATGATGTGTGCAAGAGCGATGCACGTGTGAGGTGCATGCGCACGGGTTGGTTCCCACCCGAACTTCCATGTTCAAATCGGACTCAGTGGTTCCGCTGTGAGCGACGAGTTGGCTCAAAATGGACTAGGTGTCTAAGATGGTAGACACGGGCACACATGTTTGGTTGATGGACACTCCAATGTATCATTGAGGGGGAGTGTTGAAAGGTAGCGATTGCGGTTGTGCAATGCTACATTGATATGGGTGATGGATGATGGATGAGTTGTGGAATACCTCGATTAAGAGGGGGTGTTGAGAGATATAATCGCGGTGTAGTGTGTATGTGGGAAAGCACCCTAGAGGTGCAAGATATTACGTGTATGTGTGTATGTGGGAAAGCACTCTAGAAGTGCAAGATATTGTGGTGAGATGGAATGCCACATGTAATATTGTATGGTGTGTGAGTGTTGACCAAAAGAGTGGAAAAGGAGTTGCCACATGGATGATGACATGTAAAGTGGGATAAGGCTAGAGAGCCTATATCATTGTATGGTTCATTGTGATATGCAATACAAGGGAATAGTGTTGAGTGTGCAATCTCTCTCTCTCTCTAGTCATGGAGTTTTTAGTGTGGTTTAATCCACCTTAATCTTATGCTTAATCTATGTCCTTCACCATGATCAATCCCATTTCTAGAATCTTAACATGGTATCAGAGCCAAATGGGCTCTTGGTCATGGGTGATTATTATGTATATTAGTTTGGTTGTGTGTTTCTTTGATTAAGCATTATTTTCAGCTTATTATGAAAAAAATTATGCACACTCATATTATCATTTGGATTTGCATTTGTGAGGATTTGAGAGGAGATTTGCAACAAGGAGGTTGCATAGAAGCTGCCCAAGAGAGTTGCAAATGGAGTTTTGCAACATGGAGAGCTTGCTCATCATCAAAGAAGCCATCTACAAAGCTGAAAATGCAGATTTCAGCATCATGAAGGCTATGGAGTCTTCATAAACAACAAAGAAGCTGCCAAAGAGACAATGGTCTCATGAAAGGTTGGTTTTGTAAAGTTTTGCCTCAGATTTTGGTTGATTTTGAGCATGGAAAAATGCTCAATGTATAAGGGTTGCTTGATGGGATGGAAGAATCCCAAGGTTCTTTGCTTCCAAGCAAAGAGTGGAGGAGGTGCATACTTGTCAAGATAATGGCAAGTGAGATAGTGAACTCAATGGAGTTCACATGTGTGTGCATCAAGAAGAGGATGCACTTGTGAATGTTTGCTCAATGAAGGAGAGCAAAGAAGGGGATGAAAACCTTGGCAGTTTCCACATGTTTATGCACCTATGGTTTCATTTGAGAGACCATTTGAAGAAGCACCCTTACAGTTTGTATGCAAGGAAGTAGCATGCAAGTAGTGAAGCTTGATTTAAAGCTTACAATGGCCGTGTCGGTGGCTATGGTGGAACCTTGGAAGAAGTTTCATTATTGAGGCAAAGAAGTTGTATAGCAAAGGAGCTACATGTGGAGTTTAGAACTTGTGATAGTAGTTTGAACATCCAAAAAGGAAGGGCTACAAGTGATGGCAGTCAGTGCAAAAGAAAGCTAGATTAAAGAGTGTAAAGTAGCAAAAAGCTTCAAGAAAAGCAAGGGTAGCCAAAAGAACGCAGCAAAGCAGAGTGCAGAAGGCGAAAGAAAGCAGCCGCTTCTTCAGACTTGGAGGCAGTGGCATCTTCATGAAGAGGCTGCAGAAGAGGGTTGCCTTCTACTCGGACGGGGTTGAGGGCATGCCGGCCGGAGCTGAAGCCCCTGCTCTCGAAGAAGCTGAGGAGCTGGCGGGCGTCCCGACTGATGACGTGGCCGTTGAAGCGGACCGAGTTGGAGTCCAGCGAGAAGCGCCCAGTGATGGTGCCCAGGTCCCGGGAGCAGCCATATTGCTAAGGGTGAGGCTGGACGCTGGGTGCACGAAATGCATAACCAAAGCGCAGACAGGTGGCAAAGCTGCTAAGAGGAAGCAGGTAGCCGAGGAGAGAAGAAGTCGAGGGAAGGAGCCCGCCATAACTGCTGTGCAAAAGCAGTCGAGAGGAAAGAGCAGAAGACCCTGTGTGTGTCAGGGAACCTGACGACTCCAGCAAAATCGAAACGGCGCACAGAAGCGCATTCAACACGCATACAGAGAATTTCAGAGATTTTCCTTTTAAAATTTTTTTTTTTAATTTAACCCTTATTGGCAATCATTCACACAACACCACAACATTTATTTTAAAAGGCATTATATGAAAATTATAAAGCCTTGTTCACATGCTTTTGAAAGGCATTATTTGAGAACACATTCACACACAAATAATTTCCAAAGTTTTTTTTGAAGATGTGCAAACACACATCGAGGGTCCCCTGCCGGGTTGCGACCAATGGATTTGTAACTTTATTTTTCACCCAAATATGATGATGGACAATCGTCCACGAGCATGCGTGCTCAAAACACAATTTTTTGTAATCATCCATGGTATGAGGGTAACCTACCCGAGCTCACCGAGAAGCTCAAAATGGTTGTGGTATGATGTGTGCAAGAGCGATGCACGTGTGAGGTGCATGCGCACGGGTTGGTTCCCACCCGAACTTCCATGTTCAAATCGGACTCAGTGGTTCCGCTGTGAGCGACGAGTTGGCTCAAAATGGACTAGGTGTCTAAGATGGTAGACACGGGCACACATGTTTGGTTGATGGACACTCCAATGTATCATTGAGGGGGAGTGTTGAAAGGTAGCGATTGCGGTTGTGCAATGCTACATTGATATGGGTGATGGATGATGGATGAGTTGTGGAATACCTCGATTAAGAGGGGGTGTTGAGAGATATAATCGCGGTGTAGTGTGTATGTGGGAAAGCACCCTAGAGGTGCAAGATATTACGTGTATGTGTGTATGTGGGAAAGCACTCTAGAAGTGCAAGATATTGTGGTGAGATGGAATGCCACATGTAATATTGTATGGTGTGTGAGTGTTGACCAAAAGAGTGGAAAAGGAGTTGCCACATGGATGATGACATGTAAAGTGGGATAAGGCTAGAGAGCCTATATCATTGTATGGTTCATTGTGATATGCAATACAAGGGAATAGTGTTGAGTGTGCAATCTCTCTCTCTCTCTAGTCATGGAGTTTTTAGTGTGGTTTAATCCACCTTAATCTTATGCTTAATCTATGTCCTTCACCATGATCAATCCCATTTCTAGAATCTTAACATGGTATCAGAGCCAAATGGGCTCTTGGTCATGGGTGATTATTATGTATATTAGTTTGGTTGTGTGTTTCTTTGATTAAGCATTATTTTCAGCTTATTATGAAAAAAATTATGCACACTCATATTATCATTTGGATTTGCATTTGTGAGGATTTGAGAGGAGATTTGCAACAAGGAGGTTGCATAGAAGCTGCCCAAGAGAGTTGCAAATGGAGTTTTGCAACATGGAGAGCTTGCTCATCATCAAAGAAGCCATCTACAAAGCTGAAAATGCAGATTTCAGCATCATGAAGGCTATGGAGTCTTCATAAACAACAAAGAAGCTGCCAAAGAGACAATGGTCTCATGAAAGGTTGGTTTTGTAAAGTTTTGCCTCAGATTTTGGTTGATTTTGAGCATGGAAAAATGCTCAATGTATAAGGGTTGCTTGATGGGATGGAAGAATCCCAAGGTTCTTTGCTTCCAAGCAAAGAGTGGAGGAGGTGCATACTTGTCAAGATAATGGCAAGTGAGATAGTGAACTCAATGGAGTTCACATGTGTGTGCATCAAGAAGAGGATGCACTTGTGAATGTTTGCTCAATGAAGGAGAGCAAAGAAGGGGATGAAAACCTTGGCAGTTTCCACATGTTTATGCACCTATGGTTTCATTTGAGAGACCATTTGAAGAAGCACCCTTACAGTTTGTATGCAAGGAAGTAGCATGCAAGTAGTGAAGCTTGATTTAAAGCTTACAATGGCCGTGTCGGTGGCTATGGTGGAACCTTGGAAGAAGGTTCATTATTGAGGCAAAGAAGTTGTATAGCAAAGGAGCTACATGTGGAGTTTAGAACTTGTGATAGTAGTTTGAACATCCAAAAAGGAAGGGCTACAAGTGATGGCAGTCAGTGCAAAAGAAAGCTAGATTAAAGAGTGTAAAGTAGCAAAAAGCTTCAAGAAAAGCAAGGGTAGCCAAAAGAACGCAGCAAAGCAGAGTGCAGAAGGCGAAAGAAAGCAGCCGCTTCTTCAGACTTGGAGGCAGTGGCATCTTCATGAAGAGGATGCAGAAGAGGGTTGCCTTCTACTCGGACGGGGTTGAGGGCATGCCGGCCGGAGCTGAAGCCCCTGCTCTCGAAGAAGCTGAGGAGCTGGCGGGCGTCCCGACTGATGACGTGGCCGTTGAAGCGGACCGAGTTGGAGTCCAGCGAGAAGCGCCCAGTGATGGTGCCTAGGTCCCGGGAGCAGCCATATTGCTAAGGGTGAGGCTGGACGCTGGGTGCACGAAATGCATAACCAAAGCGCAGACAGGTGGCAAAGCTGCTAAGAGGAAGCAGGTAGCCGAGGAGAGAAGCAGTCGAGGGAAGGAGCCCGCCATAACTGCTGTGCAAAAGCAGTCGAGAGGAAAGAGCAGAAGACCCTGTGTGTGTCAGGGAACCTGACGACTCCAGCAAAATCGAAACGGCGCACAGAAGCGCATTCAACGCGCATACAGAGAATTTCAGAGATTTTCCTTTTAAAATATTTTTTTTTAATTTAACCCTTATTGGCAATCATTCACACAACACCACAACATTTATTTTAAAAGGCATTATATGAAAATTATAAAGCCTTGTTCACATGCTTTTGAAAGGCATTATTTGAGAACACATTCACACACAAATAATTTCCAAAGTTTTTTTTGAAGATGTGCAAACACACATCGAGGGTCCCCTGCCGGGTTGCGACCAATGGATTTGTAACTTTATTTTTCACCCAAATATGATGATGGACAATCGTCCACGAGCATGCGTGCTCAAAACACAATTTTTTGTAATCATCCATGGTATGAGGGTAACCTACCCGAGCTCACCGAGAAGCTCAAAATGGTTGTGGTATGATGTGTGCAAGAGCGATGCACGTGTGAGGTGCATGCGCACGGGTTGGCTCCCACCCGAACTTCCATGTTCAAATCGGACTCAGTGGTTCCGCTGTGAGCGACGAGTTGGCTCAAAATGGACTAGGTGTCTAAGATGGTAGACACGGGCACACATGTTTGGTTGATGGACACTCCAATGTATCATTGAGGGGGAGTGTTGAAAGGTAGCGATTGCGGTTGTGCAATGCTACATTGATATGGGTGATGGATGATGGATGAGTTGTGGAATACCTCGATTAAGAGGGGGTGTTGAGAGATATAATCGCGGTGTAGTGTGTATGTGGGAAAGCACCCTAGAGGTGCAAGATATTACGTGTATGTGTGTATGTGGGAAAGCACTCTAGAAGTGCAAGATATTGTGGTGAGATGGAATGCCACATGTAATATTGTATGGTGTGTGAGTGTTGACCAAAAGAGTGGAAAAGGAGTTGCCACATGGATGATGACATGTAAAGTGGGATAAGGCTAGAGAGCCTATATCATTGTATGGTTCATTGTGATATGCAATACAAGGGAATAGTGTTGAGTGTGCAATCTCTCTCTCTCTCTAGTCATGGAGTTTTTAGTGTGGTTTAATCCACCTTAATCTTATGCTTAATCTATGTCCTTCACCATGATCAATCCCATTTCTAGAATCTTAACATGGTATCAGAGCCAAATGGGCTCTTGGTCATGGGTGATTATTATGTATATTAGTTTGGTTGTGTGTTTCTTTGATTAAGCATTATTTTCAGCTTATGTGATGGTGCCGAGGTCCCGGGAGCAGCCATATTGCTAAGGGTGAGGCTGGACGCTGGGTGCACGAAATGCATAACCAAAGCGCAGACAGGTGGCAAAGCTGCTAAGAGGAAGCAGGTAGCCGAGGAGAGAAGCAGTCGAGGGAAGGAGCCCGCCATAACTGCTGTGCAAAAGCAGTCGAGAGGAAAGAGCAGAAGACCCTGTGTGTGTCAGGGAACCTGACGACTCCAGCAAAATCGAAACGGCGCACAGAAGCGCATTCAACGCGCATACAGAGAATTTCAGAGATTTTCCTTTTAAAATTTTTTTTTTTAATTTAACCCTTATTGGCAATCATTCACACAACACCACAACATTTATTTTAAAAGGCATTATATGAAAATTATAAAGCCTTGTTCACATGCTTTTGAAAGGCATTATTTGAGAACACATTCACACACAAATAATTTCCAAAGTTTTTTTTGAAGATGTGCAAACACACATCGAGGGTCCCCTGCCGGGTTGCGACCAATGGATTTGTAATTTTATTTTTCACCCAAATATGATGATGGACAATCGTCCACGAGCATGCGTGCTCAAAACACAATTTTTTGTAATCATCCATGGTATGAGGGTAACCTACCCGAGCTCACCGAGAAGCTCAAAATGGTTGTGGTATGATGTGTGCAAGAGCGATGCACGTGTGAGGTGCATGCGCACGGGTTGGTTCCCACCCGAACTTCCATGTTCAAATCGGACTCAGTGGTTCCGCTGTGAGCGACGAGTCGGCTCAAAATGGACTAGGTGTCTAAGATGGTAGACACGGGCACACATGTTTGGTTGATGGACACTCCAATGTATCATTGAGGGGGAGTGTTGAAAGGTAGCGATTGCGGTTGTGCAATGCTACATTGATATGGGTGATGGATGATGGGTGAGTTGTGGAATACCTCGATTAAGAGGGGGTGTTGAGAGATATAATCGCGGTGTAGTGTGTATGTGGGAAAGCACCCTAGAGGTGCAAGATATTACGTGTATGTGTGTATGTGGGAAAGCACTCTAGAAGTGCAAGAAGATATTGTGGTGAGATGGAATGCCACATGTAATATTGTATGGTGTGTGAGTGTTGACCAAAAGAGTGGAAAAGGAGTTGCCACATGGATGATGACATGTAAAGTGGGATAAGGCTAGAGAGCCTATATCATTGTATGGTTCATTGTGATATGCAATACAAGGGAATAGTGTTGAGTGTGCAATCTCTCTCTCTCTCTAGTCATGGAGTTTTTAGTGTGGTTTAATCCACCTTAATCTTATGCTTAATCTATGTCCTTCACCATGATCAATCCCATTTCTAGAATCTTAACAAGTTTGGCCAATGGAAAGATCCTCATGAGTTTGGCCAATGGAAAAATCCTCAAGGGTTATGAGTTTGGCCAATGGAAAGATCCTTATGACAGTTGTGGTTCACTAGGTAATCTTCTTTCGGATGTGTTTCAAAGGGGGTTTGGGTGAGCCATAGCACATGGATGCTTGAAGTGGCAGATAGAGAATTGTCCTTGGTGGATATACTTGGAGAGGGGGCATGTCTTCGTGAGAGAGAAGGAACTTCATGCACAAGTTCCTTGTGAGGATCCCTCATCCCTAACGCAGGCAACCCCAATCAGGTTGAGTTTCTCCTCTATCGCAATATGACTCCCTCTGTCATGCGAGGGAAGTGAGAGCATAGCACGCTAAAAGTATTCGCCATTGGCAGGGTCTACTATTCGGGCATACTTCCCAACCCTATTCTTAAAATAAACTTCTATCTCTCTTATCACCTTACCCCTACCAAGCTCATCCATGCCCTTAGCCCTATCTTTGATTTTCTGCTCCATCTCATCCTACAAAATTCATTTCATAATCAATTTATTCTTGCATACCTTGAATAGAAGATAAATAGATCACATCACGTTACTCTTGCATACCTTGAATAGAAGCCATGCCAATATGTTAATGGGAACAGAAAACCATCTTTTTTTCCCACGGGTGGGGCACTTCTTCATTTCATTATCCATCCAGGCTTTGTCCTCGTCATCCAACCCTGCAAGGAGGGTGGTCTTATTGGACTCACCAATTCTCCTTAATTGAAAAAGATGATCCCCAAAAGTAGTGGGTACAAAGGCATAGTCATGCAACCTAGTGCAATCAATATTTGCATAGAGTTTAAAAAAAATTAACAATAAGACAGTACTCTACTAAAAAAAATATATACATGTAGAACATATACTTATTTAATCTGGAAAGCGAGAACATGAGCTCTCCAAGGTCCACCTTCTCAAAATGCAGAGTCACAGCCAACCACAAGATGCTTAGAGATGTCATTTGGAAACTCTGAGGCAGAAGGATAGAAGATAATAAAATTAGATAGGATAAAATTAAATTAGATAGGAAGAAATGTTGTTGACTAGACATTTCTCACCTCGATCAAAAAGATCCATCCAAGATTTGTAGCAGTTGTTTCCATCTAATATATGTATCATTTTTCCCTGAAGAAACGGGCCCCATTCTGGCATATTTCTTAGAGACTCCTCAAAGGCCTCATTCACCTCTTTCCATGCTGTACTCCAAGAAAATTTTGTTTCTTTTGTCAGAGGAGTCTCCTCTCCATCCAAATCAATCATTGACACTATGAGTTTCCCCTTACTTTCAAAATACCCACCCACATTCTTGAATGCTCGACCCAAGGTCCTATTAGTACTAGGACATAGTCTCCTTATGGCCTCTGTTGGGAGAAGCCTACATAAAGGTATTTTGGGTCTGGGGTGCTAAATCTAGCTATAATCCTATCCCATAAAAGCAACGGGGGTAGAGGTCTTGAGGATTTTTCCAAAAATCTCTGCCTGATTGCTTTCTATTTTTCTTGTCTCAGTTGTATTGGTGTCCCCCCATCATCATACTCTTCATCATTTACAGTCTCTTGCTCTCTATCATTCTCATCCTCTCCATCATACTCATTATCCTGCTCTCTGTCTTTGTCATCCTCATTCTCATCCTTTCTCTCTGTCATTCTCATCCTCTCTCTCTCTCTATCATCTTTGTCATCCTCATTCTCATCATGTCTCTCTCTCTCTCATTCTCATCCTCTCTCTCTCTCTCTCTCTATCATCCACATTCTCATCCTGTCCCTCATTCTCATCCTATCTATCATTCTCATCCTCTTTTTCCCTATCAGCCTCATCCTCATCCTATTTCCCTCTATCATACTCATCCCCCTATCATCCTCATCCTCATTCTCTCTCTCATTCTCACCCTCTTCATCTTTGTCCCTCCCATTCTCATCCTCATTCTCACCCTCTTCATCTTTGTCCCTCTCATTCTCATCCTCTTTGTCTCTATCATCCCTCAACACTTCGCCCTCATATATTGGACTTTGGATTGGAGGAGGACTCTAAATGTCCTCCTCCTTATCAAACAATCCTCGAGACACCCTGGACTCGCTATTCTCTGTTGTTCTTGCTTGCTATTTTTTGGAGCATTTAGCAGGAGGAAGTGAAGAATCCATAGCTCTAAAATAGCAATCTCCTTGAGAACAAGAAGATCTAGTCACATAACGTTGGGAGTTGGTGGACATTTCCAAAGGTGTCTCTCTTACCTCAAGAAGTAAAATTTATTTAACAATCTTTTAGTTAACCTTAACTATGTTTTATTTAACCATGTTTGCAAAGACCTACCATCAAAACTAGATTCGGCAACTCTTACCTCAAGAAGTAAAATTTATTTAACAATGTTTTCAAAGACCTTCCACCAAAACTAGATCCGGTTAATTTTATCTAGTCACTTTGGTAGTTTTTATCTAGTCATTGTTCTAGTTTCTATCCGGTTAATTTTTGTGGTAGTTTGAAGCATACTTGGATATGAATATAATCATGTGCTGGAAGAAAAGCAATCATGGGCTTATTCAATAGATTTTTCTATCGTAGTAATCATGGGCTGGCAAAAGCAATCAAGAGTTGGGAGAAAGTGTGACTAACCACCATTGGGGGCTGATAGAAAAGGAAATGGCTACGAAAATGAATGGTATATTCTAAAATCAATACCAATATTAGTGGATTCTTTTTTTCCTCCTTTTTTGTTATTATTATCTAAAAGATGGTGAGGCAAGTCTCGTGCAAGTCTGCTTTGCAACAGTGTAAGTCTCCCCTCTCTCTGTCTCTCTGTGCTTTTCTCTCTTTGTCTCTCTCTGCTTTTCTCTCTGTCTATCTGTGATCAAATCTGTGATCAATGACATCACCCTCTATCTGTGATTTTCTGAGAGCAATGCAATCCGCTCTCTATCATGCTATATCTATCCCTTCCTGAAAGATCCCTCCCCCTCCGTGTAACGAACTCGGGGTTGCCAGATAGTCGATTATTTCTTCACCATGGAAAACATACACACATAGT
Source organism: Cibotium barometz (assembly GCF_041138505.1). Classification (NCBI taxonomy): domain Eukaryota; kingdom Viridiplantae; phylum Streptophyta; class Polypodiopsida; order Cyatheales; family Cibotiaceae; genus Cibotium; species Cibotium barometz. The sequence continues at coordinate 726,849 of NC_141108.1, read as the reverse complement.
TCCTACAGGCATGTGTTGAGCATGCAAAACATTAAAGCTTTGGTGGCTCGTGCAGTTCAAATGGACCATAATGCAGGTCCACGAAAGGTGCAAATGATTCTTGCCAGGGAGCTAGTGTTAAAGCCTTTCACTGATGAGGATAAGTCCACTGGAGTGTTTATGTCCGAGAGGGAATTGCAAGAGATGTCTCAATAGCTAATATCTCTAATAAACAACAAAAAGTAAGTTCGTTTCAATTCAAAGTAAGTTCTTTTCTATTGAATAAATGTAGGTGATATATGTATGCGATTTCCTAACCGACTTCTAGGGTGAAGCAGATGGTAATGCAAAGTCAGAAGACAAGTCGACCATTGGGTGATGGATTTGAGGCTATCCTAGAGCTCAAGAGAAAATGTAACTTTCAATTCTTCCATGGGTCAAGTTTTCCTTTGCAACCAAATAAAAGTGATGAGAGGTGCTATGTGTTCAAGATGTTGACAACTGGCCCTGGCTCCAGGGTTGATATTGTCTGTAGAATGGATGATGCGGGTGATGGAGACCTCCGACATTCATGGGTTTGTTTTGATCATGTCTACCGAGTGGAGAATGATTGGCATACTATGGGTGCACATGTGTATGATCACATGCATGTTTTAATTTTTATACTCTTTTTAAAATGAAGTGATTGCCTGAGTTGTTATAATAATAGTAGAATAATCTTCCAAATACTTATGGAAGTATTGGAGAGCTATTGACAATTGCAACTTGTGAGTTTAGAGAGGAGGATGAGCAAGCACATCTCATTTTTTTTGGGAGAATTTAAATGCGGTTATGATCGAGAATACTAGGAAAGTAGCAAACTTTTTTGGCTTCATGGCCGATAAAGCTGGTGCAAATTGGAATACTGTTAGGTCAGTATATAACAATGGAAACAAGATGGTAGGAAAGGAAAGATCCTATCTTTTTCATTGGAAGGACAATCTTTGAATCCATACACAAAAGTATATCTATGCTCAGTATATGGAAAAACACAATGAAATGTGTGAGAGGTGGAGGACAGCACCAACCAAAGAGGATGCCCTAGTGCAATTTCGCAAGATACGTGTATGGTGGGCAATAAAGGAAGCAAACAAAAATATACCCAAGCTAGATAACTGGCTAAGTTGGTGGCACTATAGAGCAAGTCATTGGGGTCATTTAATTATCAAGGTATGATATGGTCATTTTATTTTTAAGGTATTTAATTAAATAGCAATGGAAATCCTACTAGTTTGTCTTTATGCAATGAGTTTCTGGACATAATCGATTATATTATGGTCTCAAAGAACAGGATGGTGAACCTATTGCAAATGCTTTGGTACCACCACAAACAAACCTCTCTGAAGCTGTAAGATTCCTCCCCAGCCTCTCAAGATGTCCAGCATCTTCCCTTGTAATCAAATCCCTCTTCAGAAATATAAAAGATCTTGTTTTTACCTGTTTTTGGCCTAGAGAGAGAAAATATTATAGAGAGAGATTATTCAAATTTTGAATATTTTTTTATGGAAAAATATCTCTTCTTATTAAAATAAGTTCCCCCGAAACAGAAGTTCAAAAAGATTTTCAGAAGGTGCATTAGAAATCAAGTTTAATCTATTCAAGAGGCCTTATCCTAGGGGTCCAGATTTTTGAAAAAAATGTTAAATTAAGGTTTTGAGGGACCAATCAGATTCATCCAAATGTGTGGAGAAGATAAATAGAAGAAATAAAGAAACCCCCCCCCCCAAAAAATAAGTAAATACTCACATAAGATGAAGAGTGGACTAAGGACCAAAGGAATTACTAAAAAAATGGATTTTTGACACCTCACAATAGGGATTCCCCCCTCATGAATGAGGCACCTACTTCACATGTGTGGTGGAGTTTCAAATTATCAAAAATTGAGATATTTCATCTCTCCTCTCTCCTAATTCAAGTCTAGTTCCAAAACGTAAGCTAAACTGGCCTAAAAATGGTCAAAAATTGACCAAACTGATCTGGAAAATTCTAGAATTAGTTTACTTGGTTAGAAGCTCACTTTTTTGTTTAAATAGAAGCCTCCCCCTTTGTTGAAGCTTAATAGTGTTTTATGCACTGTTACTCTACTCCTCCCCCAAGAGCCAAGAACTGTGAATTTCTTAATAATTCACTAGTTTTTTACCATTCCCTCTTCTAAAGAATTGGTGGCCACTCTTGTTGCAAACAAGAGTAGAACCCTCAAACCATCAAGCCAAAGGAAAGCTCCTAGAATTTCATGTAAGTAAGAAATCTTACTTTTTCTTATTCTTTTAATGGTTTTCTAAATTGTTTGTTATTTTAAAATGATAAACATACGCTATGTCTTCTTGGAAAGGCTTTCCCCCTCTCTCATTCTTAAAATCAACCCTTCTTTATCCTAGTTAAGTGATCTAATGGTTGGAATTAAACTTTTCATATTGTTTTTCTCTTAAAAGTGAAAATTGATTAGTTTAGAATGTTTTAAAACCAATTGGGGATAATTCCTAAGTAGATTAAGGTTAGAAAAAATGAAAAATGGTCAGCCATACAAAGGAGGTTATGGTAAAATTTTCTAAAAAATTATAAAATAAATTTCATCTTTTATTAATCAAAAAGAGTAATCCCCATCGTTTGCGTTTTCTAAAAGTGTCATTTTCATTCATCCATAGAAAGATGCATATTGATTATTTTTATTATTATAAAAGAGTGATTTTCAATAGAATTAAATTCTATGCATAGAAAGATGCATATTGATTATTTTTTTATAAAAGAGTGATTTTCAATAGAATTAAATTTTATGCATATTGATTAAATTTTTTTTATAAAAGAGTGATTTTTAATATAATTAAATTTTATGCATAGAAATATGCATATTGATTATTATTTTTAATTATAAAAGAGTGATTTTCAATAGAATTAAATTTTATGCATAGAAAGATGCATATTGATTATTATTTTTATTATAAAAGAGTGATTTTCAATAGAATTGAATTCTATGCATAAAAAGATGCATATTGATTATTTTTTTATTATAAAAGAGTGATTTTCAATAGAATTAAACTCTATGTATAGAAAGATGCATATTGATTATTTTTTTATTATAAAAGTGTTACTTTCATCAATATTGATTTTTATGCAAAAATAGTTGCATAAGAGCTTTTTTTTTATAAAAGGGTTACTTTCATCAATATTGATTTTTATGCATAAATAGATGCATAAAAGAATATTTTTTATTATAAAAGTGTTACTTTCATCAATATTGATTTTTATGCATAAATAGTTGCATAAAAGAATATTTTTTTTATAAAAGCATTACTTTCATCAATAATGATTTTTATGCATCATAAAAGAATATTTTTTATTATAAAAGTGTTACTTTCATCAATATTGATTTTTATGCATAAATAGTTGCATAAAAGAATATTTTTTTATTATAAAAGCGTTACTTTCATCAATATTGATTTTTATGCATAAATAGATGCATAAAAGAATATTTTTTTTATTATAAAAGTGTTACTTTCATTAAAATGGATTTTTATGCCTAAAATGCATAAAAGAAATGTTTTTAAATACAAAAGTGTTGCTTTCACCAATATTGATTTTTATGCATAAAATGATGCATAAAAGAATTTTTTTTTTACAAAAGTGTTGCTTTCACCAATATTGATTTTTATGCATAAAATGATGCATAAAAGAATTTTTTTAATCAAAATAAGAGTTCACTTTAATCCTATGTTTAAATCCCATGAATATTGGAAAAACGAATAAGTAAATACTCAGTGAAGGAAAATTATACCATTTTATATTCTCTAGGATGGTAATGAGAAAATTCAGAAAAACTATGTTTAATCCTATGTTTAAATCCCATGATTATCGGAAAAACGAATAAGTAAATACTCAGTGAAGGAAAATTATACCGTTTTATATTCTCTAGGATGGTAATGAGAAAATTTAGAAAAACTATCGAAGTCGGAATTTTACATAAATGACTAAATTATTCCTCATAGGAATTCGTGTTTAGTTTTGAATTCAGTAAAGTAGTAATTGAAATATTACCTTCGAGAAAGATAGTTTAGGGAGAACCTTTCCAAACTCAAACCCTGAATCAGACTATGACCAAGACGTAACTCCGTCAGTTTCAAGAAATGACGATGTGACCAGTTCAGTAATCTACACTCAAATCACCCACCGAATCTGAAACTAAGTTGAGACCTTTGATTTTGATCTAAGGATCAATAATTCAGAATTCGAGGAATTCTGCTTGGGAATCCAAGCCTGTGATCTAGAAGTCTTGGGATGATACGGAATTAAGATATACTCATTATATTCAAAAGAAAATCAAAATTGAAAACTTGCATAGAAACCCTGTTTTCTTAAAGGACTGTCTTACGCCTAGAATGCTGGAGGGAGCATTTGGTATATGTGTTTTTCTAAGGGAAGTTCGGTTGCAACAGCTGGCGGGAAGTGTTCAAAGGATGGCTCATGCGGCAAAAACCTGCCCAGGTCTTGACCAGCCTGGGTATAGTGTAAAATGGTGTGCTTCCGGTACGATGGGCGAGGGCCAACGAAGCGATCCTTGAGTGAAGTGCCAGGACACCTAAGGAGGATCCTGGAGGGTTCTGACCAGACGATGCACGGGCTCGCGGTGCCGAGGACACCCATGTGTATGTCGTGGAAGATATATATGTATGATGGCGAGAAACTTATTGTAATCTTGAAACAAGGATTGAATGGAAATTTTGAGTTATGACATCTGTAACCAGTAATTGTTTGTCAATGGATTGTTTTATAAATTAAAGTTTAAAGAGGAGTGTGTGAGTATCTGTATTCTAAAGCAAAAGTTAAGAAAGGCTTTCAATTATGGGTGGGTGAGTACTTGTTTGGTTCTACCAATTCCAGTGGTTGGGCGGTGTTTTAATAATAAAATTGATTAATAGGATTACGCTTAGAACTCGAGTAGTTAATTAAAAACCTGAAGACTTCTCAAATGAATAGATCAACGGCTATGCCGAATTCAATTAGGAAAAAAGCGTTGATTCCTTCAAGTTAAGTCTGTTACAGTTTCCCTTCTATCTGGTTTATTCAGATGAAGGTTAGATCAGTCTTGACTTCGTTAGAAAAATTCGTTAAGAAATTCAAAATGGTGGAATCATCCCCGCTTTCCGAGCATGGGAAATTCTCCCGGTTTCGGTTTTCGGAATGACCGCCAGCTTAGTCTCGTGCCCGGACATTCGAGGGCGAGGCCTCGATGAGTGTGAAATCCTGCCCCCGCGCAAGAGGGAGCTGCTGCCGTTGCTACCATCCGGGAATCCGGTGCGCAGAGGGGGTAGTGGGATCTCACAGTTGGTATCAGAGCCAGGTTGTAAATTTACGTAACAGCAGCAGAAATTGCTTAAAAATTTTAAAGTAAATCTGGGAAATAATGTTTTCTCTTGTTAATATTATGTTGAAGGAACTTCAAAAATTAAAAACTCATAAATTGATTTGGAAATTTATAGATGGATACCCCAAATTTATCTAGCATTCCTAAACTCTCCCAGAGTCAGGATATGATAGCCTTTGCATTTGACCACCTCATCAACTCTGCTAGACTCGCACGTCATTTTGAGAGTCTTTACTTTCCTGATCCTCTTAAACGACGTCGCTATAAGTGGTTCTATGGAGGACGATGTATTAATGTCAGTACCAGTCAACGTCAGAGACTCAGGCAAAATATTTCCTTAGCCATGATTCTGATAAGGCTAGGACTTGTTCAACATGTACAACTCTTTGATCATTCACCCAGGAATTTCAGATTTTCATGCCGACTTTTTAGGCTTCTTAGCCGCTTTATCCCTAGAGATAGAATTACAACACCTCTTTCTGTAATGAATCGTGTGTACCATGGTATTTCTCCTTCGCAGTTTCGCTTCTTTATGCGAATACGATTGAGGCAGTGATTTTTGGGAGCCGTGATGCTCTATGTGTATATCGAAAACTTTTGATAATAAATGATGTTTTGCAAAAAAAATCCAAATTATTTTTCATGATTGTGAATATGGTTAATCTTGTTTCATGAAGTATGATGAAATAATTATCTGTTTAAAGAATAAATCGTAAAAATTAAATAATCATAAATCTGTTATCAAAGTTAAGTTGACAAAAATCTTGTTTTGTCAGAATCATGAGGCGTGCGGCCCGTGCAAGGCAACCGGATCCTCTAACCAATGACAAAGTTAGATCCGGATGTTCCAAAAGCCCTACACATATCCCAACCTAGTGCCTTCAAGGGTGAAGGAAAACAGTTAGGTGAAGTAGTGGAAAATTGGATTGAGGCAATGGAGGAATACTTTGATGTAGCTGGCTACAATGAGAGAATCAAGATGGCTCTTGCCAGGTTAAAGATTCTAGAAATGGCCAGGGTCGCTTGGAGGAATCACTGCGAGACTAACCGGAATACCCAGACCTGGATCGATCTTAAAGCTTACCTCAGAGAGATGTTTTGTCCTCCGAGCTTCCTTGAAACTAAAATGAATGAATTCTTGGAATTAAAGCAGGATAGCCAGACAATTCAAGAGTACCATCAAGCTTTTTCCCTTCTCCTCAAATATTTCCCTCAGTTGGATGAAGAGTAGGTGATGGCTAGATTCATTCGAGGAATGAACGAGCTACTGGACACCTTAGTGAAGAATGCCAAACCTATCTCAATGGCCGAAGCAGTAAGAATGGCAAAGGACTTTGCCAAAGCCTTTGTTGTTATGGTCCCGCCAAAGCCTGCACCCTCTAACTTTAAAAGATTCCAAACCCCGGGAAGTACTTCAAACTTTCCTCCCCCAAAGAGGCCGCAAGGCCTAATTCAAAATCAGGATGCGGGAAGATTTAGAAGTGAAGGAAGACCCTTCCCCCCCAGAATGCTTTCTCAGGAGCCCCACCTATTTCAAAGATTCAGAAGGATGAGCTCAAAAGTGAGAACCGGTGTTTTGGATGCCATCGTTTTGGTCACCAGCTAAAAGACTGCCCGACTCCTGCCATGTCAAGGAGACAGGGAAGTCAAGGACCAAGAATGCAAAGACCAACCCCTTCCTATCAGTCAAATCAAGGTCCATCTTGCCCAAATCAAGGAAATCCCATGAGAACTCCAGCTCAGCCATCTACCTCTGTCCAGAGTAGCCTCAAAACTCCTTCCCAAAACTGGGGCAACCAAAGAGAAAGAGTCCCGCCTCAGACTGCAGCAGCTAGAGCAGTCACAATTGCAGAAGTAGTGGAAGAGGAAAGAAACAGATTTATGCTACAATTGAAACCCAAGGGCCCAACCATCAATTCTCCATCATTCATACTCCAGCTGAGTATTAGGGTAAGCCTTTTGAGCTTTTGATTGATTCAGGCAGTACTCATTCTTTCATTTCCCCTGGGGATGCTTGCATAAGCTAGTCTTAGATCAGAAATCAGGGAAACCTATGCAAGTTGAATTGGCAAGTGGAAAGATTCTTTTCACTCACCTTGAGACAGATCGTATTCAGTTCAATTTAGATGGGAATTCAACTGACTATTAGTTCAGAGTTATACCTTTGGGAGTTTTCGACGGGATCCTTGGAATGGATTGGCTCCACAAAAATCAAGCTAACATTCACTGTCATACTTGAGACATATCGTATTCAGTTCACTCACCTTTATTGGAAATATGTTGGAATTTATGATCAATGTCATGGTCTAAGGTTAAAGCACTCAATAAAATGTAAAAGGACCATGTAATATGAAGGGAATCCAGGTGAATGAAGGGTAAACCCCCACTTGAGATAGGCGAGTTTCATTAGATGCTCTGGAGGCTATATTCTAGGGAGCCATGTGGGGGGAGATGGCCTTGGATGCCTTTGATATTATGTAAGCAGTGATGTCACTCAACCATGTACAACTTGGCTATAAAATGGTGGCCTTCCTAATGAGAAAAACACGAATTTTATATGCTATGTAATGCCCCTTATTGTGCTGTCATTATGCTCTCTTAATCTTGGATTAAGTACTAGTTAATCACTTTTTGTTCATGTGACCATCATGGGTTATCTTGAACCACCATAGCTCTTTCATCACTCCATGAACTCATTAAGCTTTTATCATCTCTCATTATGCTATTCCCAACATGGTATCAGAGCCATGATTACCCCTAGGCATAGTAATTAACCACATTGTTCAATTTTTCATTTTTTTCAAGCTTTCCATTAAAGCTTCACTGCCCCCCTGCTGGTTTTTTGCCTCATGTGAGCTCTATACTCCACCAAATCTCACACTTTTTGATTCAAAAGAGAGCTAACATCCGGCGCTTCCTACACCTAGCTCCATTGGAGCTCCCACGAAGCAGACGCGGCGTATTTCTCTCTGCAGCAGCCCGCCTCTGCGCTGAGAAATTGGTAAAATTGAAGTCCTACAAAGCATGGTTTACAAATTCCTCTTATGAGCATTACATTGATGCTATGAAGCTCCTCCTTGTTGATTTTCATGAGCAATGGTCCACTGTAGCTGCTGTTTGAACTAATTTCTCAGTGACAGTATATGCTGTGTTGCAGAGCAGTTTTACAGAGATTGAAGCAACATCTTGGCATGTTTGAGTGCTGAGATTAGAGCCAATACCTTGGTTCTCACTTGGTTTAAAGCATTTTATGTTTCTCATTTGGGAAGAGCCTCATTCAATTGCTCAAAGCTCACTCTATATTTGGGGGCAGTTTTTTTCTCTTTAACTAATCATCTCCACTAATCACCATATAATTATCTATTGAGATGACATTCTAATATGCATATTGAGTTGAATATCTCTTTGTAGTCATGCATTCGGATGCTGAATCATCTAATGAAGATTATATCAAAAAATCATTAAAACCCAAAAGCAAAACTAGAAAACCTAGGATCAAGTCTAGGCCCCGCTATTATCATTATGCAAAAGCTTATGGGTTTGGGGAATTCTTGAGTAATTTCATGCATATATATGGTGAAGGGGGATTCTAGTTTTTAATCTATTGCATTGTTCAGTTCCAATCATGGAGTCAACTTACATATCATCTTCTTTCATCAAGAAATTCAATGGTCATGACTTCCACACTTGGCAAGTCAAAATGAGATTTTTACTAATGAAAGAAGGAGTTTGGGGCATAGTCAATGGCACTATACCTAAACCTGCCACACGAGAAGGAGAAATCTCTTGGCAAACCAAGGATGAGAAAGCATTAGCTCTCATTGCCCTTGGAGTTGAAGATAGTTATATACATTACATTGGTAATGGAACATCTTCACAAATTGCGTGGAATTCACTGGATAAATCTTTTGGTGCTCAAGGCCTCCACAGCAAAATCAGTCTCAAAGTAGACTTTTATAGTCTAGAGTACAAGATTGATGAGACACTTGCATCTCACATCAACACCATGAAGAGCTTGATGGCCCAGCTCGAAGCCATCAATGAACCAGTCAAGGAGAGTGATGCCATAGCCATCCTCCTAAAGTCAATGCCATCCGAGTATGATACACTCATGCCGACCTTAAAGTATATGCAGGATCCCACTTTGGAGGGAATAGAGAGTGTTCTCTTGGAAGAAGAGAAGAAGCTGAAAGGTAGAGCCATTGATCTTGTCTCAAACCAGGCATACCTTGTTCAAAAGCAAACCGGCAAATCACTCCAATGTACACATTGTGGAAGGACAGGACACCTTGCCAAGAATTGCTACCACAAAGACAAGCCAAAGCGAATATGCACCAAATGTGGAAAGCCAGGTCATCTCGCCGACAAATGTTACACCAACCAGGCAAATATGGTAAGCATTTCGAATGATTCAGCAGAAGAAATCCAAGCATGCAACAATGTTACTACCTCCTTTGATGCAGAGGTAGATGCAGAATGGGCTTTCTAAAGCCAACAATGTTTATGCCCTCTCTTACCCAAATGTTTATGTATGGACACCTCTAACCACCGATGATGTAGGTTATGTGTTTCTATGATGCTCACAATATCTCTCAGTAGGCCATGTAGCCCTCAAGGGGGGATTGATGGGGAGTTGGGTCTCCATGACCAACAAATGATGATGATGCCCATGGATATGATAAATGATGATGCTATGATGATGATGGGGTATGGGAGAGGAATGGAGGAATGTTTTCATGTAGGAATGTTTTCATGTCATTTTCTTTTCGCAATGTAGAAGCTATGCTCCCTATGAGCGATGCTAATTTCCTTTTGTACTGTAGAGCTATACTCCTTATGAGTTAAGCTTTTTCTTTCATGTAATGTTTTGATCAAGGGAGGGCAATATACCATGCCATGATCAAGGGAGGGTATTGGAAATATGTTGGAATTTATGATCAATGTCATGGTCTAAGGTTAAAGCACTCAATAAAATGTAAAAGGACCATGTAATATGAAGGGAATCCAGGTGAATGAAGGGTAAACCCCCACTTGAGATAGGCGAGTTTCATTAGATGCTCTGGAGGCTATATTCTAGGGAGCCATGTGGGGGGAGATGGCCTTGGATGCCTTTGATATTATGTAAGCAGTGATGTCACTCAACCATGTACAACTTGGCTATAAAATGGTGGCCTTCCTAATGAGAAAAACACGAATTTTATATGCTATGTAATGCCCCTTATTGTGCTGTCATTATGCTCTCTTAATCTTGGATTAAGTACTAGTTAATCACTTTTTGTTCATGTGACCATCATGGGTTATCTTGAACCACCATAGCTCTTTCATCACTCCATGAACTCATTAAGCTTTTATCATCTCTCATTATGCTATTCCCAACAACCTTGAGACAGATCGTATTCAGTTCAATTTAGATGGGAATTCAACTGACTGTCAGTTCAGAGTTATACCTTTGGGAGTTTTCGACGGGATCCTTGGAATGGATTGGCTCCTGGGAGGAGATAAATCCAAATTGTAAAAAGAAAATACCCAAAAATGAGTAAATGCTCACATGAGGTGAAGAGTTGAAAATGTACAAGGTTTATTAGTAAAAAACTATGAGCAATATTAAAATGATTCCATTATGACACATATGTAAGGAAGGGGAGTTCTTTAAAGGAGGTGCATATTTCACATAAGATGAAGAGTTGAAAATGTACAAGGTTTATTAGTAAATAAACACATATGTAAGGAAGGGGAGTTCTTTAAAGGAGGTGCATATTTCACATAAGATGAAGAGTTGAAAATGTACAAGGTTTATTAGTAAATAAACACATATGTAAGGAAGGGGAGTTCTTTAAAAGAGGTGCATATTTCACATAAGATGAAGAGTTGAAAATGTACAAGGCTTATTAGTAAAAAAACTATGACACATATGTAAGGAAGAGGAATTCTTTAAAGGAGGTGCATATTTCACATAAGATGAAGAGTTGAAAATGTACAAGGTTTATTAGTAAAAAAAACTATGAGCAATACAATTTTGACACATATGTAAGGAAGGGGAATTCTTTAAAGGAGGTGCATATTTCACATGCTTGAATGAGTTTTAAACTCATAAAAATTAAGATATTTCATCTCTCCTCTCTCCTCATTCAAGTCTAGTTCCAAAAAAAGTTAGCTTAACTGACCTAAAAATGGTCAAAAAGTGACCAAACTGACTTGGAAAATTCTAGAATCAGTTTGTTTGGTTAGGAGCTCAAATTTTCCTATAAATAGAAGCCTCCCCTTGTTGAAAAAGACATAGAGTCTTATGCTTTGTTACTCTACTCCACCTAAGCCAAATTAGATAGAGTCTTATGCTTTGTTACTCTACTCCACCTAAGCCAAATTAGATAGAGTCTTATGCTTTGTTACTCTACTCCACCTAAGCCAAATTAGATAGAGTCTTATGCTTTGTTACTCTACTCCACCTAAGCCAAAATATAGAGTGTCTTATGCATTGTTACTCTACTCTACCTAAGCCATGAGCTATGAATTCTTTAATAATTCACTAGTTTTTGATACTTCTCTCTTTCTTCAATCCCCATTGGTGGCTCCATCAACATACTAAACCAATTGATTGGTTGGGGGCCTCTACCGTGAATAAAGAATCAAGCAAATCATAAGGTAAGTATATTGAATTTTGATCTTTTCTATAATTTCTCAATGATTCTCTCTTCTCAACCCCTCTCAAGCTTGAGAAGCTTAATTGGTATGGTTTTTTTTTAAATGCTATTGAAGTTAATTGGTGAATAGTAGTGAAGAGTTACATAATTTAATAAATGCTATAGAAGTTAATTTCCATTTATGTTTAAATTCTAATGGTTTTTATGTAATTTCTCTCTCTCACTCAAGAAATGGTCATACTCATGACCCATTCTCAATCCAAATGAAGCTTTTCATAAAGCCTTTCCTTAATCCAAGATTAAGCTATGCTTGGGGCCAAATTAATGGTTTTTTGCTATGCTTTTAGTTTATGCACATTGATGATTCAATCCATTATGGATTGATGATCCAATTAGAGACCATTCTAATTGTTTTCTTAATGATCCAATTAGAGACCATTCTAATTGTTTTCTTAATGATCCAATTAGAGACCATTATGGATTGATGATCCAATTAGAGACCATTCTAATTATTTCTTTAATAATGAGCTTTATCCCTTAGAAAAAAATTGAGATTTATCAGTCATAGTAGCGGAGCCATGGCAAAATTTTTATAGAAATCACGCATAAAATAAATTCATTCAAAGCATAAAAAGAGGACTTCCTACCATATCCTAGGAACTATCATCCTAGATTAATTAAAGAATATTATTATGCATGGAGATATGGACGTTTGCATGAAGATGTTGATGTATAGATGTAGACGAGAATGGAGATGTGGATGTATATATGTAGATGTAGATGTATAGATGTAGATGTGAATAGAGATGTGGATGTATACATGTAGATGTAGATGGGAATAGAGATGTGGATGTATACATGTAGATGTAGATGTATAGATGTAGATGTGAATGGAGATGTGGATGTATGCATGTAGATGTAGGTGTATAGACGTAGATGTGGATGTAGAGGTGGATGTATGCATGTAGATGTAGATGTATAGATGTGGATGTGAATGTGGAGTGGATATATGCATGTAGATGTAGAGGTATGGATGTGAGTGTGGATGTGGAGGTGGATGTATGCATGTAGATGTAGATGTATAGATGTAGATGGGAATGGAGATGTGGATGTATATATGTAGATGTAGATGTATGGATGTAGATGTGAATGGAGATGTGGATGTATGCATGTAGATGTAGGTGTATAGACGTAGATGTGGATGTAGAGGTGGATGTATGCATGTAGATGTAGATGTATAGATGTGGATGTGAATGTGGAGTGGATGTATGCATGTAGATGTAGATGTATGAATGTGAATGTGGATGTGGATGTATGCATAGGGATGTAGATGTATGCATGTAGATGTGAATGTACGCATATAGTTGTGGATGTATGGATGTGAATATACGATTGTGATGTGAGGGAATCTGAAGTGATGAGATGGAAATGATGTGATGGGATGAGTATACATATAAATGGAATATGGAATAAGTAATATAGATTGAGGAGGGATAATGTGGAAAAATGAAAGTTAAAATAGAAATTGTATTGTAAACTGTTTGTAAATGCTGTTTGTAAATGCTGTTTGTAAATGATTGTTTTATGTCAAGAATGCTGGGGGGAGCATTTTGACCGTCTTGTGATTAAGGTCGTGATGAGGAAGTTGCAACTGCTGACGGGGAGTCAATGAAGGACGTCTCGCGTAGCAAGGTCGGCCGAGGTCTTGACCAGCCTCGGTGCGATTAAAATGGTGAGCTTCCGGTACGGTGGATGAGGGGCCAAGGAAGCGGCCTATGCGTGAAGCGCTAGGTTACCTGCGAAGGATCCTAGAGGGTGCTGACCATACGGTGCTCGGGCTCTGGGTCGCCTAGGATACCCACGCGTGCGTCGAGGAAGATATTGGAACAGAGTTGGAGTTGTTTTCTGAAATCGGGCATGGATCTGGTTGATTGACCTTGTTGGTCTTCAATGGATGAGTCCATGGCCCCTTATATGGATCTGTTGGTTGATCTTGCTGATCTTCAACGAGAGTCCATCTTGATAAGTGATTATATTGCCGAGTATTAAGGGCTAGGAACTATCGAAACGGCCCCTGAGCGTTCTAGTTGCCAATGATGCCATATATACTCTGATGAAGGAATGATGGAAAATTAAGAATCAATGGGATAAATTGGAAGATTGTGATCAGTGATACTATGGTTTTATTAAAGGATTGTTTTAAACTGGTTGAATCTGTGAAAAAGGTAATTTCATATTGGGTGTGTGAGTGGTGTGACTAGTTTTATTTTGCATGAACATCCGGCTAGGGGGCCTTGGAACTCTTTTCCTTGGTACCCGGGACAAAACCTAACCAAATTCTTAATTGGATCCCATCACTACAGTGGTTGGGCGGTTGGCTAACCCATGGGACTGGATGGGGTTAGGCTGGACTGATGGATCCGTAAATCGAGACTCAAACTTTTGTTTTTTACGATAGAAAAAAAAAATCCCGGACAGTAACTGTTCTATGGATAGGAATCAACGGCTGTGCCTCTTGAATGGGGAAAAAAGCGTTGATCCCAATGATCCAAGTGCAAGTTCTTCCTTGAACTGACTAAGTATCTTATAGATGTAATTGGATCATCTCGATCAGAAATGATCTTGACTACGTTAGAGTAAAAAGTTATCCTGGTGGAATCGCCCGTGCTTCTGGTTAAGAAAGTTTTTCCGGGTTTGGTTTTGGAACAACCGACGGATTAGTCTCTTATCCGGATATCCGTGGGCGAGGCCCCGAGTGAGGGACCCCTGTCCCGCGCGAGAAGCGCTACTTCCGCTGCCAGTACCCCGAATCCGTTGCTCGGTGGGAACAGGGATCCTACAGTTGGTATCAGAGCATTTGGTTAATAAAGATCGACTGAGAAGATAAATATATCAAAAATTTATCAAGAAACACAAAAAGGTTATAATTGTGTGAGATAATTCATACAATTTGATATTCAAACTGAAATTCGTAATTTGGTAGTTGGGTCTTCAGATGGAAGTACCGCAATTATATAGAATCCTTGACTTGCTTGAGGCCTAGACATGATAGTAGTTACCTTATAATCCCAAGGGCCGTGACTACCCGTATATACCGAGAGTATACTGCAGCTCTTTACTGACAGTATATACGAGTAAATCTAAGACTTGAAATTATAAGCGTTAATGCTATCTAGATGATGATTTTGAATGTGATTGATATGATTTATAATTCTGTTTGAGAATTGATGAATTGATTTGGATTCTGATTGAAAATGCTGATTGAAAAAAAAATATTGATTTTTAAAAATTAGTTGAAATATAATGAAACCACAATGAGGGGGAATGGGACGAGTCCCTGTGATGATATTCATAACTAGAATGATGATAACGAATTCAGCAAATCACTATGAGATTAGTGGGTTGTGCTGTCAGATTGCTACTGTTAATACTTGACCGGTAGATCAAGTTAAGGGATGTCAAATTGAGAACTTGCTTGACTGAAATTTCCGTGTGGAGGAATGTTTCGAAGGAAACTTTGCGGTCTAATGGACCATTATCATGTTAAAGATATGAATGATATGATCTGAATTAATTGTTATTTAATGATGAGTTCTATATAAGGGATATTTATCCCAGTGTTCTGTTGGGTTGACCAGAATATAAGGAACCCCAGAATAAAATTGGATCTTAAGAAAAAGAGCTGTCCTCTACCTTGCGAGATGAAGACATCTCGCACTTTTTAAGTGGGGTAGAATGTAAGATTCCTCCCCAGCCTTCGAGGTATACAGGAGTAAGAATCTCCCTTTCTGATCTTATAATTATTTCCTCTCGAAAATAAAAGAAAGTTTCTATTTAGAAAAAGGAAGACCCTTTCCCTAGAATACTCTCAGGAGTCCCACCTGTTTTAAGGATTTAGAACAATGAGTTTAGAAGTGAGAATCGGTGTTTTGGATACCAAGGTTTTAGTTTTCATTCGAGTACGGCCCAAAAGAAGTTCTTTATCTCTTGGGGAGTATAAGAAGTTATCCCCCAGATATTGTGATCCTTATATCTGAATTCAATGAAAGTAGGTGACTTAGCCTACAAGTTTCATTTATCTCCTCATCTCAAAATTCTTAATGCCTTCTATAGAAAAATGTGTCAAACACAAATCATGGAAAGACGGTAAAACTTCAGTGGCAAGTTACCGTGTGGCTTCTAGGTTACGCTAGCTCCTTCCCTTATATAAGTCGTAACTTTTAATTGTCGCTCACAGTAATCTTACTCCCATCAATCTCCTTTCTTTCTTAATCTCCTTCATGGCGGCCTGGCAACAGGAATTAGTTTTATCCCTGATGATTTCTCACCTTCAAGACGCAAGAGAGTCTGTGAAGAAAGACTTTATAGAACAGTATGAGCGCTCACTTTTTCCTCACCTAGGAACTTCTGTAGCGCAGACCAAATGGCGGACCTATCAAAACATAACTAGGGTAACACCCTGGGGTCAGCAACACTTTCGTAACAATGTCCGCTTGGCCATGGTTATTGAAGCTTTGGGTTTGGGTCCTCGATACTACTGCGTCATGAGATCAAGGCATCTGGGGTTTTCTGAGCGGGTCTTCTTACTGGCATGTTTTCTTCCTCATGAGAAGATATGCCTTTACCCCGTTTTTGGCTTGCCTCTCAGAGATCCTTTTGTTAGATCACCTCATACCACTGAGATAGGTGCGGCAATAACCAGCAGAATCATTCCCATAGATGAGTTACCCTATACTTGTGCAGCTTGTGAGGACTGCTTTTGTGACCATATGATGGACGGGCTTCTCTATCTTTACTGTATAAGTTCCGAGAATGAATAAAGTTTAAATCTTGTTCTTATTTTGAATCTTGCTCTCTTTAAGACTTTTCTTGGTGGTTAATCGTGATTAAAATTTTTCTCTAAGTCTCATATTCGTGCATCTTGCGAAATTATTCCAAGTTGCGAGATGAGGACATCTCGCGTTTTTTAAGTGGGGTAGAATGTAAGATTCCTCCCCCAACCCCTTTTTGATATCTAGTATATTCTCCTGTAATCAATTCCTTTTCTGAAATATAAGAGATCTTGTTTGTGACTGTTTTAACCTAGAGAGAGAAAATATTCTAGAGAGAGAATATTCAGATTTTGAATATTTTTGGATAGAAAAATATCTCTTATAATTCAGATGAGTTTCCCTGAAGCAGAAATTTAAAAAGAATTTTCCAATGTGCAATTGGAATTAATTGGAAATAGGTATAAAGAACCTTAGCCTAAGGGTCTAGATTTTCAGAAATCTTTAGACTATGGTCCAATTAAGGTTTCTATGGGCCAATAGCATCAATCCATGTGTAGGGAGGAGATAAATCCAAATTGTAAAAAGAAAATACCCAAAAATGAGTAAATGCTCACATGAGGTGAAGAGTTGAAAATGTACAAGGTTTATTAGTAAAAAACTATGAGCAATATTAAAATGATTCCATTATGACACATATGTAAGGAAGGGGAGTTCTTTAAAGGAGGTGCATATTTCACATAAGATGAAGAGTTGAAAATGTACAAGGTTTATTAGTAAATAAACACATATGTAAGGAAGGGGAGTTCTTTAAAGGAGGTGCATATTTCACATAAGATGAAGAGTTGAAAATATACAAGGTTTATTAGTAAATAAACACATATGTAAGGAAGGGGAGTTCTTTAAAGGAGGTGCATATTTCACATAAGATGAAGAGTTGAAAATGTACAAGGCTTATTAGTAAAAAAAAACTATGACACATATGTAAGGAAGAGGAATTCTTTAAAGGAGGTGCATATTTCACATAAGATGAAGAGTTGAAAATGTACAAGGTTTATTAGTAAAAAAAACTATGAGCAATACAATTTTGACACATATGTAAGGAAGGGGAATTCTTTAAAGGAGGTGCATATTTCACATGCTTGAATGAGTTTTAAACTCATAAAAATTAAGATATTTCATCTCTCCTCTCTCCTCATTCAAGTCTAGTTCCAAAAAAAGTTAGCTTAACTGACCTAAAAATGGTCAAAAAGTGACCAAACTGACTTGGAAAATTCTAGAATCAGTTTGTTTGGTTAGGAGCTCAAATTTTCCTATAAATAGAAGCCTCCCCTTGTTGAAAAAGACATAGAGTCTTATGCTTTGTTACTATACTCCACCTAAGCCAAATTAGATAGAGTCTTATGCTTTGTTACTCTACTCCACCTAAGCCAAATTAGATAGAGTCTTATGCTTTGTTACTCTACTCCACCTAAGCCAAATTAGATAGAGTCTTATGCTTTGTTACTCTACTCCACCTAAGCCAAATTAGATAGAGTCTTATGCTTTGTTACTCTACTCCACCTAAGCCAAAATATAGAGTGTCTTATGCATTGTTACTCTACTCTACCTAAGCCATGAGCTATGAATTCTTTAATAATTCACTAGTTTTTGATACTTCTCTCTTTCTTCAATCCCCATTGGTGGCTCCATCAACATACTAAACCAATTGATTGGTTGGGGGCCTCTACCGTGAATAAAGAATCAAGCAAATCATAAGGTAAGTATATTGAATTTTGATCTTTTCTATAATTTCTCAATGATTCTCTCTTCTCAACCCCTCTCAAGCTTGAGAAGCTTAATTGGTATGGTTTTTTTTTAAATGCTATTGAAGTTAATTGGTGAATAGTAGTGAAGAGTTACATAATTTATTAAATGCTATAGAAGTTAATTTCCATTTATGTTTAAATTCTAATGGTTTTTATGTAATTTCTCTCTCTCACTCAAGAAATGGTCATACTCATGACCCATTCTCAATCCAAATGAAGCTTTTCATAAAGCCTTTCCTTAATCCAAGATTAAGCTATGCTTGGGGCCAAATTAATAGTTTTTTGCTATGCTTTTAGTTTATGCACATTGATGATTCAATCCATTATGGATTGATGATCCAATTAGAGACCATTCTAATTGTTTTCTTAATGATCCAATTAGAGACCATTCTAATTGTTTTCTTAATGATCCAATTAGAGACCATTATGGATTGATGATCCAATTAGAGACCATTCTAATTATTTCTTTAATAATGAGCTTTATCCCTTAGAAAAAAATTGAGATTTATCAGTCATAGTAGCGGAGCCATGGCAAAATTTTTATAGAAATCACGCATAAAATAAATTCATTCAAAGCATAAAAAGAGGACTTCCTACCATATCCTAGGAACTATCATCCTAGATTAATTAAAGAATATTATTATGCATGGAGATATGGACGTTTGCATGAAGATGTTGATGTATAGATGTAGATGAGAATGGAGATGTGGATGTATATATGTAGATGTAGATGTATAGATGTAGATGTGAATAGAGATGTGGATGTATACATGTAGATGTAGATGTATAGATGTAGATGTATAGATGTAGATGGGAATAGAGATGTGGATGTATGCAAGTAGATGTAGGTGTATAGATGTAGATGTGAATGGAGATGTGGATGTATGCATGTAGATGTAGGTGTATAGACGTAGATGTGGATGTAGAGGTGGATGTATGCATGTAGATGTAGATGTATAGATGTGGATGTGAATGTGAATGTGGAGTGGATGTATGCATGTAGATGTAGAGGTATGGATGTGAGTGTGGATGTGGAGGTGGATGTATGCATGTAGATGTAGATGTATAGATGTAGATGGGAATGGAGATGTGGATGTATACATGTAGATGTAGATGTATGGATGTAGATGTGAATGGAGATGTGGATGTATGCATGTAGATGTAGGTGTATAGACGTAGATGTGGATGTAGAGGTGGATGTATGCATGTAGATGTAGATGTATAGATGTGGATGTGAATGTGGAGTGGATGTATGCATGTAGATGTAGATGTATGAATGTGAATGTGGATGTGGATGTATGCATAGGGATGTAGATGTATGCATGTAGATGTGAATGTACGCATATAGTTGTGGATGTATGGATGTGAATATACGATTGTGATGTGAGGGAATCTGAAGTGATGAGATGGAAATGATGTGATGGGATGAGTATACATATAAATGGAATATGGAATAAGTAATATAGATTGAGGAGGGATAATGTGGAAAAATGAAAGTTAAAATAGAAATTGTATTGTAAACTGTTTGTAAATGCTGTTTGTAAATGCTGTTTGTAAATGATTGTTTTATGTCAAGAATGCTGGGGGGAGCATTTTGACCGTCTTGTGATTAAGGTCGTGATGAGGAAGTTGCAACTGCTGACGGGGAGTCAATGAAGGACGTCTTGCGTAGCAAGGTCGGCCGAGGTCTTGACCAGCCTCGGTGCGATTAAAATGGTGAGCTTCCGGTACGGTGGATGAGGGGCCAAGGAAGCGGCCTATGCGTGAAGCGCTAGGTTACCTGTGAAGGATCCTAGAGGGTGCTGACCATACGGTGCTCGGGCTCTGGGTCGCCTAGGATACCCACACGTGCGTCGAGGAAGATATTGGAACAGAGTTGGAGTTGTTTTCTGAAATCGGGCATGGATCTGGTTGATTGACCTTGCTGGTCTTCAATGGATGAGTCCATGGCCCCTTATATGGATCTGTTGGTTGATCTTGCTGATCTTCAACGAGAGTCCATCTTGATAAGTGATTATATTGCCGAGTATTAAGGGCTAGGAACTATCGAAACGGCCCCTGAGCGTTCTAGTTGCCAATGATGCCATATATACTCTGATGAAGGAATGATGGAAAATTAAGAATCAATGGGATAAATTGGAAGATTGTGATCAGTGATACTATGGTTTTATTAAAGGATTGTTTTAAACTGGTTGAATCTGTGAAAAAGGTAATTTCATATTGGGTGTGTGAGTGGTGTGACTAGTTTTATTTTGCATGAACATCCGGCTAGGGGGCCTTGGAACTCTTTTCCTTGGTACCCGGGACAAAACCTAACCAAATTCTTAATTGGATCCCATCACTACAGTGGTTGGGCGGTTGGCTAACCCATGGGACTGGATGGGGTTAGGCTGGATTGATGGATCCGTAAATCGAGACTCAAACTTTTGTTTTTTACGATAGAAAAAAAAAATCCCGGACAGTAACTGTTCTATGGATAGGAATCAACGGCTGTGCCTCTTGAATGGGGAAAAAAGCGTTGATCCCAATGATCCAAGTGCAAGTTCTTCCTTGAACTGACTAAGTATCTTATAGATGTAATTGGATCATCTCGATCAGAAATGATCTTGACTACGTTAGAGTAAAAAGTTATCCTGGTGGAATCGCCCGTGCTTCCGGTTAAGAAAGTTTTTCCGGGTTTGGTTTTGGAACAACCGACGGATTAGTCTCTTATCCGGATATCCGTGGGCGAGGCCCCGAGTGAGGGACCCCTGTCCCGCGCGAGAAGCGCTACTTCCGCTGCCAGTACCCCGAATCCGTTGCTCGGTGGGAACAGGGATCCTACATTTTGGCTTGGTCTAAAAAAGGATGTGCTTAATCATGTACGTCAATGTCTGACCTGTCAGAAAGTCAAGGCCGCGAGGAGAGAGTAAAAATGCCTGGGAAATTACATCCATTAGACATCCCCTAAATGAAGTGGGAATGCATCAGTATGGATTTTATTACTGGATTACCTTTAGTGCAATCAGGTTACAACTCCATCTTCGTGGTAGTTGACTAAACAAAGTTGCCCATCTGATTCCAATAAAAGAAACCTACACTGGAGTGGATGTGGCCAGAGTGTTTCTCAAGGAAATCTTCTGATTGCATGGCCTACCCCCAGAATAATAGTAAGTGATCGAGATCCCAAATTCACCTCAAGATTCTGGACTGCATTTTTTGAAGCAGTAGGAACTTTCTTGGATCTCAGCACAGCTTACCACCCTGAGACCGATGGTCAAACAGAAAGGGTAAACCAAGTAATCGAAGATATACTTCGGTCATGCTATGGCAAGGAACCCAAGAAGTGGCTAAGCTATCTACACCTAGTCGAGTTCGCCTACAATGCTTCTTATCACAGAAGTATTGGGATGAGCCCTTTCAAAGCTTTGTATGGACAAGATTGCTTAACTCCATTAACTTGGTCCGACCCATTGATTAGGGTCGAGATGTTCAGACAGATGCTTACTGACATGGAGTAGCAAATGCAGTCAATTCGCAAAGATATAAAAGCTGCCCAGGATAGACAGAAGCAGTATGCAGATAAGAAGAGGACATACAGAAAATTCGAAGAAGCAGGTATGGTCTTCGTTCGAGTATGCCCCAAAAGAAGTTCTCTATCTCTTGGGAAGTACAAGAAGTTATCCCCCAGATATTGTGGGCCATATCTAATTACAAAGAAAGTAGGTGACTTGGCCTACGAGCTTCTTCTGCCTCCTCATCTCAAAGTACATAATGTATTTCATACCAGCCTTCTTAAAAAGTATGTACCTAGCCCCAATCATGTGCTTGTGATGAAAACTTCTTCAACCCAAGGGCAGATGGAACTCCAACCTGAAGAAATTCTTGATGTTCAAGAAAAGGTTCTCAGGAATAGAATTCTGCGAGAATTATTGGTTAAATGGAAGTTCTATCCTTTTGAAGATGCCACTCGGGAGAAAGAAGCCAAACTGTTTCGGGATTACCCCCAGTTTGCGAGATGAGGACATCTCGCATTTTTCAAGTGGGAGAGAATGTAAGATTCCTCCCCAGCCTCTCAAGATGTCCAGCATCTTCCCCTGTAATCAAATCCCTCTTCAGAAATATAAAAGATCTTGTTTCTACCTGTTTTGGCCTAGAGAGAGAAAATATTCTAGAGAGAGGTTAGTCATATTTTAAATATTTTTGGATGGAAAAATGTCTCTTCTTATTAAAATAAGTTTCCCTGAAACAGAAGTTCAAAAAGATTTTCAGAAGGTGCATTAGAAATCAAGTTTAATGAGTTCAAGAGGCCGTCCAGTATTTGAAAAATCTTAAATTAAGGTTTTGAGGGGCCAATCAGATTCATCCAAATGTGTGGAGAAGATAAAAAGAAGAAATAAAGAAACTCCCCCCAAAAATGAGTAAATACTCACATAAGATGAAGAGTGGACTAGGGACCAAAGGAATTACTTAAAAAATGGATTTTTGATACCTCACAATAGGGATTCCCCCCTCATGAATGAGGCGCCTACTTCACATGTATGGTGGAGTTTAAAATTATCAAAAATTGAGATATTTCATCTCTCCTCTCTCCTAATTCAAGTCTAGTTCTAAAAAGTAAGCTAAACTGACCTAAAAATGGTCAAAAATTGACCAAACTGGTCTGGAAAATTCTAGAATCAGTTTGCTTGGTTAGAAGCTCACTTTTTTCTTTAAATAGAAGCCTCCCCCTTTGTTGAAGCTTAATAGTGTTTTATGCACTATTACTCTACTCCTCCCAAGAGCCAAGAACTGTGAATTTCTTAATAATTCACTAGTTTTTTACCATTCCCTCTTCTAAAGAATTGGTGGCCACTCTTGTTGCAAACAAGAGTAGAACCCTCAAACCATCAAGCCAAGGAAAGCTCCCAGAATTTCATGTAAGTAAGAAATCTTACTTTTTCTTATTCTTTTAATGGTTTTCTAAATTGTTTGTTATCTTAAAATGATAAACAGATGCTATGCCTTCTTGGAAAGGCTTTCCCCCTCTCTCATTCTTAAAATCAGCCCTTCTTTATCCTAGTTAAGTGATCTAATAGTTGGAATTAAACTTTTCATATTGTTTTTCTCTTAAAAGTGAAAATTGATTAGTTTAGAATGTTTTTAAACCAATTGGGGATAATTCCTAAGTAGATTAAGGTTAGAAAAATTGAAAAATGGTCAGCCATACAAAGGAGGTTATGGTAAAATTTTTTAAAAATTTGTAAAATAAATTTCATCTTTTATTAATCAAAAAGAGTAATCCCCATCGTTTGCGTATTCTAAAAGTGTCATTTTCATTCCTCCATAGAAAGATGCATATTGATTATTTTTATTATTATAAAAGAGTGATTTTCAATAGAATTAAATTCTATGCATAGAAAGATACATATTGATTATTTTTTTATAAAAGAGTGATTTTCAATAGAATTAAATTTTATGCATAGAAAGATGCATATTGATTTTTTTTTATTATGAAAGAGTGATTTTCAATAGAATTAAATTTTATGCATAGAAAGATGCATATTGATTATTATTTTTTATTATAAAAGAGTGATTTTTAATAGAATTAAATTCTATGCATAGAAAGATGCATATTGATTATTTTTTTATTATAAAAGAGTGATTTTCAATAGAATTAAATTCTATGTATAGAAAAATGCATATTGATTATTTTTTATTATAAAAGAGTGATTTTCAATAGAATTAAATTCTATGTATAGAAAGATGCATATTG
Organism: Cibotium barometz; assembly: GCF_041138505.1. Classification (NCBI taxonomy): domain Eukaryota; kingdom Viridiplantae; phylum Streptophyta; class Polypodiopsida; order Cyatheales; family Cibotiaceae; genus Cibotium; species Cibotium barometz. Next base: position 702,520 of record NC_141108.1, on the reverse strand, counting down.
ATTATTATTTTTATTATAAAAGTGTTACTTTCATCAATAATGATTTTTATGCATAAATAGTTGCATAAAAGAATATTTCTTTTATAAAAGCGTTACTTTCATCAATATTTATTTTTATGCATAAATAGATGCATAAAAGAATATTTTTTATTATAAAAGTGTTACTTTCATCAATATTAATTTTTATGCATAAATAGTTGCATAAAAGAATATTTTTTTATAAAAGCGTTACTTTTATCAATATTGATTTTTATGCATAAATAGATGCATAAAAGAATATTTTTTATTATAAAAGTGTTACTTTCATCAATATTGATTTTTATGCATAAATAGTTGCATAAAAGAATATTTTTTATTATAAAAGTGTTACTTTCATCAATATTGATTTTTATGCATAAATAGTTGCATAAAAGAATATTTTTTTATTACAAAAGCGTTACTTTCATCAATATTGATTTTTATGCATAAATAGATGCATAAAAGAATATATTTTATTATAAAAGTGTTACTTTCATTAAAAAGGATTTTTATGCATAAAATGATACATAAAAGAAATTTTCTTAATTACAAAAGTGTTGCTTTCACCAATATTGATTTTTATGCATAAAATGATGCATAAAAGAAAAAAAAATTAATTACAAAAGTGTTGCTTTCACCATTATTGATTTTTACGCATAAAATGATGCAGAAAAGAAATTTTTTTATCAAAATAAGAGTCCACTTTAATCCTATGTTTAAATCCCATGAATATTGAAAAAATGAATAAGTAAATACTCAGTGAAGGATAATTATACCGTTTTATATTCTCTAGGATGGTAATGAGAAAATTCAGCAGAAAAACTATCGAAGCCGAAATTTTACATAAATGACTAAATAATTTCTTATAGGAATTCGTGTTTAGTTTTGAATTTAGTAAAGTAGTAATTGAAATATTACCTTCAAGAAAGATAGTTCAGGGAGAGAACCTTTCCAGACTCAAACCCTGAATCAGACTATGACCAAGACGTAACTCCTTCGTCAGTTTCAAGAAATGACGATGTGACCAATTCAGTAATCTACACTCAAATCACCCACCAAATCTGAAACTAAGTTGAGACCTTTGATTTTGATCTGAGGATCAAGAATTCAGAATTCGAGGAATTCTGCTTGGGAATCTAGGCCTGTGATCTAGAAGTGTTGGGATGATACGGAATTAAGATATACTCATTGTATTCAAAAGAAAATCAAAATTAAAAACTTGCATAGAAACCCTGTGATCTAGAAGTGTTGGGATGATACGGAATTAAGATATACTCATTGTATTCAAAAGAAAATCAAAATTAAAAACTTGCATAGAAACCCTGTTTTCTTAAAGGACTATCTTTCGTCCAGAATCCTGGAGGGAGCATTTGGTATATGTGTTTTTCTAAGGGAAGTTCGGTTGCAACAGCTAGCGGGGAGTGTTCAAAGGATGGCTCACGCGGTAATAACCTGCCCAGGTCTATGGTGTAAAATGGTGTGCTTCCGGTACGATGGGCGAGGGCCGACGAAGCGGTCCCTGAGTGAAGTGCCAGGACACCTAAGGAGGATCCTGGAGGGTTCTGACCAGGCGATGCACGAGCTCGCGGTGCCGAGGACACCCATGTATATGTCGTGGAAGATATATATGTATGATGACGAGAAACTTATCGTAATCTGTTACTGGATCTCGTTGTTGACCTGCTAGTCTCAACGGAGAGTCCAGACTGATACTATTTTGTGAGAAACAAGGATTGAATGGAAATTTTGAGTTATGACATATGTAACCATTGTCAATAGATTGTTTTATAAATTAAAAGTTAAAGAGGAGTGTGTGAGTATCTGTATTCTAAAGCAAAAGTTAAGAAAGGCTTTCAATTATGGGTGGGTGAGTACTTGTCTGGTTCTACCAATTCCAGTGGTTGGGCGGTGGCTAAAACCCATGGGCCGGATGGGCTGGAATCAGTAGAGTTTTAATAATAAAATTGATTAATAGGATTACGCTTAGAACTCAAGTAGTTAATTAAAAACCTAAAGACTTCTCAAATGAATAGATCAATGGCTGTGCCTAATTCAATTAGGAAAAAAGCATTGATTCCTTCAAGTTAAGTCTGTTATAGTTTCCCTTCTATCTGGTTTATTCAGATGAAGGTTAGATCAGTCTTGACTTCGTTAGAAAAATTCGTTAAGAAATTCAAAATGGTGGAATCGTCCTCGCTTTTCGGGCATGGGAAATTTTCCCGATTTCGGTTTTTGGAATGACCGACAGCTTAGTCTCGTTGCCCGGACATTCGAGGGCAAGGCCCCGAGTGTAAAATCCTACCCCGCGCAAGAGGGAGCTGCTTCCGTTACTACCATCCGGGAATCCGGTACGCAGAGGGGGCAGTGGGATCTCACAGAAGCCAAGCATGCTAGTTGTCTTGCAGGAGAAGGACATAAAAACAAAATTATTTTGTACGATGCATGTGTGTCAGATCTCATCAATGCCTACTTCCAGTGTGCTCGTCAAATTTATTTTATGAAAGGTAAATATATAGGTGGAGGGCTTGACCTAGAGATATTGATTGTGAGAGAGCTCTTTCCAGACAGACTCCATGCCCTTCTCCAGCTGCTACTTCAAGGGCAATTGATGATGTAGTGATGGGAACCCCAATGTTTAGTAACAGGATAGATTTCAAGGGTGAGAAAAAGACTATTCAAGCTAAACGTGCACTTCACAAAGTCCAAGAGGGGAATGTCGAATTCCAAGAGGGGAATGTAGGAAGCTCTAGCCACCGGCCAGAGTTTGTGTATGTGACCGTGGACAAGCATGAGAAAGGGCAAGGATCAGTAACACCAGAAGAAGGTGATGCACAGCACTTCAATCATTCGAGATAGATATTCATAAGACAAAGTGGGCATTACGCAGGATACGAATTGTCAACAGGGTAGAATGTAACCATTGGGTAGGAGGAAAAAAATGCAGCACAAAGCTACGAGGGGGAGAAGTGGCACCATGTTTCTGGAGTGATTGTTAGTTATCTTCTTGGAGGAAGGAAAAGTATTGCTATTTCTACAATACTTATGTACGACATACTTTGAAGATTACAAAGACAATCTTACATCCACCTGCAAGTGTTCCAAATGTTTGGCCAATCGTAAGAGGTATACAATTGAAAGTCAGGGAAGCTCGCAATTTGATAAAAGATGGATTTGAGATTGGTATATAGCTTCAAAATATTTTGCAAAAAGACTGTGAGGAAGATAAGAAAAAAAGTGTTGAGGAAGATAAGCAAAAATACCCCTATCTAAAAGGTATATCGAAAGCTGCGTATGCTCAAATTACTGTTGCACTAGATATGAATGCAGAACTTGCAGGGGGACATGTGCAAAAGTAAGGAAACAAGGAAGTATTCAATGTGAAGGAAATATGTAATGAAGAAGTCATGTCGGTTGAAGTAACCATTCAAAACCACCCACTATGTTCATGTGCAGATTTCAATGACAGGTTCTTAAAAAGAAGGCCATATCTTGCCTGCAAACACATCTACTTTGTTTTCTTAATGGTTCTTGGGCAAGATGTGAATAACAATATGCATATCCATCAAGCTAAGATCCCTAATTATATTCTGAAAGAGATGCTCACAAAATCTCAGAGGAGCCACCCACCACCACAACAATTATAGGCATCTCTTAGAATGTTTTGAGAATCTCATATTTTTGTATGTTAGAGAGCCACCCACAATAGTTATAGACATCTCTTAGAATCTTTTGAGAATCTCATATTTTTTATACTTTAGAGAGCCACCTTTCAAAAAATTTTGAGAATCTCGACGATAAGCTTAAGCTTTTTGTATTTCATGAAGGCGAAATTAGTAAATCATTACAGTTTGCTTACCAATGTCACTCATTGAGAAATTTTGTTAACACGAACCTTTGCATGTTTGTTTAATAGTTTGTTTAACGGAGATTAGTAATATTTCAAGTTTCTTCATTCAACTATTTGCATGTCTATTTAACAAAGAGTTAGTAATATTTAGTTTTATCTTAAATTAAGAGTCTTTGCATGCAAAATGTTTACTTAATAGTCTGTTGAACAAAGAGACATGGAGATAGGGAGAAACAGTTGCTAATAGAAAAAAAAACAGCTCTATTATGTTTAATAGAGAGACATAGAGAGAGACAGGGAGATAGAGAGACTAAGAGAGAAACGCTTGCTCATAGAAAAAAGGACAACTACTCTTGTTTTTTCCCATTCTTGCTCTTTTATAGGGCAGAAAGTTATATCTGATTTGAAATTGTTATAGAAAGTTAGAAGTTGTAGTCAACTATTAATATTATAACTTTATGGGTGTAGTCCTTGCCCTTTAGAAATTTTCATTGCAAGTTGTGAGGCATTTTAATATTACCAAGCTAGAAATCCTAGCCAGTCAAATATTAAAATTTTAATGAATTTGAGGGTGCTTTTTAGATTTGGTTATAACCACGTTAAATGTATTTTCCTCACATTTCTCGCCCATCGAGACATCCCCAACATATCTGCTTGCTCTAAGGAATTAATCTATTTTTTCTCTATATGTGATTTTTGCTTTTGGCTCGCTACTCTCAGTGGTGTAGTAGAGGCCATCACCCGACCACCACACATTGTTTTGGTGCCCCCATTCAAGATCAAAAGGTTCTTTAGGGCCTTGTTTGCCAGGTTGGAAAGCACTTGGGAGTCATCTCAAGCCTTTTGATGTGATCATAGTTTAGGGGAATTGATGGGGAGGATCCAACCAGGTTTCTAAGGCAGCTGCAGTTGTTTTGTCTTGTGAGGAATAGGGATTGTGAAGCAAAATGGCTGAGGGAATTTCCTTTGCTTCTAGAGGACCATGAATACATGTTGTTTGAAGACTTGTAGGATGATGTCAGAAACAGTTTGGCATTGTAGAAATCAGAGTTTCTCCAGAGGTTTATAAAGAAGTTGACTCCAAATGAAGCTTGGAGGAAGATAGAAGTGTGTGTGCATGATGATGAATGTGTAGCTAATTTTTGGCAGAGGTTTGACAAGGCATGGCATTCATGGGAGAGATCACTTGTGCATGCTAAAGGGATGTCTTTACTTGACTTTGACGGTGGTTATATGAAGATGATAAAGTTGCAGACTTTGATTAGTAAGTCCAGTGCCTACAGCTGTGTGAAGTTTTCTTCTACAGGACTACTCTTCTTCTCCTTCCACTGTGTGTAAGAAGCCTTATGTAGCCGTCGCTTCGAGACTGGAGAAACTCTATAAGGGCCAAGAGCTGAGTGCTGCAGAGAATGAGGTCTGATTGAGCAGCATCAACTTCCTGCATAATATCAGCTCGTTGCACAGCATCCTCATCACTGTAAGTGTGTATCTCTGAGTTGACTGCAAAGAGGGGTCGGGTGGCCTATATTTGGTGGAAGTCACCTCTGTGGACCGCCCTCACCAAACAGACTGCCACGGCAGCTGGGGTCTGGGCCAAGGCTCCAACCAGACTTGCACCTATCCTCCTACCTCTCCAGATGACTCAAGAGGACACTTCTATACCCTCCCAACCTCCCTGTCATGACTCAGTTGCCTGCTTAAGATGTTCCCTCAAGTCAGCTCTCACCTCTAGAAGCTCTGAACATACACCAAAAGGCCACTTCTAACCACAGTATGCTGACACTCATCTGACCAAACTCATCCTTAGCTGCTACTACTAACACATAATAATTGGATTTGGCCTCTGAAATCTGACTTCCTATCCCCAAGAAGAAATCTATCCTCTAGGCTGCAAAAATGTCCTCTAACTGTCACAGCTGACCATACACACCAATCCCAAGGACCTTCTTGGATCTCCTTCTGACTCTCTTTTGACCCCTCTGAATCGGACTGACTTCTGCCTCCAAATTCTAACGTAGAATTCTACTTCTAAAGCCTTTACAGAAGAAAACCCTCCCCTCTATGTTTGCAGACTCTTTCTGGCTCTCATTCTACTCTCACCAAGCAAGTATACCACACAATTGGCTCTCTGTAGACTGCTACTAACGCATCACTGTCTCCCAATGGTTGTCCTCTTGAGGATGACTAATGTGTTCCAAATGAAGCAAAATTCCTTCCCTCAAGTGTAAGATTCCTCCCTCTAGCTTTTGAGGTGTAAAGGTGTAAGAACCTCCCCTTCTGTTCTTGTAATTATTCCCCTCTCTGAAATAGAAGAAAGATCTTGTTTTACCCTGTTTTGGCCTAGAGAGAGAAAATTTCTAGAGAGAGATAACCCAAAATTGAGATATCTTTGGATATAAAAATCCTCCTAGTGTCTAAAATGGATTCCCTAAAACAGAAGTTCAAAATGAACTTTCCAATGTGCATTAGGAATTAATTGAAAATGGTATAAGGGACCATAGCCTAAGGGTCTACATTTTTAGAATTTTTTAGATTATGGTCCAATTAAGGTTCTAATGGGCCAACTGGATTAATCCAAGTGTTGAGATGAGATAAATCCAAAAGAATAAAAAAAAAATCCAAAAATGAGTAAATACTCACATAAGATGAAGAGTTGACTGAGTACAAGGTTTATTAGTTAAAAATTATGAGATATTACTAAAAAAATGAGATATTTTGGAATAATGATGCATTTTTGACACCTTGGTAAGGAAAGGGGGACTCTTGAGGTAGGCGCCTCTTTCACATGTGTGGAAGGGTTTTTAATTCAAAAACTTGTGATATTTTTATCTCTCCTCTCTCCTGGATTAAACCAAATCAAAAAGGGAGCCAAACTGGTCCAAATCTTGTCCACATTGAGTCAAACTAAACCTTGAAAATTCTAGAACCTAGTTGGACTTGGTTAGTGGCCTCCCTCACCTATAAATAGACCCTCACCATCTTCCTTTCTCGATGGAAGATCTTCCCTCTACACTACATGATGAGGGTTGGGACTTCGAGGAGGAGGACACCCAAGGAGGAGATAAGGGGAGCACTCTCTTGAACACATGTGATTTTTGTTCGTGTGGTGAGGGGAGTGTTGTGTATGTCCCCCAAAGACTAGAGCTTCTGGAGAGGTGGTTCACCCCTTCATTCTCCTCTTCGAACTAGTCGTTGTAGGGTTCTTTCTCGTTCCCCCTTACTCTTCCCTTAGCATCTTCCTCTTCTAACCCTATGGAGCTCCAAGGCCAGATCCATTGGCTACTGTCCTTAATCACATGTAAGTTGAAGTACCAACCTTCAAAGGTACCATCACTTAAGATGCGGAAGACCATGTGCAGAGGTTCCTCACTATGTGTGACTCAAGAGTCCTCAACAGAGATGATGCACGTTTGTTTTTGTTCCCGACAACACTGGAAGAAAGTGCCGACCGGTAGTACAACTAATTTCCAGTCAACCACTTCCTGGACTAGGCCACCCTTAGGTTACAGTTCTTGTCTACCTTTTGGCTAGGGAACTACTTCAAACTCATTACTCAAGAGCTCAACCAACTCTCCATGAAGGCGGGGATGTCAGTGGCCCAACTTGTCACAAGAGCTAAAGTTTTGGTCGCTCTCAGGTAAAGTCAGTGGTCACTCTCAGCTGAAGTCAGTGGTCACTCTCAGCTAAAGTTTTGGTCGCTCTCAGCTAAAGTCAGTGGCCATCTTCCAAATGATTGTCCCACCAAGAAATATTGCTCATTTTGCTCAAAGACAGGCCATGAGGACAAGGAGTGTTACTACCTCAAGGGACTTTGCCTTATGCAACAACAACTTAAGCAAGGTGCCACCTCACTTAACCCCTTTTTCCAAAGACTACATGGTGACCCCAACCATTAGTGCTTCAACTTCTGCCCAGGCCCCTAACCACCAACCAAACCCAACACCCTTCTTGAACCCTCAATTAGTTGGAGTAGCTACCCCCCCCAATCCCAAGCTTATATTAACCCTATCACCACTGGTCCCTCCTACTTAGCTGCCCCACATACCCTTCCCTCCTCCATGGCTACATTTGTACAAACCCCTCCACCACCCCAGGCCACATCATCTCAGGTAGCTGAAGTAGCCATGGTAGCATACACCAATACCCCTTATCTTGGAGCAACCCTAACATACAACCGCCTGCCTATGAAAATCCCATATCAGTCAGGCACTTTCCCAACTTATCAACCGTACCTCCCACCTGTGCCGGTCCCACAAACACCCAAAGTCTATCAAAACTGACCCTCGATGGTCTATGCGGCAGCTCTTCCAGTACCTCCGGTTGCTAACAACACGTATGGGGCTCGGCCTAACCAAAATTTTGCCAATCTCCATCCTCCCAACAACCCCACCCGGCCTCTTATATGCTATCGTTGTGGGGGTAGCGGCCACATGCAAGCTCAATGCATTGTACCAGAGGGCTCGTCCCCATGCCTCCATTGCCCGGAGAGCCGAGACCACTACACTCAGGATTTTCCTAGAACCCCACTGGTTAACATGGTGGACACAGCGACGCCATCTCCCAAGGTTGACACTCCAATAGTGGCAGTGGTGCCATCTCCCAAGGTTGACACTCCAGTAGTGGCAATCATCACCCGGTCCCAAGGTGACCCAAAGACGCCAACTCCTCTCCCTGATGGTGTAGTCTACCAATCCATTGTGTGCCAAAATTATAAGGAGGCCATTGAGGAATTCATTCAAACACCACCCATGGAGAAGGAAGCGATGCCTACCATGGTCATTCCCCCAACCACCACACCTTCAAAGGCGGATGAGGAGTCTACCCAACCCAAGGTTAGTAATTTAAGTTGGGAGAAAAAGTTAGCAAGAGCAAAGGTGGAAATCATCCTTCCTAAATTATGTGGTTTGAGCCAAGAAATAGGAGAACAACTGCTAGGCTTGGTCTAGCATTGGATGGATTTGAAGGCAACTAGGGGTGAAGCCACATCTAGTAGTAGTGGGCAATGGCCCAGAGGCAGCAAGCAAGGGTATGCCTCATTATCCCAGGAGGGGTCGATCACCGAAGCCCAAGGGTGACAGTCTCTGTGGGAGGAACTTAAATCACTGGGGCCATTGTGGATGGTGGTTCTGGTGTTAACATCATGTCTAAAGCTACTAGGAAAGTCTTAGGTCTCAGAATTACCGAGCCAGCTCCCTTTGCCATCCAAGTGACAGACTAGAGGGAAGTGATGCCCATGGGACTAGTCAGGCAAGTTCCGATCACTTTTGAGGGATTAGTATTTGAAATGAATTTTGTGGTGTTAGACCTCCCACCAGCTTACAGGGCCCTACAACTTGCTCATTGGAAGGCCTTGGTTGAGGGCAGCTCACGTGATCCATGATTGGGGTCGAGAAAACTTGCATATCCCTAACCTGGGGGGGACGGTGACCTTGCCCTTGGAAAAAAACCCCGATGTGTGAGACCCCTGTCCCCTTTGCACACCGAACTCAAGAGTGCTAGCACCGGAAGTAGCAACGTCTCATGCGAGGCACGGCTTCCCACTCGGGGCCTCGCCCATGGATGTCCAGGCAAGGGACTAGTCCGGCGGTCCTTCCGAAATCGAGACTGGAAAAACTTTCCTCACCCAGAAAGTACGGGCGATTCCTCCTTAGAAAATCTTCTAACAAAAATTTAACTAATGGGGTCAAGAGCCTTAACTATCCTTTTTATTCTGACCGAACTCGTAGGTCACATGACTGAATCAAGGAAGGGACTTGCACTTGGTTCATAGAGATCATCACTTTTTTCCCCTCAAGCGAGGCACAATCGTTGATTCTTTCCCATAGAACAAGAATCTCCTTGGGATTTACTTTAACTACCGTGACTTAAACATAACTGAATATAACTGTGATTTCTATTCGTAAGGGTAAATATCCAAAATTATAAAAATTCATTCTTTCTTGGACATAATAGAACTCTAAATAATTCTATTCATAAATAATGAAATTTAACAAGGATATTTCTTTTTCCAATGATCCTTTTAATGAATATGCGTACATCATTTATTTAAAATATTAACATAGAATTATACTAAAATGTTCTTTTCTCCAATCGAACCTAGGCATCAACATGCCATAAATTATCTATATTGAAATATGATGAAACTTTCTCTTTTGATACCAAAATTAATTTATGCATTTTCCTAATTAAAGATACGATGCAAACTTTCTCTTTTGATACCAAAATTAATTTATGCATTTTCCTAATTAAAGATACGATGCAAATTTCTCTTTTGATAAATAAATAAAAATACCCATGTATATACATACCATGAATATACCTATTTTAAAATATGACATAAATTTCTCTTTTTACCTTTTAGACATTTATGCATACATACTATAAATGTATATTCAAAAATGTGACAAAAATCCGTCTTTTAGTATTTAAAATATTTTATGCATAGAATATCATGAAAATTTCTCTTTTTGCATTCTTAAAAATATTCATAAACCTTCATTTTCTAATGATAAAATTTTTCCATAACTTCCCCACATTTTCTATGAAATGGGAATGCTTAAAATTCCACTTTTAATATTTAAAATGTTTGTGCATAGAATATGATAATAATTCCTCTTTTGCATTTTTGAATTTATGCATAAACATAGTTACATAAAATATGGTGAGACTTTCTCTTTTGATATAAAAATTCTTCATGCATAAATCTAAGCATAATTACATTTAAGCATCTTGTTTATTAAGAAAAAATACCCAAATATGACTTCCATATGAAAATAATTATAAGAATGTTAGCATAAGCTCACTTTCATTTTAAAATGAATATTTATGAGTTTTCTTAATATCAAAATAAGCATAAATGAATTAATTCTCATTTTAATTAAATTAAAAATCATAAAAATACTTAATCTCCATCTCTAGCTTGTTAGGCCTATACTTTTGGATAAGAAAATGAGATTAGGACTACGATCTATCCTTCCAAGAAGGATTAATCCATAAAGGTGAGTATTCTTACAAAAAGAGAGATTTACTAATCAAAAATATTACATTTACGCATAAAAGATTAACATTATTCCATTTAAACAATATAAATCAATAAAATCATGGTTTTAAGAAGAAACCATGGATTAAAATGCTTCCCAAGCATTAGAGAGGTTGGGAAGAAGATTACCATTGAAGAAGAGAGTAAAAAATCATTGTTTTTGGCTTACCCTTGGTTTTTGGCTTGAATCTTTAGAGAGAAGTGAAGCCCACAAGAGGAAGCTTGGCCACCAAGAAGAAGAGGGTAATCTCCAAGAGAAGAAGAGGATTAGTGAAGCTCCAAAGCTTCACAATGGAGAGGCAAGGTAGAGGGATAATAGAAATACACTTAAACTAAAAATTACACTAGCATAGTACTCCAATATGAAAATACAAAGGAATGGGGCTCTATTTATAGGAGAGGGAGGACACCAACTAAGTCCAACTGGGATCTAGAGGCTTCCAGGTTCAGTTTGATCCAATTTGGACAAGTTTTAGACCAATTAGGCTCACTTTTCTAATCCAGTTTGAAAGAGGAGAGAGGAGAGATAAAATATCTATTTTTTTTTAATTAAAAATTTAGAGTAATGACGAGATTCGAGGAGCCTCCTTCATGAGCTCCTGAGGTGTCAAAAATTCAATGTTTTACTAATAAATCCTCATTTTTTTTACTATTAAGTACCTGTACTAGTTAACTCTTCATCTTATGTGAGAATTTACTCCTTTTTGGGGGATTTTCTTTTATTCTTACATTTTTCTCATCCCAACACTTGGATTAACCCCAGTGGCCCTTTAGAACACTCTTTGGACCTTAATCAATAATTTGCTGAAAATGTGGACCCTTAGGCTAAGGTGTCTAATGCACATATTCAATTAATTTCTAATGCATATTAGAAAACTCTTTTTAAACATCTGTTTCAGGGGAATTCATCTTAAATAAAAGGGATAACTTTATATCCAAAAATATCTCAAAATTGTATTATCTCTCTCTAGAATAGTTTCTCTCTCTAGACACCAAAAACAAAGGAAAATAATGTTTTCTTGCATTCTGAAATAGGGGATGATTACAGGGGAATGAGAGGAGAACTTATACATCTTTTAGGGGCTGAAGAGGAACCTTACATGATGGCCCTACATGACATGATTCCCATTTGGGAGGAGGGAGCCAATGACACGGAAGAGCAGGAGGAATGGCAAGGATTCCCAATGGATGAGGCATGGGATCCATTCGGCTCAAAAGGAGAGGCGGTGGTTGTCACCTATAGTGGTGATTCCAAAAAAGACGCCCAATAAGATGAGGATCTATGTAGACTTCAGAGCCCTCAATCAATGCACAATCAAAGATGGGTTTCCCTTTCCTTTCATAGAGCAGGTTTTTGAAGATGTGGCCAGCCAAGGGTGGTGGTTCAATCAGAACACCTGCCTCAACTCACTCTGGTGTTCGTGAAGTGCCAAGTATTGGGGGTCTTTGCCTCTCAAAAAAAAAAACCCTATGAGTTATTTTTTCCATTACACGTTTAAAAAAAAAAAGAAACCAAAAAAAGGGTTTTTGTCTCACACCTCACCACATCACCCTCTCTCATCTCTCTCCCTTTTACACAACTTGCTCTTACTCCCCACCCCCTCTCACCAACCATCCCCCCCTTTTTTTTCACCGATTCAAGCCTAACAAAAAAAAATCCCTCCTAGTTTTCTTTTTCCCATTACAAGGCAAAAAAAAACTCCCCATTAGTTTTCTTTTCTCCCAAAAAAAAATTCACACCCTCTTAGTTCCTTTTTCATTACCCAAAAAAAAGTCCCCCTCGTCCTATTTTTCTTTCTTCTTTCCAAAAAAAATGTCTCTCTTCCTCTCTCTCTCTCTCCCCCTTACCTACCACCCCTCCCTTCACTCCCCACCCCCTCATCTCTCTCTCCCCCCCCAACCCCCTTTTTCCACCCCACCGACCAAGCCCACCCCACCGACCAAGCCCCCCCCCCCCCCCCCCCCCCCTGCTTCACTCCCCCCTAGCCCTCTCCCCCTCGTGTCATTCTAGCTCTCTCCCCCTCACGTCATTCCCCACCAACCAGCCCCCCTTGCTCACTCACCCGTGCCCCCTCTCTCAACGACCACCCTCTCCCTCTTTTAACTGACCCAGCCCCCCTCTTCCTCACCTACCCCCCTCATCTCACCCCCTCTCCCGAGTCCCCACCCTTTCCTTCTCACCATAACTCACCGACCACCCCTTTCTTTTCCTTCTCTCTCGTGCACTACCCCTCTCTTCTCTCCCCCTTCATCACCCTCACCAGCCAGCGCACCAATTGACCCCCTCTCTCCTCACCGCCCCATCACGTCACCCTCACTCTTGTCAACCCCTTCACCTCTCTCGACCACACAACCCCTTCCCCCTTATCTCCTCCCTCCCTCAATAAGGGCCCAAGAAGGCCCTCATTAAAGGCCACAAAAGGCCTTTTTCACGTTGGACAGGTTCGTGACTTGGTCTCTTGTGGGGGGCCAGCACAATATAAAGCCTTCACTGCACTCCATCAAGACAAATCAAGGATCCCACACCGTCCACCACCTTGCTCAATCAATCATCATTGAGCATCTTGCTTCACGGCGCTGTTCTCCCATAGTATCCCCAGCAATTAGCGGCGCTCTGTCCCCACACATCATCCAACAGATTCATCATCAACAAGTAGCATGGCTCTGTATCGCCATTGATAGCATTCAGCGTGCCGCCCTGCCCCTACTACTGCCGCCCTGCCCTGTGTGCAGCACCCTACCCTTAGGCACTCTTGCATTTTGTAGGCCGTGCTCACCACCCATTCGCAGCCCCCTACACACACCACTCGACGTGCCACTGTAGTCCCTGACATGAGCCGTCATCCTCGACTGTGCTCTTGCTCCGACTTTGTTCTTGCTGCATCACCGGTCTACTTCGTTAGGGTCACTTCATCAGTGCCTCACATAGAGGCCCTCTTGTATTGGATTACATTCACCATTTTACATATATTCATTCATCCATTTCATGTTGTGTTGTTTTGTTCTCATCTCTCGCACATTAGGTTCTTTCGCCCTTTTGCCTTCACACGCTAGTGCACACATCCATTATTTGACACCATAGGAAAGCCTGCTTCTGTTGACCGGCTCAGTCATTGCTCCGCCAATCTGAGCACCACTCCATTACTGCTCTTCTACGCCCTACGTTCACTGGCTTCCCTGCCCATCTGCATTTGCTGCTTCTGTTGACCGGCTCAGTCATTGCTCCGCCAATCTGAGCACCACTCCATTACTGCTCTTCTACGCCCTACGTTCACTGGCTTCCCTGCCCATCTGCATTTGCTGCTTCTGTTGACCGGCTCAGTCATTGCTCCGCCAATCTGAGCACCACTCCATTACTGCTCTTCTACGCCCTACGTTCACTGGCTTCCCTGCCCATCTGCATTTGCTGCTACGCAACACTTCACAATGCACACACTGGCTTCTTCATAAGCTACATCAGCAAAGCTCCCTGTACTGCAGCCATGCAACTTTAGGCCACATGTCCTTTTCGTCTCAGCTAGGGCACCCACAACTATTGCGGGCCGTCTTTCCATCCTATAGTTAACTCATCCAGCCAAGTTGCCTCTGTGTATCTCCAGCATAGGCCTCTCTCACCACCACAATGTCGTCTGTCTACGTTATGTCATGTGAGCTCTGCATGTCACCTTGTCTTCCGATCGAAGCGTTGCTTTAGTTGGCATCTCTTCCAATCGAAGCGTTGCTTCAGTTGGCGTCTGAGATCAAGCATATTAGCATCAAGTTACAATCCGAATGTAGAATCAGCTACAATGACCTGCTGTTGACAATCAAATGACATGCTACTGCTAGTCAACAACCTATTGCTGAGACATTCGACCACCTGCTTGACAGTAGATGACTTGCTATGACAGTCCATGACCTGCTAGACAGCCACATCACCGCCTATTGCCACACTTGCAGCAATGCCCTGCTTTCTTGGCCAGGTTTACTTTTTTTGGCTAGGTTTACTTTCTTGGCCGGGTTTACTTTCTTGGTAGGGTTTACTTTTTTGGCCACGTTTAATTTCTTGGCAGGGTTTACTTTCTCTGAATCGGCTTTGTTGACGAAGTCAGATGTCGGAGTTAGTTGCCTGAGTTAGCACGGAGTCAGCTGCCTAAGTCAACTCTCGAAATCATCTATTGGAGTTAGCTATCTGAATCAGCTACTATCGGAGTCAGCTCTGCTGCCCCCAAAATCAGATCTTGTTCCACATTTATTCTCATGCTAATTCTAGGAGGGCTCATTACTTAAACTATTTGGGATTAATCTTTGCATTAATAATTTATTTTATTATAAAGAGACTAGACACTGCCTCTCTGAGGTAAGACCTTCCCTAATGGCCACCAACATAGGTAAATTTGAAGGGACAAGCTTTCATACATGGTAGACTAAGATCAAATTTACATTAATGAGAAAGAGGTTGTGGAGCATTCCATTAATGAGAAAGGGGTCGTGGAGTATTGCCAATGGGAAGGAGAAGGAGCCTACCACCAGGGTGGGGGAAGCATTATGGGGGGTTAGCAAGGATGAAAAAGCTCTTGCCATCATAGTATTGGGATTAAGTGATTAGTTTTCGCACTTCAAATGAAGCTTGGGAAGAGTTGGCACATTGTTTGGTGCTCAAGCTAAAAGCTCCAAGATTAGCCTTCTAATTCAATTCTTTGAACTTAAGTTAAACAGGGGAGAGCCTCTTGCCTCTCACTTAAATTTGATGAGAAGTCTAACCATAGAGCTTGTAGGGATTAACTTAACTATGGAAGAAGATGTATGCATTGAATTATTGTTAAAAAGTTTTTCCCATTAGAACTATGGCAACGTAGTCATTACCCTCACCAACTTGCCTTCTCCAAAACTAGCTGACATCACTGCAGCTCTTTTGGAAGAGGAAAAGAAGATCAAAAGGCAAAACACCACTAGCACCACTTTGCCTATATTCCAAGATGAGGCCTATTTCACAAAGAAGCACTTCAACAAGGGATCTACATTGAAGCCAACGTTCAAAGACAAAGGAGAGAGTAAGTGCCACTTCTGTGGTAAGCCTCAACACTTCGAGAAAGATGGTTGCACCAAGAAGAGGGTATCTTCAAACTTGGTGGAGGATGAAGATGAAGAAGAAGCTATTGATGCTATGGCCTTTCATGAGGCCAATTTTGCTGACATTGATTGGGCCCTCTAAGTGCTCATATGAATCCTAACTCATATGTAAATCATTTAAGCTAATTGTATCCTCTCATTTTGTACACCAATAGGCCAGAATTGGAGTGAGATCTTAGGAGTCTATTGCCAATGCAACTGGAGTGAGTTTAAAGTTGGGGTCATAGGTGTTGTCACTACTGAGAGTGGGCATGCCATGAAGCTTCCCATGGACTGCGCCAGGGTTGCGGGTCATCAATTTGAGGGAGGCATTGTTGGATAAAATTGATGAATACATGGGGATGAGGGATAATATATAGAGCATAACCTTAGGGAAAATATGTGCAAAGGTCAAATTTTTCACCAAGCAGTAAACTCTCAAAAGGATTCATCCAAGTAGGTTGTAAGGAATCAAGTAGGTGAGAGATCATGGGTGAGAGAATATATCTAGTTGATAGCTCACTTTACGGGCTAGAATCAGGGAGAGACTGTGGGAGCATCTCATTAGTGATTTAAGAAAGACTAGGGTTACCTAATCAGATGCCTATATAATGAGGCTCACATGCATGAATAAATATCTCTCACATTTTATATTATTATGCTGGTCATTTGCTAATTACTTTGCTTATTACTAATCACCTAATGATGTGCATGCTTAGGCTTAATCCACCATGCTAATGCTTGTCTTTGATCTACCATGCTAATGCTTGTCTTTGATCTACCATAAACTTCAACAAGTCGTTCACTCATGGAGGAACGGACATTCGTCTGTGAAGGTATAGACATTCACTCACAAACTGGCAAGCATGTGTCTTAATGGACATTCGTCTGTGAAGGTATAGACATTCACTCACAAACTGGCAGGCATGTGTCTTAACTACACTGAAACAGCATATCTCTGACATTCACTCACAAACTGGCAGGCATGTGTCTTAACTACACCGAAACAGCATATCTCTGACATGCGTCTCTAAATATTCTCCAGACATAGAGTCATCTACACAACATTTATGCTCTTTGAATGTCAATTACTCTCATTTATGCTCTTTGAATTTCAATTACTCTCATTTATAAATAGATTTGGAGAGATTCTCCAATTGGAAGCGAACGGGCATGGCTAAAGAAGGTATGGCCGTACCTCTATGAAGTAAACGGGCGTTCACTTCTCAGAAATGCAATTCAAGAATGAGTTGCGTCCAGTTTTTTCCTTGATTTCTTCCCCTTAGTGATGATTTTTTAAGGTTTTCTTGTTAAGTATGTCCTAAGCTACCTAATGATGCAAGGAATGCCTAGTTTAACCTATAACCTAGGATTAATGGTGTGCTAACATGTAGTTTTTCTATCTACTTGAAGAAAAAACGAAAAATCAATGGAATCAAGGGTAAAATTAGGGCAGTTACTTGTTGCTTCCACTTTTGGTGTAGCCTCCGAAGCTCCTATTGCTCCCAATGCTCCATTGTAACCCCATTGTTCCAAGAAAAACACAAAGAACACAAATCAAACAA
This sequence comes from Cibotium barometz, assembly GCF_041138505.1. NCBI lineage: Eukaryota > Viridiplantae > Streptophyta > Polypodiopsida > Cyatheales > Cibotiaceae > Cibotium > Cibotium barometz. The sequence continues at coordinate 684,960 of NC_141108.1, read as the reverse complement.
GCAACTCATACCAAACTCCTACATCCGGTGGATTTGCATTCATCCGGGTAAGATAAGTCTCTTGCTTATTATGGAAAAGATTGTGAAGGACCCTAAGCTAAGTGCTATCCCTAGCAGACGACACCAAAGATATTCACTTAAATGAGCATTCTCATTGCATGAAAGAGGAAGAAGAGAAGAGAAAAGAGAAGATGCAAGAGTTAGTTCAGGAACGTGCACTTAGCCAACCCTAAGAGGGTTAACTCCTCCACGTGAAGCCACTAGGGGCTCACTCCACCACCACTTGTGTCACCCAAGTGGAGCTTTCCTTGTGCTAGGTAGAGAGCAATGAGAGAAGGAGTTATGGAAAGCTCAACCCTTATCTCAATGCCTTCATGTGTGCGAGAGAGAGAGAGAGAGAGAGAGAGAGAGAGAGAGAGAGAGACCAAGAAGAAGAAGAAGAAGAGGGGAAGAAGGAAGCATCACCTACAAGCACACACTTACAATCAAGCAATCAAGCATGCATCAACACACAACCTCACCACCATAGCCATAAGAGAGCAAGAGGGAAGAAGAAGAAGACTCAATTGGGATAATGGGATTGTATCCTTTTCATATTTCATAAGTCACTTTATACATGAGCTCTCTTTTTACAATGGCCGGCTGCCCATTAATGATTGGGGTAGTTCTCTAGCTCTATGTACACCTAGGCTTTGTTGCTCATGGCCGGCATTACACACGTCGTAAGCTCGGTCATCCCATATCTTTTTACATGAAGCAATTAGCATGGTTTTGTATAAAAATAAATTACATGAAGTGTAACCACACTTTGAGTAATGTTAACCATTCCGGTTAACAAAGACCTTGATTCCCAACATGGATAACAAAGTGCCCGTAGGTAGTTTAGAGTGCTTGTTTGGGCACTTTGGCACTTTGGCACTCTCTGTGGATTGAAAACATTGCAATGATGGTTAAGTGCACAACATAAAAATTAAGAGAAGGGATACTCTATATGAAAGTGTACAACATTGGCTTAATATTTCTCAAAGGTTAGTAAAATAGCGTCGATATATTGGTAAATGTCATGTAATCTAAATATGTGAACATTAGAAGTTATGAAGCATTGTGCATGGTAGATACACTCAAAAGCTCTCCACAAGCCTCTATGTTTTTTGAACTGTTAGATAAATAACTATAGATCTTTCTATATGGCTCCTCCTTTATTACTCAAAGTACTTGATTGGGCTAAAAATAGACTTGTGTGAGTGAAATAATTGTATAGTTAAGGACAAATCTTTTTTCACGAAGGATATGAAAATTGACTCCTCTTTTATTACTCAAAGTACTTGATTGGGCTAAAAAGAGACTTCACTTATGTGAGGGAAATAATTGTATGGTTAAGGGCAAAATTTTTCCCACAAAGGATATGAAAATTAGCCCAACCATTTTGAAAAATCCTTTGGATTAGCTATTGGACTAATATTAGCCTCTATTTTTAGTTGCATCATTTGTAGCTCTTTCCCCTTGTGAGGTTCATATTGGAAACACTAGGACCAGATTTTCAAGTTCACTTTCCCATGTTTTGAGAGTTTTGGAACATTATTCTTTTGATATCTTACTATTTTTGCACATGCACGTTGTTGTAGCACTGCCCCTACCCGGGCACAGTCTGCCCCTGCCACTTGGCTAGAGGAGGCAGAGAGGCGATTGTTTTAGAGGAGATTTGAGGAGATGCTAGAGAGAGTGACACGTGGTAGTAGAATACAAAGATTGTCTTGCACCTTGGATGTAGCATGATTAACAAAGGTCACTCTTAAAACACGTGGCTGGGGTGGCAAGACTGGTGGGGGTAGATGTGTGTTTTGGTTATCCCCAAAATGCTCTTTTGTTTGATATCTTCCACAATCGGGGCCATTGAAGGAGTTAGCTTTGAAACATAAAATCTTCCACAATCGGGATCATTGAAGGAGTTAGCTTTGAAACACAAAATCTTCCACAATTGGGGTCACTGAAGGAGTTAGCTCTAAACACAAAACACAGTCTTTTTTCCCAAAAATTGTGAAAGCTTGTTTTCATTGATGTGACCCTCAGTTTTACCACATAAATACAAGAGGTCATCTCAATCTGTTTAAGGGTTTCCTACAAATGAACAATTCTATAATTAGGCATTCGTCTCATGAGAGATCATTCCAGCATCTCTCTCTCTCTCTCTCTCTCTCTCTCTCTAATTAGGCATTCTAGAGACTATTATAGCATCTCTCTCTCTCTCTCTCTCTCTCTCTCTCTCCATGCAAACAATTCTTCTTCTTCTTCTCCTTGATTTTTAAAAAAAGGAAAAAATTTATTAAAATTTGGTAATTTTTTTAAGGGTTTTAATTATCAAGTAGTTTTTTTATTTATTGCGCATATATTGTTTTTAAAAAGCCAAAGTAAGGACTGGGATCGAATTTAGATCCACTCTCCCATCGAATAAAAATTGCATGTTCAAAAATAAGTGCTTTTTAAAATCATCGTTCCATATTTTTCAAGTCTGAGAAGCCTGCTATTATCAATCAGGGTTCTTTACTTTTGCAATTCCATATGCTTTTTAGCTACACCGTGTTCTGGGCTGTTGCAGAAAAGCACAAGGGGCAGAGAGCAGGAACACAGGGAAATTAATGAGTAAGTGAAAACTGAGCTTTTAATGGTTTGGTTGTTTTCAAGCTCTGAGATGGTTAGCTCAAGCCATAAGAGGTTGTGGGTTCGAACCTTGTCTTGAAACTAACCCTCCTTGCCCTTTTGGTAAGTTTTTCAAAGATGGGGCCCTGCACCCTCCCTTTTTTCATGAGATTGGCATGGCATTAGTCATTCCACCTCCCCATACCATATGATTGAATAGCACCTCACAATGTGGAAACACTACGATGTCAGTTTTAATACATTTGGGAGATTATAGCAGATATATTCAACCTTGTCAAGCCTAGGAAAGAGGCGAAACAAGGAGCTAATATATCTCAGCAGAAAGATATTATTGCTGTATCGCAAGTTTGAGATCATTGCTTTGCATAGACAAAACTGAAAGATTGAAAAGATCTGATACTTCCTGTATCCAAAGAGCTTGGCAAAAGACAGCATGGAATGTATCATGGTACCAAGTAGGCCTGACCCTCCATTCTCCACCTTGGTGGTGGAGCCCTTCCAGTATGGGTGCAAATGCAAAACTAGTATTTTGTGTAGATTCCAAATTGATGCATCCAGATCACAAGCACCAGAGATTTTTAACTGGGATACACTGCATCTAGAGGAGGCATTAGCTTTCTTGGAGCAGATGGTGGAATTGCCAGCAGTGGAGAACATAATGAGCATCTTGCAAAAGTGCAGGAAAGAGAAAGACCTTGAGAATACCAAGCGTATACATTTGCACATGTGTGATAACGGTCTGGAAGTCCACGAAGTGCTCGGAAACTACTTGGTTCCTATGTTTGTGGAATGTGGAAGCATGCCCATTGCTCAGCAAGCATTCCATAGATTGACTGATCGGAATGAGTATTGTTGGACCTCTTTCATACAGGGTTACTTGAAATGTGAGGAATTTCAGCTTGTTCTAAATCTGTTCCAAGTGATGCAAGCAGAATGTGTGCATCCTAGCACGTATACTCTTGTGGCCCTACTAAAAGCTTGTACCAGGTTGAAAAGTGTGGAAAGAGGCAAAGAAATTCATGCTGAAATCGCCAAAGAGGGGTTCGAAATAGATCCGTTTGTTGGCAACACTTTGGTAGACATGTATGCCAAATGTGGTTTACTATTAGAAGCACGCGAAGTGTTTGATGAGTTGCCCATTCAAGATGTAGTCTCGTGGACTGCACTCATTGCAGGGTGTGCTGAACAAGGACATGGGGAGGAAGCACTAAGTTGCTTGGAAGAGATGCAATCGGCTGGCATGTTCCCTAATGCTGTCACGTTGTTTTGCGGCTTGAAAGCTTGTAGCAATATAGGAGCTCTCGGAAGGGGGCATCAAATACACGCAGACATTGTCAAAGCAGAATTGGAAAGGGACTCTTTTGTTGGTAACACTTTGGTGGATATGTATGCCAAGTGTGGTTCACTTGCAGAAGCACGGAAAGTTTTTGAGGAGCTTCCATGTCGAGACGTGGTGTCATGGACTGCACTGATTGCAGGGTATGCTGAGCTTGAGCTGGGTGAGGAAGCGCTGGCCTGTTTTGAACAGATGAAATCAAGGGGCGTGTTTCCTGATGCTGTCACTTTCATTTGCAGCTTGAAAGCTTGTGGTAGCATAGGTGCCATAGATAGGGGCCAAAGAATACACGTGGAGATGTGTGAAGAGGGGTTCGAAAGGAATTCTTTAGTTGGCAGCACGGTGGTGGATATGTATGCTAGATTTGGCTTACTTGCAGAAGCACAGGATGTGCTATATGATCTGCGGATTCGAGACACAGTTTCATGGAATGCACTGATTGGAGGGTATGCTGAACATGGACTTGGCGAGGAATCACTGGTCTGCCTGGAAAAGATGCAACTAGAGGGTTTGTCTCTAAATCCGGTCACGTTTGTTTGCAGCTTGAAAGGGTGTGGCAGTATAGGAGATATCGAGAGTGGCCGAGAGATACATGACAAGGTGGCCAAATATGGACTTGAAACAAATTCTTTTGTCGGCAACTCTCTGGTTGACCTGTATGCAAAGTGTGGTCTATTCAGAGAAGCACAGGAAGTTTTTGACAAATTGTTGGCTCGAGATGTGATCTCATGGAACACGATCATTGCCGGGTATGCCGAATATGGCCTTGGTGAGGAAGCGCTCAACTGTTGGGAACAGATGCAGTCAGAGGGCATGTCAGCAAATGCTGTCACCTTCGCTTGCAGTTTAAAAGCTTGTGGCAGCATAGGAGAAGTAATTAGGGGCCAAGAAATACATGCTCTCATTGCCAAGAAGGCTCTTGAAAGAGATACTATTGTTGGTAACACCCTGGTGGATATGTATGCCAAATGTGGCTCTCTTCCAGAGGCACACGAAGTATTTGAGAAGCTGACCTTTCGAGATGCAGTGTTGTGGAATACAATGATTGCGGGCTATGCTGAACATGGGCTTGGTGAGGAAGCATTGGAGTGTCTGGAACAGATGCAGCTAGAGGGCATCTTTTTAAATGCGATCACGTATGTTTGCAGTTTGAAAGCGGCTACCAGCATCGGAGCCATGGACAAAGGACAAGAATTACATGCTGAGATTGTCAAAGAGGAGTTGGAAAGTGACCTTTTAATTGGCAACACATTGGTGGATATGTATGGCAAATGTGGCTGGCTTGCAGAAGCACAAGATGTGTTTGACAAGCTACCAGGTCGAGATATAGTTTCCTGGACTGCACTTATTTCAGGGTATGCTGAACACAAGATTTATGACAGAACCTTGAACTGTCTGGAACAAATGCAACTAGAGAGGGTATCTCCAACTTCTCTCTTGCTTGCTCGGCTTCTGAATGCTTGTGGTGGCATAAGAGCCATTGATAGAGGCCAAGAAATAGACACACAGATTGCCAAACTAGGACTTGAAAAAGATATTTATGTCAGCAACGCTCTTGTGGATATGTATGCCAAATGTGGTTGGCTAGGAGAGGCACAGAAAGTGTTTGACAAGCTGCCGGATAGAGATGCTCTTTCATGGACTGCACTGATTTCAGGGTACGGTGAGCATGGGTTCGGTGATAATGCACTGAACTGTTTGGAGCAGATGCAGCTGGCAGGCTTGACTCCAGATGCTGTTTCCTTCGTTTGCTCCTTGAAAGCTATTGTCAGCATAGGAGCCAGAGATAAGGGTCAAGAAGTGCATGCTGAGATTGTCAAAGAGGGGTTTGAAACAGATCCTTATGTTGGCAACAGTCTGGTGGATATGTATGCCAAAAGTGGCTTACTTGCTGAAGCACAGGAAGTTTTTGACGAACTGCTAGTTCAAGATGTGGTGTCGTGGACTGCAATGATCGCAGGGTATGCTGAACGTGGGCTTGCTGAGGAAGCATTGGACTGCTTGGAGCAGATGCAAGTGGAGGGGGTGGCTCCAAATGCAGTTTCCTGGAATGCTGCAATTTTGGGCTATTCTGAGAAAGAAGAAAGTGGGAAGGCTTTTTTACTCTATGCACGAATGCAAGAGCAAGGCATTCCACCAGATAGTGCAACGTTTGTGATCATTCTGAAAGCTTGTGGCAGAAGAACAGCCTTAGAAGCTGGGAGAAGAATTCATGCTCAAATCTGGAGGGATGGTACACTGGAAGGCACCGCCGAAGTAATCATTGAAACTGGTCTCATCGACATGTATGGTAAATGCGGGAGCATGGTTGATGCACAGCAGGTTTTTGATGCTGGGCCTTGCAGAGACCTGGTGAGATGGAATGCTATGGTGACAGGCTATGCACGTCAAGAAGAGAGAGAGAGGGTTTTTCGTCTGTTTGAAAGAATGAAGGAGGAAGGCATACAGCCAGATGGGATCACATTTCTTAGCGTTCTTACTCTATGCAGCCATGCAGGCCTTGTGGACAAGGGCCAGAAGTATTTTGAGGCCATGAGCAAAGAGTATGGAGTCACTCCTACACTGAAGCACCACAGTTGCATGGCGGATATCCTTGGGCGTGCAGGCCAGCTCGACGAGGCTGTAATACTGATGGACAAGATGCCTATTCGACCTGATTTTGTGGTGTGGAGTACTGTGTTGGGTGCCTGTCGGAAGTGGGGCAATGTTGAGCTGGGTTTACATGCGTTTGATCTCATGTCAAGCTTGGATGAGAACGAGTCTGCAGCATTTACTTTAATGTCCAACATCTATGCAGATGCTCGCATGTTGGAAGACTCCAAGGAGATTAAGGTGAGTGAAGAGTTGTTGAGTTTGAAAGGAGCCGGCTAACAGACTGATGGAGATCTGAAAGAGATCGCTTATGTCCTCTGGGGTTACAGCATGCAGAAAGCAAGAATGCTTGTGGTACCAGAAGTACAAGCTGCATGGTACATCACATCCAAGAAGGCATTGCACATTGTTTGTGAGCAGCTGGTTCAGCTAAATCAGCACACCACAGAAAGGGGCTTCTAGGGCCTTTGTTTCCACAAAGCAAGGAGGACATTGTCCACCCTGCCTCGTGCTCCCTGGAAAGAGGAGCCGTATGAACATTGCCACCTTGAATGGAAAACATGCGACTGGAGAGAAGCCTGCATCTAGGCAGTACTACAAGAGAAAGCCTGGAAGAAGATCAAACCAAGAGAAACAGGCTTACCAAATTGGGTAAGGGTGTTTCATCCAGAGGGTTGCTTCTTGAGGTTGAAAACAAAAGCAATAACGCCGCCAAATGAGGAAAGGTGTTACTTCCTGTGAGTTCCACAGTTGAGCAAGTCTTATATCAAGGCCTTCAATGGGACATCTTATGCTACATGCATCCATTCATTATTTCTGTTTTGGGATGCAGTGGCCCAAAATTGACACATGGAGTCGTCGTGTACAGCAGTACCTAAAGCCGATTCATGGAGTACAACTCATCATAGAGAGCAAATCCAGGAAACATTTGGTGCAGACAAGTGTGGGAAAGACCAGTAGTAGAGCAGGGGATAAGGGATCAGCAAGAGCAGTCTGCCATCAAAGTGAGGTCATTAGCTAAAGCATACATACTCAAACATGATCAACTGAAAGAAAAGGGCTTGTTAGCAAACATGTGGAATACCTGATCGGTACTAATGATTTCATGGATGTTGCTATGGCATCCTTGGTGAAAGGCATGTCTGCTCGAACACTTTTGGAGGTGCACAACCAACCATCACTTGATCCTCACAGTGGAGGTGCACAACCTGCCATCACTTGTTTCTCTCACACCATTTTCTTTGTCCACCAGTGCTTATGTAAGAGATTCTATCAAGAAAGAAACTTATGGGATAGACTTCATTATGCAACCCTTCACCCTTCTTTTTCAACGTCAGAGACTCCTTTAAGAAGCTCTAAAATAGTTAAGAAAATCTATAATGGGAGAGCTAGGAATTGTGAGGAGCTACATATGACGGTCTTTGTTGATGGGTGGAAGGAAACTACCTGGCTCTTTTAGCCTAGCTTTTTAATGGCGCCATCCTTATTGAAACAAGCACAAGACTCTCAAAGCCCTCCTTGAGTTGCAACAAGCCCTCAAACACCATTAGGCACAAGTCATATACAAGACCAGGAACTGGGTTGCTAGGTCACCACCCAGCTATAGCTTGTTGGTTTGGGGCAATCCCAAGCTTGAGACTAGATCAACATGAACTGCATATATTTCCAAAACAATCCACTAGAATCAAGTTCACAAAGTATTTAAATCCTTGATTAATCTCTATCAATACAAATCTGGTGAAACCAAGATTACAAAGTATTCAACTCCTTGAACAATCCCTATCAATACATATCCATATTATACATAGCAACTCGTTGAACAATCCCTATCAATACACATCCCGTAGACATGGTTAGACATGGTGAAACCAAGTTCAAAGTATCCAACTCCTTGAACAATCCCTATCAGTTCATATCCCTATCAATCCATATCATACATAATAACACTTTGAAGAATCTCTATTAATACATATCCCACATAAATGGTGAAACCAAGTTCACAAAGTATTCTACTCCTTGAACAATCCCTAATACATATCCCATAGATATGGGAACATAAACGATGTCAGCTGGCATGATATATAGATCTAACAACTTTTCCACAAATAATTGAGCATGACTTCCTCAAGCCATTTTGGGAAAAAATATAGTCAATATTAACAACCAAGCATCACCCAAGTCCATGGCTAGTTGATAATAACACAACCACTATGAACACCATATTAGAGAATTTGGAAAAATCCCTCCTATTTTGTAAGATTATAAAAAGGGGAGCATGGTAAACCTTTTTAAGCTTTTGCCAAAATCCCCTCATATGACATATCATTGGAAAGAGCTTAAAGAGTAGATTCTAAATGCACATTCTCTAACAACTTTCGAGTTTGTATGCTTAAGACACACCAAAAAGTAGATTGAAAAGAAAATTTCCTAAGTCTTGGGATTTTCTCAAATTCTTCATCAATATGATCTTTATGTTGCATAGAAAGCATCTCTATGTCCATAGAGATGCTTTCTTTTACGAATCTCTAATGGAGGCAACAAACCACTTTGTCTCAACTATTGAATTATTGACAATCTTTGTCTCAACTATTGAATATTTAGTTCCACATTGCTTTGCAGTTCATGCAAGTTCTTTGTGACCAAATCCATGGATAGTGTGGCGAACCAGAACTTTGTGGAGCTTCCTCCTTGAACTTGCAACGTGCTGCTCGGCCCTCTCTCCAATTGTGGGGTTGTGATGACTCCACTTGTCCTACAGCCTCTTTATTAGGGCTCGTCGAGTATGACAATTGAACTCGGGCTCCCCTAGGTTGATCACTTCTATCAGTTCTTATGGTTGAGGGACAAGGGAGGCCAATGTGCGAAGAGATGAGGTCTAGTCCACCACGAGAGTTTCTACACAATCCACCAACTTCTCTCCATCATTAGCCTTCTCTTGAGTGGGAAGCTCATTGATCTTTGCCATGTTGCATTCCATACCAGTGAAGGAATCTAACCAATTCCATAAGGGCTTGTTGCATCTTCTCCTTTGAGACTAAAGGGCATTATGTAAAGAAACATCACCCCATTCGCCCTAAATTAAGTCCTTACCTGGATAGAGGTTGGTACTGTGTTGTGATCCACTAGATCCTTCATCTATTCCCTTTTCTTATGCCAAGAGCACACATATGTCTCCCATTGTGACTTGCACCGAGCTAATCTCAGCCCACGGTCTTCCAATCAACATAGTGTACAAAAGTCATAAAGAAGGTCAGCCCCCTAGTGGGTGGTGGTGACCCAAGAGGCATGACTCCCTCTGATTGATCACTCTGATGGCGAAGGGAGCACGATTGGAGATGCATAGGCCCAATGTTCTACGAGTGGCCTCGAGCATGATGCTCGCTTTGGAGCCACCATCCACTATGACCCTAAAAATTTGGGTGCCAATTACTGTCAGTGTCATTATTGGGCTTTGGTGATCCACCACTATGAGGGCTGTGAAAGCACTCTCTCTCTTTTGGATGATCTCGCCCATAGGAGGAGTCCCCTTTGGTAAAGAATGCTGGCTTTGGTGGTGAGCATTGCCACCACCACAACGATAACAAATGAGTGGTGTGGGTGGAGGAGGGTTACTTAGGGGCCTTTGGTAGTGATTGCAGTTATTCCTTAGCAGTGGCTGGAGAGAGTTGAGGTGGAGTGGTAGTATAAACCATCGGAGCAACTCCCAAAGCTATAAAAATATAGCACAGTGGAAAGATAGATAGCAAAAAAAAGTGCGATAGACAATGCAATATATAGAGAATAGAGAGAATTTAAAATTATGAGATAGGTAAAATGTGATGGTGTTGTCCGCCCATGCATTCTCAAGTAGAGCTTAGATGTCGATCTAGACAGACTTTGGATGGAGGAAGTACTAGGTGTAGAGGGTGTGGATACTCACAGGCATTGGATGCCTTAGCTTGTGATCACTATGTCCATATATAGTGTTGCAGGTAGTGTGGAGGTGCAACATGGGTGGTTATATGACATAAACACGGTCACCATCCTCAAATGTGGCGAATCGATCACCCCCCACTAATAATGAACCCATACCGTTAGGCAAGGGCTCCTACTGTGTTAACCCATTTCTAGGGTTAACAAGAGCTGCTGCCATTATCTTACATCAAGGAGTCAAGGTAGGCACACCAAAGGGTCATACATTCAAGATATGAAGCAACGAGGTCCAAATCTACAACTTGGACGGGTGTTCGTAATGGTTTGACGGAATACTTATGGCGATTTTCGCTTCAAGAGTGTGTGGTAGCAAGTTAGGATGAAGTCCCAAGTGATATACATCATGGATATATTATGAAAGTAGTCATTTTAATAGTATTAGGTCTCTTATGAGCCTAAAGTGCTCGGTCGGTCATAATTTAAGTGAGTGTGAACACTTATGGCCATGTATATAAGTGAAAATATCTCATAATACAAGGAACTCTCCCATTGTGTAATAGAGTCTTGCTCTTGCTAATATCTCTCTAATCCATGCTAGTGAGTGTGTGTGTGAGTGAAGTGAGGTAAGAGGCAGGATGAGTACACAGTGCAACAACGGCGGTGTGACAACGCTCGCGGAGGCACGGTGGAATTGCTTCTCAAGGAGTTGTGGAGCTTGGAGACCTCAAGGGTTATGAGCTCAGCCATCGGAAAGATCCCTATGACAGTTGTGGTTCACTAGGTAATCTTCTTGTTGGGACAGGGGTTTGGGCGAGCCATAACGTTTTTGGGGCCGCTACCGAGGAGCCATCCGTTGGCTTTTTCCACTGTTTGCTCTCTAACCTACGCAAACCCATTGCCCATTGTCTTGATTAGTGGTTTCCCACGAAAAAGATGTGGTTAATATGAAGATTTGTGGGTGATTTTGTGAGAAATAGCTCTCTTTTTTATCTTTTGAAAGAATGATTTTTTTTTGGCTTCAATGTGTTGTTTTGTTAGTTTTAATCTAGTTTTTAGTGTTTAGTGAGTGTGCACATAGAGTGTGTTAGGTTTAGTTTGCATCCATTGCATCAAACAATGCAATGGATTACAATTTTGTGATTTTTAGCTTTCTTTAGAGTTAAACATAGAGCTAAAATCATTATTTTTTGCTTGATTTGTGTGTTTTTTGTTTGATTTGTATGCATTAGAGTGTTAGCAAGTATTTAGGGTAGCTTAATCATTTGAAAAATTTCACAAAAACTTTTAAAAACTCTTGAAATTGACTAATCTTTCTTAATTGACTGGTTTTTATCATTAAAGAGTGATTAATCCAGTTCAAGAAAGGCAAAAAAAACTAGAAAATGTGTTTTTCGGGGTCAAAATCGATCACGTAGGGTGTTAAAATTAATGCACCTAGATGCATCAAAATATCTAATTGCATCAATTTCTTCACCGATTAGAGAATTTTTGCTCTCTTTGGCCTGAATTGCATAAAGAAACGAGCCAAGATTAAGGGCTTAATTTATCTTTGATTATTAGTTAATTTACACTTTAGATTAAGCACAAAGCTTAGCAATCCAAGGAGCTATCTAATGATGTGCTTAATGGTGTGGATTAATTAATGGTTAAAGGTTAATTAGGGACTCTTGATTAATCTAGAGAAAAAAAGATTAGTGAAAGAGTTAATCTTGATTAATTCTTAATCATATTTTTACACAACTCATTAGTGGCTAATGAGCATTAAATGTAAAGATGCCAATGAGTTGTCAACTTGTCCATTTTGGGAGTCATTTATGAAGGGTGTAAGGGGGTGTCATAAAAGTGTTGAATTTTTTATTTCCACTTACCTTTTTGGGAAAATGTCCACAATTTTTCAATTTAAAATTCAAAAAAATATTTCCTCCACACAAGAAAACTCAAATTTCTCTGTAGACCACAAAAACAAAATCGGAGTGAGATGCATTTCATGTCGTGAGATTCTCTGCATTTCACGGTGTGAAAAGGTTCTATCTGTATAAAAAAACAATCGTGAAATACTCCATTTCACAACGTGAAAATGTTCCGTCTGTATAAAAAAAATCGGCGTGAGATGCATTTCACGACGTGAGATCCTTTGCATTTCACAACGTGAAAAGGGTCCACGCAAAAAAAAAAAATCCATGAGATCCATTTCACATGTGATGCATTTCACGGCGTGAAATCTTCTGCATTTCATAACGTGAGATTCTCTGCATTTCACGTCGTTTAAAAAAAAGCTTCACGGCGTGAGATCCTCTACATTTCATGATGTGAGATAGGTTCGTGAAGCCAAGAAAAAAAAAGATTCATGGCATGAGATCCTTTGCATTTCATGACGTGAGATAGGTTCGTGAAGCCCAAAAAGAAAGCTTCACGACGTGAGATCCTTTGCATTTCACGACATGAGATAGGTTCGTGAAGCAAGAAAAAAAAAGCTTCATGGTGCGAGATCCTTTGCATTTCATGACATGAGATAGGTCCGTGAAGCAAAAAAAAAAGCTTCACGACGTGAGATCCATTTCCCGGTGTGAGATCCTCTGCATTTCACGTGAGATAGGTCCGTGAAGCAAAAAAAAGAGTATAAAAAATAGCCCTGTTTGGAGGCCCGTAATTTCTAAACCATGAGTCTGATGAATGTCTTCTAGTGCTCATCGTTGGAAAGCCTGCATCGAGCTCTTCAAAATTGGTCTGAGCATTTGAGGAAAAAATCCATCGTTTTGGCCTCCGACCAGCAGCCTCAAAATTTGACTTGAAAATCGAGGCAAAAAACGGGCCTAAGAGCACAAAATCACCCAAGATAGCCCATACCATATTCGGGCTACTTTTTGAGTATCTAAACGACAAAATCACGAAAATGTCAGAGAGACAAATTTGCAGTACTCCAAAAATATTACAACTCTCTCATACAACATTTTTCCAAATTCCTTTTAAAACACATTCAAAAACGGACTGCGAAATAGGAAAAATCTTTCCGGAAAAAAATTCATCTTGAGACAGTGAGATGGAAATGGGTTTTGAGATCTCTTCTATTATCTAGGATGCTACTAGCATGCACTTTTTTCAAAAAAGTTCATCCTAGGAGGGTGTTTACATGCGCTTTTGAGACCTCGTCTTCCATTTGAGACACCACTAGCACACTTTTTCTGAAAAAATATCTCTAAGAGGTCGTTAACGTGTGCTTAGCGCCTAAGCAAATTAAGGCAAACAAACCCTTGTTTGGCCCAGCGAAAGGTGCACTAGGCCTCCTGAGAGGCTGTAATGCGCTGTAAGAAAACCTAAAAAGAAAAAAAACAATGACATGTATGCTTGTTCATTAACGAGAATTGGTGACGTCAAGATATGGCAACGATAGAGGGATTACGTGGGCCGACACCCAAAGTGAACCCAATGGCTGAAATCTTTGAGCTATTGAAATCCATGCCCCAAATGCACCTCCTAATACCATTTGCCATGCCAATAATAAGCGTGTCATCGGGTTTTACATCCCCTATCACATTAATCCCTCCACAATTTGGTCTCTTGCCTATCACTACCATAAGTCCTAAACCTTTAGAAGTGCTAAGTACCAACCCTCCCTAAATGCCCAAACCTTGGACATATTGACTAATCTAGGAAGGGGAGTTGCCCAAGGACTGAATAAGGTCCTAACCACCACAAGAGCACCCACAAATGGCCTCAGTGACTCATCCAAAAACATGGCCATAAAGATTTCCAAAATTATGGGCAAGATGATGGAATGACCAATCTTGTTCAATTCATGCAAATGTTTCGATAGATATGTGAAGCCTTTGGAAATCCAAACTACCCCACTAAGGCACATGCATTGAACCTTTGCTTAGTGGGAAAGATTAGTCAATGGTTCATCACGTTGATGCCTGAAATCAAAGCAAACTTTAAAACCTTGAAAAAGCCTTTATCCACGGCTTTTTAAGGTGGGGTTATCGGTGGAGTTCAGTAAGAGAACTCTATTCGATTGAGCAAAAACAAAACGAAACCATTAGAGAATTTATCCTTCGGATTAGACTCTTGCTCATCTTTACCACCACATGAGCATCTAAAAGAGAGACTAGCAACCCCCAAAAGTGTTGGAGAGTATCCAAATGCCAAAGAAGAAATAAGAAAGTTGGAGGAAGCTAAGGCCCTTGTTGAGGAATGTCAACGCAACCATGAAGCCAAATTGAGGGCTAACAAGGCTAAGGATATAGTGTATCCATTAAATGAGATGTTTAAAGAAAGGAAGTTGGATGTGCCTACTCCAACTCTAGAAGAGTCCGAAGAAGGTACTCATAGTGACCTCATGGCAAGAATGTTTGAGGAGGAAGATCATGATTTGTCGATCCATTCATTCCCTAGGGTTGAATATGCGACAAACACATGGAAGGAGCCCTGTCCACAATTGTCAAAATGCCAATTGGACCATTGCTACGCAACATGCCGGCATTGTGGGCAGATGTCAAGGACTTGGTAGAAGGAAGAATGAACCCAATGTCCAATACAGAGGAGAGACAGTCACCTCTAGCAGAAAAGAACCTAGTGCCTGAGCAAGGAGGAGCACCCAAATTCATCAAAATACCTATCAACCAATTGGGCCAGTATTATGAGAGTGATAACACAAATACCATAAGCCCAATCCACCAAAATGAATGGGTACCAAGCACTTGGTATCCTCGATGGAGGTGCGGGTGTGAGCATCATCACCAAGAGATGTTGGGAAAATTGGGAAAAATCGGAATTAGAAAGGGCGGATCTAATCGTCAAGATGGCGGATGGAACATCCTCAAGACCTATGGGGCTATTGAAAAACGTTCAACTTAAGGTATTTTTGTTCCATTACCATCATACATTTGTTGTAATGGACTTTCTGTGTGCCAGCCAGATTCATATGACATTATCTTGGGCAGACCCTTCATGAGGGAAGCCAAGGTGGTGCATGATTGGGCATTAGACCAAGTGTATATTTGAAGGGATTCGCAAATTCTAAAAATAGATATCCATATGTGGAAGGCACACCCCATGGAAGGGCAATGATTTGGTCACCACCCCACAGAATGACCCACATCCTTACAAGTCTGCCAACTAGTTAGGAAGAATTCACGGGAAGAGGCCAAAATGTAGGTGTCGCTTCCACCTCCGGACTTTAGTAAAAACTAGATGCATGTACTTGCCACCATAGATGTGTTGCCCCCTAGAGGAACCAAATATGTTGAATTGGGAATCATTCGCACCACCTCAGTGTGCATGGTAGATGTGCAATGAAGAGAAGAGGAAATAAAGGATGAAACCTCCAACACAGAAGGGTCAAGACCGCAAGGTCGCGCGACAATAGCACCCAATGCCTCAGGAAGTGGCAAAAACAAAAGAGGAATATCGCTCGATGGAATGCCCTATTACATAGTAAACCCACAGATTCCCAATGGCTAAGATATCTCGAATTCACTAAGGTGCATGAGGAGTTTTCTAAGAATTGGGGTGTGGAATTGAGTAAAATAACCTTGGCAGGAAAACAAGAGGAGAAAGCTATGCCTCAAGATCTTGATAAGCCTAAACTCACCAAGGCAGGATGAAGAAGACAAAATAAGGCTTTGGCAGAAGCCGACTGAATACATAAGCTCTTGTGTATGTGTTATATTCACGAGAAAGGTTGAGTTTCTTGCTTGGTGTTGCTTAGGTCTCCATTCTTGTTGAACTTTAGGTGAAGCTGTTGGGGTTGAAGTCGGTGTTGAGGCTTTCTTCACTTTGTTCGATTTTGGTATATGAAAGTATTACCATCATAATACCTTTAGTTTTGAAGCACATTCACAAGCACCCATCTTTGATTAACATTAGGAGTTAATGGTTGATGCCTTTGATGTTGAGGTGTCTTTCTTTGTGCAAGCCTAGGGGACTTTTTGATGTGCTTGGGTATCCAAGCTCTGGTATTTCCTTGTTGGTAGTACCCTTGTGCTTGCAGTAATATTTTTAGTACCACACTTGTTGAGATATTGGAGTTCTTTGAGGAACTCGCACAGGCTTTTGTGGATGGTGTTGTGGAGTACTTTTATTTTTCCTTGGCCTCTAAGTGTTGCATTGAGGAAGAGGCTTTGATGATCGAGGCACCCAAATTGGATTGGTGTCTTTGTAGTGGCCTTGGGCTACTGCTTTTTCACCTATATTTTGATACCATTAAGATACTTTGATTTTGGTTATCTTGGTGGAGTTTTGTTTTTAGTTGAAGTGTAAGGTTTTGGGCCCTCCTTCACATTGGTTGGCAAGCATTGAGGTTGCAGTTTTGAGACTCATGGGCGTTGTTGTTGATGAGGCTTGAGTCTCTTGTGGAGTGGCTGCTCTGATGATCATGCTTTTGAGCATGCAGTCGTCTCCTATGGTGAGGATGGTGAATGAAGAGTTGTCGAGGTTGAGGCTTTTATTTGAGTTCCTTTTTAGTGATAGGTGGTTGCGCTTGGGAAACTTTTTCAAGAATAGCTGTTGTTGATTGCAAGGTTGTGTTGAGATATCGAGCTCATCTAGTGAGGCGGTGGATACTGATGACCCGCCTGGGGGATAGGCCCCACACTTACACCACTGGCATGGTTGGTGAGATCATGGGTGATATGTGGCCACAGTGGGATGACAAGCTGTGTGACAGTCATTCTAGAGACTGGCATAGTTATAGCGCCAGCTCATTTAGTTGGGTTCACACTATAGAGAACCCTAGTATGTATTTGGTTGAGTACCTTTTTCATATGTGTGTACTCTTATCTTTGTATATGGTGTGTTGAGTATTGAGTATTGAGTGAAGAAGAAGAAGATTTTCAGTCTCTCACCTTGTGTGCTCTCTTTTAGGGTTTTGTGTGTGTGTGTGCTTGCAAGAGCTCAAGCTCTCTTCTCCCCTGCATCTTTTCATGGTATCAAAGCCTGGTTCATGCTAAGGGCTGAGCTGCAAGCAAGAGAAGCATAGGAAGCGGTACTAGGGGAAGAGCTTCGACTACTCTTCCCTATATTTGTGTTGGCGACTACACCCTTGTCGGGAGCTCTACGGGAGGCATCGGCAACAAGCGATCTCTGATTGAGGAGCTTTCTTCGCAGGAGTAAAGCTAAAGGGCAACTATACTATCCTATCGGACAACTTTTTTTTGGGCCGAAAACGCATTTCGGGCGCGTCAGGACCTCCGTTTTTCAAAAAGCAGGCGATTTCGAGTACTGCGGCTGGTAAGTCATCGATTCTCTGCAGAACTCTGTTTTAAGAACTGCAGGAAGACAGATTGGTTGTGCAGACATTGTGTGTGCTACAAGGAGGTCAACAGTTGCCATTGGGTGTATGTATGCACATTGAGGTCACTGGTTGTGACATTTGAGTGTAGTACAGTACCGCTGCAGAAAATACGACAGTTTGTGCAGGACAAACCAGAGTGCTGTTTCTGGTAAATTTGTGTGTCTGGAAAAATGTCAAATGATGGTATAAACCAGATTGTTGCTGAGAAGCTTGATAAGAACAACTTCCATGCTTGGAGGTTCAGGAGGTTGACGAATTTCCTGATGGGAAAGGGTTATTGGGACTACATAGAAGGTGAGCATGAAGAGGCACCGGAGATACCGGAGATCAATCCGACTGCAGATGTGAAAGAGTTTAAGGATTGGAACCAAGGAGCCACAAAAGTTATGTATTGGCTCTCTATCAGTATATAGGACACCATGATTGGGCACATACAGGATGCCAAGTCCCCCAAGGAGGCATGGGACACCTTGGTAGAACTCTATGAAACAAATACCAAGGCACAAAAGATACAGTTGAAGAATGAACTTCATAATGTGGAGAAAAAGATTATGTCTGTGAATGACTATGCATTGAAGATAAAGGGTATTGTGGAATCCCTTGCATCTATTGGTGTTTCAGTAGATGATGATGATAAGGTGGAAGTCTGTCTACGTGGTCTCGGGACACAATACAAGGCGTTCAAAACGTCTATTCAGACTCAGGAAAACATTCCCAATTTTACAGATTTGGTGTCTATGTTGATAATAGAAGAGAAGAGCTTAGGTGAAGACCAACAGTCTTCACAAAACAAAAATAGTTCAAAGCAACAGGCCTTCTACACAAGTTCAGGAAGAGGACGAGGTAGAGGAGGTCGTGGACGCGGCCAAGGATGTAGCCAAACAGGTAATCAGAATTATGGCCAGCAGCAGCAGCAACAACAACAGCAGTCCCAGAATTCACAACAATAACAACAACAACATGCAGGTGGAAGAGGCCAATTCAGAGGCAGGGGGAGTCAAAGAGGTCGTGGAAATTAGCAAAGGCAGTATAATGATACACGTGGATGCTTTTATTGTGGTAAGCCTGGACATGTGCAGGCAGATTGTTATAAGAAGCAGACTGACATGCAAAATGGAAAATTGCAGCAAAAGAACTATGCATCCTCGAGTAGAAACAATGAGGATAATGAAAGGTTGTTTGTTATCAAGTATGTTGTTAATGTCATGTTTGAAAATGTTGAAGCAGCACATAAAGATGATGTATGGTACATTGATTCAGGTGCTTCGAACCACATGACAAGTCATGGGGAGTGGTTCAAGGAGATGAAAAACCTTGACCAGGTTTTGTGGAAACAGGGGATGACACTTCTCATCCAATTGCCCATGTTGGAGATGTGTCATTGTCTATGCAGGATGGCAAAGTGAAGTAAATTGTAGATGTACTTCATGTTCCGAGCATAACAAAGAATCTGGTTTCAGTTAGCCAGATGATTGAGCAGGGTTTGCAAGTTCGGTTTAACCCTCTGATGGTTGTTATGTTGAAGACTTTAAAGACAAGTGCAGGTTGGTTGCAAAAGGCAACAGAGTGGGCAGAATGTTTACGTTGAATGTAAACATGCCTGAAGTGAGTGTTGCGATGTTTGCAAATGGTTCAGGAATTGTTTGCAGACACAGACATTTGGCATAAAAGAATTGGACATGTGAATGTGCAGAGAATGAAGTCCATGCAGACTAAAGGAATTATGACAGGGCTGCCAAAATTTAAAGTTCAAGGTATGCAGAGAATATGTGAAGCATGCCAATTTGGAAAGCAAACACAGCATGTATTTCCACGTAACAAAAATGTGAGCAGAAATGCACTAGATGTTGTGCATTCAGGGTCCTACGAAGACCATGTCTATGGGAGGCTGCAGGTATTATGTGACATTTATTGATGACCACACAAGGAAAGTGTGGGTATACTTCATGAAGGAGTTCATGAAGGAGAAGGGTGAGGTGTTCACTCACTTTCAGAATTTCAGAGTTATGGTTGAAAAGCAAAGAGGGAAATATGTAAAGTGCCTAAGGTCAGATGGAGGGGGGAGAGTACTTCTCCAATGAGTGCCTAAGGTCAGATGGAGGGGGAGAGTACTTCTCCAATGAGTTCTCTGAATTTTTGAAGAAGAATGGTATTCGGAGACAGTTTACATGCAGATACACTCCGCAGCAAAATGGAGTTGCTGAGCGGAAAAACAGGCACATTGCTGAGATTGCGCGCGAGCATTGATGGAAGAGAAGAATATGCCGCATAGCTATTGAGTTGAGGCTGTTTCTTAATCAGTTTACATCATGAACAGGACTCCAATTGCAGCCATACATGATGTAACTCCAGAGGAGAGGTTTACTGGCAGAAAACCTGATTTGTCTCATCTGAAAGTCTTTGGATGCATTGCATATGTGCATGTGCCAGATGAGCTGAGAACTAAGATGGATCCAAAAGCTGAAAAATGTGTGTTTATTGGATATTCCCTTGAGCAAAAGGGATACAGGTGTTATAACCCTTGAGCAAAAGGGATACAGGTGTTATAACCCTGCTACACGTGAGTTAAGGGTAAGCAGGGATGTTGTTTTTGATGAGATGAGCAGTTGGTATGCTGCTGAAAAAGAAGCTGTTGGGGCTGATGTGAGTGGAAATGTGGTTGCAAAGTCAGCAATCACAGTCTTTGAGTGGACCAGGAGAGTCCTCATCTAGTGGTTCAGTTGATAGACCATGGAGTGGCAGGTTGTGTCATAATACCAGTCCTGTAAATGTGATTAGTACATCACATAAAGGCAAAGAGAAATTGGTTGAGCCCCTTAGTATGCCTGACATTTTTGCATGGCATTCTCATGTTGATGGAGTCACTATTGGCTTTCATGTAGCCAAGGCAGATTTCTCGTTGTATGTGAGACATAGTGATAGAGGGGTTGTGCTTGTTGTCATCTATGTAGATGACTTGATAATTACGGGGGACCATGATGCAGAGATCTTTGATGTAAAGATCTTGCTTAGACAGAAGTTTGAGATGAAGGATCTGGGGGAGCTCAGATATTTCTTGGGCATTGAGGTGATTAGGTCACCTTATGGTATTGGATTACTACGGAGACAGTATGGCTTGGACATGTTGTCCACGTATGGTATGACAGGCTGTAAGCCTATCTCAGTGCCATTGGATCAGAATGGCAAGTTGAGTGTAGATTCACGAGAGATTTTGGAGGATCCTACTATGTATAGGCGCATAGTAGGAAGCTTGATCTACATGACGATCACCATGCCAGATTTGAGCTATGCTGTTGGGTTGGTGACAAGTCAGTTTATGCAGGTTCCTCGGAAGCCGCATTTGGATGCATTGAGACGCATACTGAGGTATGTGAGGTCTACTTTGCATTGTGGACTATTTTATGAAACTGGGACAGAGATATGCTGATTGGGCTGGTAGTATCTCAGATAGAAGATCTACTAGTGGCTTCATGTTTTCTTTGGGGAGTGCTGCTGTGACTTGGAGCAGTAAGAAGCATCCTACGGTTGCTCTATCTAGTACAGAGGCCGAGTACAGAGGTGCTGCTATGGCACCATGTGAGGTAGCTTGGTTGAGAAAGCTACTTGCAGTTTTGGGTCTATTAGTGGGGATAGACAAGTTGTCATTTTCTGTGACAACATTAGCAGTATACAGTTGGCCAGGAACCCAGTTTTTCATGCTCGCACAAAGCATATAGAGGTCCACTACAATTTTGTCAGAGAGAAGGTCTTGGCAGCAGAAGACGTTGACCTTGTTTATGTCAGCACATAGGATCAGGTAGCTGACATCTTCATCACCAAAGCATTGGGTACAGAGAAGCTCTGCAGATTCAGGGCTTTGCTTGGTGTACATGAGATGGAGTTAAGCTCGAGGGGGAGTGTTGAGATATCGAGCTCATCTAGTGAGGCGGTGGACAACACTGATGACCTGGGGGATAGGCCCCACACTTACACCACTGGCATGGTTGGTGAGATCATGGGTGATATGCGGCCAGTGGGATGACAGGCTATGTGATAGCCATTCTAGAGACTGGCGTAGTTATAGCGCCAGCTCATTTAGTTGGGTTCACACTATAGAGAACCCTACTATGTATTTGGTTGAGTGCCTTTTTCATATGTATGTACTCTTATCTTTGTATATGGTGTGTTGAGTATTGAGTGAAGAAGAAGAAGATTTTCAGCCTCTCACCTTGTGTGCTCTCTTTTAGGGTTTTGTGTGTGTGTGTGTGTGTGTGTGTGTGTGTGTGCTTGCAAGAGCTCAAGCTCTCTTCTCCCCTGCATCTTTTCAGGTTGTAGTATTGGACTTTGTTGGTGAGGATGGAGCTGAAGGGGTAGATGCTTTATCGGAGTTGGTCATTGATGCAAATGGTAGGTCATTGTATAGGGGGGCTTCCATGGAAGAGGCTTGTAACTTTTTGCGTTCAGCATCATAGAAGTCCATTAAGGTTGGATCCTCTTCTGTGGAGTATGGTATTGTTAAATTTGTGTCATTGACCATCATGATGACCCTATCGCTAGCAAAGCACAGTGGTGCTTGGGCAGCAATAGTCCATTTATGCCCCAAGATCAAATCTGCTGCCAACACATACTCAACCACAAAAAACTTGCAAGTAAGGGGGTTAGTTTCAATATACATTGTATGTTCAAGGTACCCCAAACATAGCATGTTCAAGTCTTGTGTAAATGGAATTCTATCAAGATGAGTCGTGAGTGTTGGTTGACCTAACAAATCCCATAACTCGAGGGTCATGAGATTGTGCTCTTATGTTGGATAAAGCTATGCTTTAATCCAACCATAATTCTTGGGATATTATCAATAAGATATGTTGGAAGTTCCAGCTCCTGCAAGGTCTCTTCCTCTCGTAGTAGCAATTGCACAATGCCTGCAGGAGTGTTCAAGGTGATTGTTTGCATGGATTCATCAATTGAATACAACGAGTCACTTATCTAAGTTCCACCAAGGATGACATCATACTCAAGGGAGTCTGGGGTAACATGGAATCTAAATTCCACATTTCTACCGATTGTTTGAGTAGCATAGCTAAAGTAACCTAGAACTTCAATGTTTTGTCCATTGGCACCTCTTGCAAGACCATTGTCTTTAGGGATGATTTTAGGTTGTCCCAATGACACCCAAGTGTCTATTGTCTCATGATGTTATGACTAGCTCGAGGATGCGCGTTTAAACTTAACATCATTGCAGGTAGGGAAATCCAACCATACCATGATAGAATCTTCAAGAGGAATCATGGATGTTTTAGTTTTTGTTTCAGCTTCAAATCCCGTTTTGGTTTTATATTCCCATTCACTTTCATCCTCTACATGGCCTTGCCAACGTCCTCTACCATGAGGATTACCTCTGCCTCTCTGAGGTGTATATCCACGACCACCTCTGTCTCTCTGAGGTGTATATCCACGACCACCTCTGGCGCACCATATGTAGGCTGAAAATTCTGTTGTGGTGACCTATCCTACCATCCACGACCATTACCACAACCACGTGATGCAAATCTCCCCCTGCCTCTAAATCCCCTTTGTGAATAGAAAGCCTGATTTCTGCCATTATCATCATGGCTAGTAGATGCATCATGAAATCCTCAACAAGCAAGAGTGAAACCAACTCATCAAAATCTGGTAAACCTGTACTCGGAACCAAGATAGATGTATCAAAAGACTTATACTCCTTGCCAAGATCATGCAAGGTATATGTATAGCCTTGGAAATACATGTGGACTGGCTGACCTGCTGTGGCCGTCCTTGGAGACACAATACTTTTGTTGCAAAGCGGACACTAATAAATCCTCTCTATCTGTTGTGGCTGATCGCCACTTGGAAAAATAGCTCCAGAAAGCATGGGCAATTCCTCCAAGGTATTTTTATTCTAACGTAGTCAAGAGCCTTAACTAACCAAACTGATCCGACCGAACCCAAAAGTCACATGATCAGATCAAGGAAAAGACTTGCATTTGGATCATAGAAACCAACGCTTTTTTCCTCATCGAGAGGCACAGCCGTTGATTCTTTTTCATAGAACAAAGACTATCCGGGATTTACTTCATCTATCGTACCATAACAGAATTGAGTCTCATTTTAGGGATCCATCTGTCTAGCCTAAACCCATCTAGTCCCATGGGTTAGCCAACTGCCCAACCACTGTAGTGATAGGATCCATTTAGGAATTTGGTTATGTTTTACCCCGGGTACCAGGGAAAAGAGTTCCCAGGTCCCCTAGCCGGCGCTTCAAGCAAACTTTAAGATAGTCACACCACTTACACACCCAATATGAAATTGCCTGTTTCACAGATTCAGCTGTCTTTAAAACAATCTTTTAATGAAACCATAGTATAGCCTCAAGCACTTGTAGACAGAAAATTTGTTAACAGAATGCTATTAGCATACTATGATAATAATTAACAAAGTTAGCATGGATGAGTAGTAGTAAGCATTGTTAGCATGCACGAGTATTATGTAAATTAGTTAGCATTATATAGTGCTAGATAGCAAACTATAATAACAATTAGCAAAGTTAGCATACAAGATTAGTAGTTATGATTGGTAGCATACTACAGTATTATGTAACATTAGTTAGCATAACAGAGTGCTAGTAGTTAGCAAATTACAATAACAATTAGGGAAGTTAGCATACAAGATTAGTAGTCAGCATCGTTGTGGCACACTAGAGTGTTATTTAACATATGCATACTACAGTGCTAATTAGCATATCAGACATCTAGTTAGCATTTAAAAAAGATACAACAATTCTTGTTAGCACATTGCATAATGGGGTGCTAGTTAGCATACTCAATAGGTAGTTAGCATAGTCTAATGATGCTAGTTAGCAGCATAGAAGATATAAGACAATAAATCTAGTTAGCATACTATATTGGTAAGAGTTCTAGCTAGCATACTACATTGCTAGTTATAGCATACCAAACATCTAGTCAACATAAAAAAAAAGAAACTACAACGCTAGTTAGCATAATGTAGCTATGCATAATGGGGTGTTTATTAGCATAATCTAGAGCGAGATATAGCTAGTTAGCATAATAGAGAGCTAGTAAGCATAGAAGAAAAAAATAAAAAGGCTAGTTAACATAGTGGTAAGAGTTCTAGCTAGCATACTACAGTACTAGTTAACATAATAGATGTCTAGTTAGCATAAAAGAAAGAAACTACAATGTTTACATAATGCAACTATATGCTTACTAGCGTGCTAGTTAGCATACTTGTTAGCTAGTTAGCATAGTAGACAGTGTTATTATTCAAACCAAAGAGTGCTAGATATCATGTGGGAGCACTAGTTAGCATATTAGAGTGCTAGTTAGAAAACATACAATTAGTAAACACTTACCATAGTTTGGTGAGATTGGAACCCTTTGTTTAGCAACCTTAAATAACTAGTTAGAGGGTATTGTTTGGTTGCATCTTGTAGCCCTGCATCCAGTCCCTAGCTTGCAAAGCATAAAAAGTGATACATGTGTCTACAAGGCAGCATGACCATGGTAAAAAACAAGCTGATCAACCTCAAGTGACAAGCCACAACCAATGCTTTTGCTACGGCACAACCCTTCTATTTGTGGCTACCACACGGATTCTTTCTACACCATTCTCCTACAACTAGTGCAACTATGCCCATAGACAAATGATACAAGGAGGTGGCAATGCCTGGGTCTGATGATTGGATCTTGCTCTGCATTTATAACACCAATTGCAACTTAGTTTCATGTGCTTGAACTTCACTTTCCTTTACCTCCACTTCAATCTACAAAACAAAAGGAGACAACAACATTAGTTGTGCATATGCTAAACATAAGGTGCTACTATTATGCTAACTAGCATTAACTTGGTGCATGGTAACATTGATGTCCTTGTCTAAGTGTAGATGTTCTGTCTCAAAAGCCCCAAGTGTTTCAAGAGTGGATTTCATGGTGTGAATGACCACCTCAAGCTCCAATTGCCTCTTTGACACACCATAGATGTTCTTCGATAGGGGCAGCAAATCCTCGTGTGCTTCTTTCTAGTTTGATTCCTTGCAACATAAAAATTCCAATGACAACAAACAATGGAATCAATGGCTCTTTATTTTTTTTATTTTTTTAAAATTTTGAAAAATATGACAAATGGGTGTTCCGTGCACTATCATGGCTATGATTATGGATTTCTCACCATGCAAGTATTGATGGAAATGCTAGTCTAATTGATTGCCTAACCTATAAACAATGACAATGACAACTTTCAATTCTTAAACAAAGTCAAAATAGTATTTCCTCTTTTTCACCTCTTTCTTCACACATCATGTTCTCTTCTCTACCAATTACACGTCTTCAACAAATAGCCATAGTAAGGGAAAAGAGACTTGTAAGAAGATGTTAAGGGGTGAAAATAGAGTAGAAAAGACTAGTGTTCCTCAGCAGCGGTGCCACAAAGTTACAAGCTACACCATCCCTCCCTAATACAAAGGGAACTTCTCACCTTAACTTATCGTGGGGTACATGTGGTGTCCAAGCTTGTATCTCAATAGACTCCAAGCTTTGCTAGTGTGACCATGAGGTTGTGATGCTCCACACAAGGACATTCACTCCTCTCAACTCTCACACTCAAGAACATAAGCATGAAAGGAACATGTACCAAGAATGTAGCTCTCTCCTCTCTCCTCTCTCTCTCTTACACACACCATAGACAAGCAAAAAATCAAGGAGATAGTGTCAACTCTAATTAGCACAAAGGGGGATTGTGTCTTTCATTATGAGAATAGTGTTATTTATACATAATGCCCTTATTCACATGGCACCCAAAACTGAATAAAATATGGACTCAATGGTTATAAATCACATGGTTTTGCACCATAGCTAGCTATTCTTATAATTACAACCTTTTGAGTGTCATTACATGATGCCTATTATTCTATCTCTCATGTGGAGAGAAGCTAAGTTAATCTTAAAATGGGGTTAACATGGACAAACTCAAGTGGTAGAGTCAATGTTGGATAGATAAGCTCAATTTGGAAGATGTAGAAATCCTTTTCTATGGGGTTAACATGGACAAACTCAAGTGGTAGAGTCAATGTTGGATAGATAAGCTCAATTTGGAAGATGTAGAAATCCTTTTCTATGGGTTCACTTTACAAAAATTTGGTCATCTACACTAGAAAACTATAAAGATCTTGATGGAAAAAGTGAAAGATTTAGCTTATAAGGCATGAGGCACTATTTTACCCTTATAGCCTACTCGAAATCATTAAGAGAAACCTAATGAATGTTTTTAAGGAAAGGGAATTTTGAACCGTGTTTAAGTGTTCCTTTTTAGAAATGATTATTTAGATTAGGTTTAAATCATGGTTTTTATAAACTTATGAGATCGGTGATTATGGATTTTGATAGACCAAGATATATCGAGTGGCTTATTTGTTGGGATTACAAGCTTATCTATCGAGGAAGACATGATAGCCTTTTACTTTTGAACACTTATTATCAAACGGTGTGAAAGGATTGCCTTAGCATGCAACACTTTAAGCAGCTTTACTTTCCTACTCATGTTGTAAAGCAGAGACACCATTAGTTTCAGAGGTGTACTATTATCAATGCATGCTATATCCAGGATAGGATGCTTAGAGAAAATTTATGTTTCACCATGATCTTGTATGAATTAGAGTTGGATTCGGATTCATCTATATAGGCCTCTACATCAAGACTTTAGATTATATCAAAGAATGTATAGAATTATCAACTATTTCGTACCAAGTCCCAAGATAACTACATTGTGCGCTTCTCATAACAAACTAGCTACCAAGGAATGTGTTGCACTAAAAAAGATCCAAGACCAAAAGGAATAACGAGAGAGATAAATCAAACTTCAACAACATCAAGAAGTAAATATCAAACTTGGTACACAAGCATATTGGAGAGGTAGTAGATAGCACCATGAATCTGATATGCTGGAACTGCTTGTCTCACCCAAAATTACACTTCCCACATCTCCTCAAGAGGAAGAATTTGGTCTTATAAGAGTCCCTTGCCACCCTTACGACTCAATCTCAACATTCCTATGGTGCCAAAGTGTTCTTCTCATCACACCTACCTCATGAGGATGTCCATTTCACGAGCGAGAGAGAATGAGCAAGAGCGCGTTCCGAGTGGAGGGGCAAAGATCCATAATGAACATGAAGACGCATGTAGTATTGTATTCGTGAATATATTATCATTGGATCGTCTAACCACAACCATAATTTTTAGAGGAAAAAAAAAAGCTCGACCGTAATAAGAAACCTCAAACTGTGAATCTTAACTTCTATTGAAGAAAAAGCCTAACGGACAACAAGAAACCTTAAACTCGAAAACCCCCCAATAATGAATTTTAACATACTGGCCTACAAAAAATAGTATTGAGCAACATGGGATCAAATATAAGCGTGTTTTATGCAGATACAAAAAGTGCAACCCCAACCAAAAACCCAAAAATAGAACTCCAACATTTAATGCTATGCATATTCTCCTCCCAAGACCAAAATACGGGCGACCAAAAACATTTTCCATGCGTTTGTAGATAGAAACCCAAAATATGTGAATGCATATTCGGACATCCAACAATGCCTCATGGCATTGCTACATTTGCATGGTAGCGCGACAACCAGCCAATGCTTGTGGGTGGAAGCATGAATATGTGTACAAAAAAGCTATATCCCGGACAATGCTATTTGGGTAGTGAACGCTAGCTCTTTGAAAGGTGTAAAGCTAGATTTCCAAAAAACCATTTTACTCTACGAAAAAGATCTCACAATTCAAACCTTTAGGTTTTACAATTCAAACCTTCATGATTCCCTTCTCCCACGTCGTGGGGCTGGAGTTTCTTTCTGTTTCTGTTTACACAAACGGCTGAATACTCTCTTTCTCTATCTTACCTTTGTGATGGATTTCGGTCGAGCAACACATGTGCCCAGCCTAGGATCTATCTCTCTCTCTCTCCCTCCCTCCCTCCCTCTCTATCTTTCTTTGTCCAACTGAGCACACAAAAGAGAAACATGGTGGAACTACTAGAGTTGGAAGAGTTTGAAACTTTGTAGGTCTGAACATTGATCTCTCTATCTCTCTCTCTCTCTTTATGCAATGCAAAAGTGGGGATTTAACATAAGTTTATATGTTACAGGTTAATGCACTCCCATCCTAGGAACGTAAGTTCATTAGGGAATATGAAGCACAATGCAAAAGAAAACAAAGAGCCAGAAACAAAAGAAAAGCAAAAGAAGCAAGAAACTGGGACCATCTAGAAACCGTTGATGGCAAAAGAAGAGCAGTCATTTCCAAAGAGATTGTGTGGTATTTTCATCAGCAAACAAATGGAATGGTCATGGCCACTAAGAAAGACATCTTCAATCAGCTAATCCTTCATCCGTCATTAAAAGATTTACGAGACACAGCTCCAAGGCACCAAAACGATGTTCAAACAACGCTCATAGCAAATATTTGCAACACGCTCCAAATTTTGAAGAAGCCATGGTCTGGGGATGAATTATTCCTCAAAAGTTCTGCCATGATGATGCTCTTAAACTCAAAAGAATCAGAGGAGTCACGAGGCCTCAAACTCATTGATGTCTCTAAGATACTATCCGTTGATAGAAGGAACTTTTATGTGGAGAAATCTTGTCTGGAACTTGAAAATGACAACTCCATGTTGTCTTTCTCCACATGTCATAGGAAACAACCAGGAAGCCACATACTTGATAAAGTAAAGGAGCTGGTGGTCACTTTTTGGACAACTGAGACTCGTGTCCCCTAACAAAAAGGACATGTCAAAGGAATCGATCGAAAGAACTACATCGAGCACCCAATCCATCTACTAGATGTATCACAGGTATGCCTATTGTATAATACTGGTGAAAGTTAGAAAATTTCTCACTACCTATTGTCGAAAAAGAATCGGTCGAAAGAACTACATCAAGCACCCAATTCATCTACTAGACGTATCACAGGTATGCCTATTGTATAATACTAGTGAAAGTTAAAAATTTCTCACTAGCAAAATTGTTATGGCACCCAAATATAAATATATGCCTAATAACTGTATACATAATAGTTGTTAATAATTGTGATATTTATCTAATAGCTTTCTCATAGTTTATATCTTAAGCATATTTCATAGGTAACTAGCTATGCTAGTTAATAGATAAACAGTAGCTACTTAACAATTAGAGTGTGTAGCTAACTAAGACTTGATTAATACATGCTCACCTAACATATACGTAATAGTTGTCTAATAGCTGTATATCTTTTAGACATCTAATAAATAACTAGCTATTTTCAACCAAGAAGCCGCATACTTGATAAAGTAAAGGAGCTGGTGGTCACTTTTTGGACAACTGAGACTTGGGTGTCCCCTAACAAAAAGGACATGTCAAAAAAGAATCGGTCGAAAGAACTACATTGAGCACCCAATCCATCTACTAGATGTATCACAAGTATGCCTATTGTATAATACTGGTGAACGTTAGAAAATTTCTCAATCGGTCGAAAGAACTACATCAATTCATTTACTAGATGTATCACATGTATGCCTATTGTATAATGTTGGTGAAAGTTAGAAAATTTCTCACTAGCGAAATAGTTATGGCACCCAAATATAAATATATGTCTAATAACTGTATACATAATAGTTGTTTAATAACTGTGCATCTATTATTTATCTAATAGCTTTCTCATAGTTGTATATATCTTAAGCATATTTAATAGGTAACTGGCTATGCTAGTTAATAGATAAACAGTAGCTACATAACAATTAGAGTGTGTACCTAACTAAGACTTGATTAATACATGCTCACCTAACATATACGTAATAGTTGTCTAATAGCTGTATATCTTTTAGACATCTAATAAATAACTAGCTATTTTAACTAGTAGCTATTTAGTAGATATGAATCTAATACCAACCTTTTAGTTCAATAATAGTTGTATACTTAATATATACCTGATAGCTATCCAATACCTATATATAGCTAGTAGCTATTTATTAGATGTTGTGTAACTAATTAATAGATGTGCCTCTAATAGCTAACAGCTCTATGTAATTAATAGTTGTATAATAGAAGTGTAATAGCTTACCAATAGCTCTGTCTCATAGAATGGTATCAAATAGCTGTCTATCTTCTAGTTTTTTTGCATCTAAACACCCTGTGAAGAGCATTTTAAAGGTTATAGATTATGTCTTGTGCCCTAAGCAAGATGGCATTACTTACCATGCACTAAAATGTCTCATGCATGAATGCACGAAGTATGAAAAGCAACTAAAATGTTACCCACGTGAGCTGTTTGAAGATGCAAAAACCATCGCAGTGAGAGTATGAGGATGTGGAAATAAGCACTTCTGAAGGTGGAAAGAAGAAAAAAAGGAAGAATCTTGTATGCAAGGAGATGAGTTGCACTAATCTATTAAAATTCCTGACATCTTGTATTAGAATTCCTGACACCTATTCCAGGTGCCAAGGATTGTATATGATCTCGCCCGAGGTCTTTGAATCTGTATACAATAGCATGCCATGGGAGCTGTAAACTCATCTCTGATTATTATATATATTTAACATTTTGGCTTCAATCTAGCATTCAAAAGTGTTAATCAATTGGTGAACAAATATTGTCAATCAAAAGTACTAATCAACCTAGTGATTAAACCATCTATAAAGCCACCTATACACAGCTATTAGTAAGTATTAGCTCAGCTATTAATAGTTATTGATAGTTATTAGCCTAGCTATTAGACCTAATAACATTGTTATTAACAAATTATACACCAAATAATATTGGTATTAGCCCAACTATCAACAAAACTATTCAAACAATTTTGAACAAGTTATAACACAAGTAGTGTAGCTATTAACACAAAAAAAGCTTCGCATTGTATATCATTTCACATGTCCAAGACAAGGTATTATCAACATGTCCATTGCAGAGGACATGAGAATATATTACATTACATCAAAATTTTACACTGCAATACAATCTACAACAACATTTCTTCACGAGATCCTTGACCGTTCGTAGAAAGGTGTATCCCATACCACCTTGGTTCCCTCTTTCTCTTCTTGCTCATTCTCACAGGTGTTATCGTGTGCCATCTGCATGTCATCCTCAGTCTTGGGAGCTACACACCCTATCATAACACCCCCAAAATACTTCAGTTTTCTCTTGGCTGGGGAATATCATCTTTGTATATGCTTCTTTAAAATACTTCGTTTCGATGTGTTGTGAACTGAGGCTTCACAAATAGTATGTACACATCTGATATTTTAACATATTCTAGTTCCAACGTGTAGTGTAAATTTCAACATCTAGTGTTTGAATGATGAAGAGAGAGAGAGAGAAAAAAAAACATTGTTTAAAACTAGCTTCATAAGCTAAACTGCTCCTGCGATGCTACATGATGGAAATGTATGACCATACGATGTTCCGTTTGCAACTTGAGTACATCAATTAGTTAGTCTTTTCACGTACTATTTCAAAAGACTAAAAATTGCAAATTTATATAAAAGGTTTAATAAAAATTTAGAAAAGACCAATTAGAGGACTAAATTGAGTCTTCTTATGTGCCAAAGGAGACATACATTTAGTAAATCATTTTTTCATAACCCAGCAAGTAGTTCATAAATTCAAAGATATACAACATCCACATCCTTCAGATATGGGGTGCATGCGCCCAAAAAAGTGTACAACACCATGACTTCTCAAGAGGTCATATAGTTAGTTATCTCATTTTAGACCATTTATCAACTAAGAAAAGTTACACATGAAAACTCCATAAATATACTTTTTTTGATACGACAAGAAACAATCGTTTCATTAGCAAACAATCTCCAAGATCCTTGGACATTAACTCTCTTTGAAACTCTCTATAGCTTCCTCAATAAGGAAAACAAATTAATCACCCTTTAGAAGCAAATTACTAACCCTTAATTTTCTAGTGAGACACCTATTTAATTCAACTTCTCTCCATTCTAGCACACATCATCCCCATTTAACGGACATGATCAAACAAAGCAATGAGTTAATGAACATCTTAAGAGTATGAGATACCCATGTAGCTTGTTGGTTAAAGAAAGTCCCATCTACCTTGTTTATCCATATCTTCTTTCTCTCCCATCACCCCCACCTGCCTTCTTTCTTCCTTCATCCTTAGCCCATCTCACAATCATTTTTCCATTTGTTGTTTACAAAATCTCTCCAACAACATCCTCAATTTTCTCTTCAAAATTTCTCCCTTTATCATCTAACCCTTTACTCCTGCCACTTTCCTTTTCTCGACTCTTCATCTCTCCCCCTTGATTATCCATGCTATCAACCTATGCTATCTCTAGCCTTCCTTGCACAATTCCAACAATTTACCCAAACTCTCAAATGCGAAGTATGCGTCGATTAACCATTTTTCGCTCTCCTGTTTGATAACACAAGGAGACAAGCCCTCATACACATACACATACACATACACATTCTACATTGGCAATCCTCTAATTGACACAAGTTGAATGAGAATTAAAGCATGTCTTAGAGGCACGATACCAATGCCCTAATCATGGGAAAATTCTAGATATCTCCATGACATCTCCTTTCGTGCTGCAAGCAGCATGCCATCAAAAGAGAAGGCATAGCGTGTCTGCACACAAGCGTATTTACGAGCATATTCACGCCCGTGAGCCGTTCAACTCCCTTGTATTGAGTATGAGCAATAACGAGAAAATGCGACGTTACCTGCCCGGGATGTCGCGAGGATGCACATTACCCAAGCTCAGTTCAAGCAAACAAACATACTAAGATCACATCTTCCCTTGTTGAAAACGTTTTACGACAAGATACGCTCGCGTCTACCCTGCTCTGAAGAGGTTGCACATCCTCTACTAAGACCCACTGCTACTAAAAATCACTAACCTGAGAGGCCTTTGGAAAAACCTCACCGCAATCCACAAGAAGGACCAGACCAAGCCCTATTTTGAACTTGACAGTGCAAGAAAACAGACAGGAAATATAACATTCACTGTCAATCGTCAGCGCTAATATACACTACATAATTACCGATCATGCTCCACAGCACAGGCAGGAAGCCTCAGATATCCAAGGAAGAGTAGAAAGGGCAGCAACAGCTCTCAAGCCCTCCTCCCCTCTGGTTAGAGAGAGGCGGGGAGGGCGAAAGCTCTCAGGCGGCCACTGCGAATGTTTTGAGAAACAAGCCTTACAAGGATTTCATCACTGGCTTCAAAGGTAACCTAACCGATAGGGGACATATAAGAAGAGAAAACTCACCTGCCCTACGCGCCCGCAGCCCTAACCCTAGAAAACGCCTTTCACATTTGTACTTGCCTGCTTGGTGCGCCCGCTCGGCCAACCAACTTTGGCCCCTTAATGATTTCACAAAGAGGCACTTTTGCATGTGGTCTCATATTTACATTTAGAATGTATAGTACAAGGCAGATGCAAAGATTTGAGTCAATGTTGAACAAATAAGGCTTTGTTCACTAACCTTATGTGTTTGCGGGAAGATATATATATATATATACTGGCTCACAACACATACGCATGTCGCGCAACCTGATGGCATCGAACTCGGGTCCTCACAATGGGACCCAACCGTTCTACCAACTCGTCTATGCGCTCGTGGACTTGTTCACTAACCTTATAACATTTGGAATTCACAAGTCTCTTTAATCAACATAACACTAAGCAATTAACATTTCTAATTCTTAGTGTTGCTATAAACAAACATGTCTATACAAGTTTATGGAATGACATAAGCAAAATGGATTATGATTACTTACATCAATGCAAAAATAAGGATGCTATCATAAATGCACCCATAAAAATTTTTGTAGGAACTAGATGGATACTCTAATAAATATGAAAAAAATCATCTCACATAATCCTTACAAAATAAATGTTAATCTGGCTACGGTTATGCTTATTAAGTGCATATGTGCTATGATGGTACTCAGTTTTCTTACACATATTCGATCAGAAGTGTGTGGGGGCACCTATGTTCATCTACATCTGTTAATCCCATTTTGGATTAACAAACATGATCCTCAACTGAGGACATTAATAAGTGTCATGAAACGGCACTATAAAAGTTGTACATTATGAGATATTGGCCACCCAAGGCCTAGAAAGTAAGTTTTGGGTGCCCAAGTGTGAATAAGGGCCAAATGTATATAAGGCATTTTCTCATAATGAAAAGACACAATCCCCTTTCTGCTATAGAGAGCTCTCCCTTGTGTCTTGAGAGAGATTGAAGGAGAGAGAGCATTCTAGCATTGTGCCTCTTATATACTTATGTGATTCATGCTTGTGTGAGAGAGTGAGAGAGAGTGTGATTGCCTTATGCTATGGTGCGAGCGACTCTACGGTGATAGCGTGGAGGTGGAGCTTGAGGTTGGAGCTTAACAAACAAGCTTGGAGGCCTCAAGGGACTCAAGTTCAAAGCATTGGTAAGTGCCCTACGGCAGTTGTGATCTATTGCTCATCCTTTAGGTGAATGTGTAGAGTTCCCTCTTGGAGGTGTGGTAGCCCATAACATTTTTGACACCGCTGCTCCTGGGGAAACACCTTTGTTTCTTCCATGCTCTTGGAGTTTCAGCTCCCATTGCATAGGATTCATTATTGCCCTTGCATTTTGGTAATGCATTGTGTGGAAAATGAGTGGATAAGATGTGTGTGGTAGGAAGAAATCGTGAGAAATTGGTTGTGATGTTGTGTATGTTTGTAGTGGAGTGGTTTTAGGATAGAGCTTCACTGTTTGTTTTCTTGTTAGTTTTGATATTTGCATCATTGAAAGCACCAACGTGAATGAGCAGGTTGGTGTTTAGTTTTTCTTCTTTTTCAAAAAAATCATAAAAATAAAAAACAAAAGGAACCATTGACTGTGCCAAGAACTTGTATTCCATTCCTTAGGAGTGGCACAATCGATTTGGTATCAAAATTGGATAAGTATTAAGCACCCGAAATTACAACTTTCGACGCGGGAAGTTCCACGACGTGAAACTGCAGAAAAACGTTCGCTGTGAACCATTTCCTGCAATTTCACGCCGCAAATCGCTCACGAAATCAGTGCCGCAATTAATGCCAAAAATCACGGGATTGCCTTGCCAAAAATAGACAACCTTATCCTGGCACCTCTAACACCACGAAGTCTACCAAAATTTTTGAGCACGTGAAAGTTCAACAAAGCGTTCACGACGTGAAACCTTCTGAAGTTGTTCATGACGTGAAACCCTTCCTGGTTCACAACGTGAAACCTTTTGGAAATTGTTCACGGTGTGAAACCCTTTCTTGTTCATGATGTGAAACGTTCTCTACAGATTCACGGGTTGGCCAAATCCAACGATTAGTCAGACCAAGGCCACAAGGTTAAAGGAGGGAAGCCTATATCAAAAGAGGGGTACTGACCTAAAAGGCAAAATTTTTTGAGCACGTGAATGTTGAGATATCGAGCTCGTCTAGTGAGGCGGTGGCCACTGATGACCCGCCTGGGAGATAGGCCCCACACTTACACCACTGGCATGGTTGGTGAGATCATGGGAGATATGCGGCCAGTGGGATGACAGGCTGTGTGACAGCCATTCTAGAGACTGGCATAGTTATAGCGCCAGCTCATTTAGTTGGGTTCACACTATAGAGAACCCGTGTATGTATTGGTTGAGTACCTTTCATATTGTGTGTACTCTTATCTTGTATATGGTGTGTTGAGTGTTGAGTAGAGAAGAAGAAGATTTTCAGCCTCTCACCTTGTGTGTTCTCTATTAGGGCTTGTGAGTGTGTGTGTGTGCTTGCAAGAGCTCAAGCTCTCTTCCCCTCTGCATCTTTTCATGGTATTAGAGCCTGGTTCGTGCTAAGGGCTGAGCTGCAAGCAAGAGAACCACAGGAAGCAGTACGAGGGTAAGAGCTTCAACTACTCTTCCCTAGTTGTGTTGGTGACTACACCCTTGTCGGGAGCTCTACGGGAGGCACCGGCAACGATCTTTGATTGAGGAGCTTTCTTCGCGAGAGTAAAGCTATAGGGCAACTAAAAAGTCCTATTGGACTGAAATTTTCAGGCCGAAAACGCGTTTCGGGCACGTCTGGACCTCCGTTTTTCAGAAAGCAGGCAATTTTGAGCACTGCGGGTAAGTCATCGATTCTCTGCAGAACTCTGTTTTAAGAACTGCAGGAAGACAGATTGACTGTGCAGATACTGTGGGTGCTGCAAAGAGGTCTACAGTTGCCATTGGGTGTATGTATGCACATTGAAGTCACTGGTTGTGACATTTGAGAGTACTACAGTACCGCTGTGCAGAAAATACAGTAGTTTGTGTAGAAAAACCAGAGTGCAGTTTCTGGTAAAATTGTGTGTTTGGCAAGATGTCAAATGATGGGATAACTCAGATTGTGGCTGAGAAGCTTGACAAGAATAACTTCCATGCTTGGAGGTTCAGGTTGATAAATTTCCTGATGGGAAAAGGCTATTGGGACTACATAGAAGGTGAGCATGAAGAGGCACCAGAGATACCGGATATAAATCCACCGACTGCTCTGCAGATGTGAAAGAGTTTAAAGACTGGAACCAAGGAGCCAGGAAAATTATGTATTGGCTATCCATTAGTATACAGGACACCATGATTGGGCACATTCAGGATGCCAAGTCCCCCAAGGAGGCGTGGGACACCTTGGTAAAGCTTTATGAAACAAATACCAAGGCACGCAAGATACAGTTGAAGAATGAACTTTATACTGTGGAGAAAAAGAGCATGTCTGTGAATGACTATGCGCTGAAGATAAAGGGTATTGTGGAATCCCTTGCATCTATTGGTGTGTCAGTAGATGATGATGATAAGGTGGAGGTCTGTCTACGTGGTCTCGGGCCACAATACAAGGTGTTCAAGACGTCTATTCAGACTCGGAAAAACATTCTCAACTTTACAGATTTGGTGTCTATGCTGATTATCGAAGAGAAGAGCTTGGGTGAAGACCAACAGTCTTCACAAAGCAAAAACAGTTCAGAGCAACAGGCCTTCTACACGAGTTCAGGAAGAGGACGAGGTAGAGGAGGCCGTGGACGCGATCAAGGAGGTGGCCGAACAGGTAATCAGAATTATGGTCAGCAGCAATAGCAACAACAACAGTCCCAGAATCAACAACAACAACAACAACACGCAGGTGGAAGAGGCAAATTCAGAGGCAGGGGGAGTCAAAGAGGCCGTGGAAATTGGCAAAGGCAATATAATGATGCACGTGAATGCTATTATTGTGGTAAGCCTGGACATGTGCAGGCAGAATGCTATAAGAAGCAGGCTGACATGCAAAATGGGAAAGTGCAGCAAAACAACTATGCATCCTCAAGCAGAAATAATGAGGATAATGAAAGATTGTTTGTTATGCAGCATGTCGTGAATGCCATGTCTGAAAATGTTGATGCAGCACAAAAAGATAATGTATGGTATGTGGATTCAGGCGCTTCTGTAAGGTCCCTCCCAAGCCACGTATGTATGTGTCTCTTTTAATATAGATTTCAATAAGAAAAGAGAGTGTAATTAGAAAGAGTGAGACAATAAGGCTAGAAACATTAGAAAAGTGTTAGAATAAAAATATTAGCTCCAAAAATCCTAAAAGAAATAAGAACATAAGAATAGTTCTATTAAGAGATAAGTATCCCCAAAAATAGAATTTCGATTTTAGGTGATAAGAGGTCATATTTAGAATACTTTTACACATTTAGAGTCCATGCATACTAAAAATGTGAAAAAATAACGCGTTTCTAAAGATGGCGCGTTTGTGGCTATATACATACGTTTTTGCCTATTCTTCCCGCGTGGGCTTGTAGACTAGATGCCTTCTCGTTCTTTTGCGTGGTTACATGGTCATATTCTGAGTTTTTATCAGAGAGTTATGGCCGAAACAATTTGCTGTTTCTGTCAGGGTCTCTACACAGAGAAAACTGTGAGA
This sequence comes from Cibotium barometz, assembly GCF_041138505.1. NCBI lineage: Eukaryota > Viridiplantae > Streptophyta > Polypodiopsida > Cyatheales > Cibotiaceae > Cibotium > Cibotium barometz. The sequence goes on along the minus strand of NC_141108.1, from coordinate 646,208 downwards.
AGGCAGCAAGTAGCCTCAAGGTAATCCTAGAGTTTAAGATGCATATATCCCCTCATTCTTATCTAATATCTCAGAAAATAAGCTTAGATTTCTATGGTCTTTCGGAGGAAGAGACCAAAACTCCATAGCTTTTCTTTTAGAGAAAGAATAGTATCCCGTAGCCCTGTAAGAGAAGAAGGCTATTTTGCCATAGACCTTAGAAAGAGAGAAGAATCACAGTATGAGTAAGAGAAGATAAAGCTTGGAGATTATTGGATGATTTCAATCAAAAGACAAGGTATTCGAAGACTCTATTCTCATATGTCAAGTTCTAAAGCTCTTGTTAATACGAGCAAAGACAACGATAAACGACAAATTTCTATAAGGTATATACGTATTTTGTTTTTCAATGATATATCATTCTTAGGGGTTGAGGTATGGCCCCGGCTTCTCTATTAATTGTTAATATTGATCTATTTGATTGATTTACCATTTAAAGTTTGTATTCTTTTAAACAACAGCATATGTCTTAAAAAAGAATGTCTTATCGCAATCTCAAGTTGAAATGCTAAAATCTTTGTGAAAAGGATTGTTTTCTTAAAGAAGGCGACATGGATCCTAGTTCTATGGTTTAGTGAGTAAATGGATTGTTATCTTGGTTAAATTAAGGTACATGTACAACTTCTCCCTGCCTTGACGCTGCCCCGTTCTTGTGCTTGTGTAGCCGGACGGCGGAGACGTTAGTAAGGCCCGGAGTTGGCCCATGGTATCCCTCATACCATTGGGAGAATGAGGTTTGCCGATTGAGGCAAGTGATTGTGATGATGCTGCCTAGTTCTGAGGGCCCAGGCTAGTGCGGTGAATTAGCCCACCCTAGTGCGCAGACATCCCTCTGAGGGGTGGGAGGATCGAGCGATGGAGCCTGAGAGGGCGACAGGCCGGCTTGAGTCCTCGCCAGCGGCCGACGATGAGGTGTATGGTCCCGTAGGGTTTTGCCCAGCATGTGGAGGCTGGAAGGCCGAATTCTAGATCATCGGCGGTATAAAGGAAAAAGAATATGAAAAGAATAAGAGAACCAGTTTAGCTTGTATGAAATTGATTCATGTTTAAACTTTGTTTTTATAAATCTTGTCTTTGGTATGATTGTATTGTAGAAAAAGGCTGTTTTAATAAACCTTGTGAAAAGGGCCTTAATTAAGGAACATGTTTTTTTATGTCAAACAGTGTGGTAGGATTAATTAGAAAACAAATTGACGCGTGAGTAGGGTGGAAAGTGGGAGGATGGAATGCCCCGACGGCACCATCCTACGGACGGGTGGACCCGATTAGTCGAGTAGCTTTCCAATAGATTAAGTGAAAGCCCTACGCTAGATTCTTGGGCAACTCTATTCTAGAAGACTAGGCCAGCGGCGGCTGTGCCTTACATGGATGAGGAAAAAAGCATTGTCTCTAGGAATCATGACTAGTAGTTGTCCAAATTATGATCAATTACCCTATGGGTGATTTGATTTTTAGAAGACCACGCTCCCCCTGCGGGATAGAACAAACTAGGTCTTACCTATGAATCGTATCCTTGAATCTCTGTATGGTCAAGGTGTCGATGAGTAGGAAATTTTCTCTAAGATAAGACTTAGTGGACTATCTTAAGTGTTTCCCCTATTTTCGGAAGGGGGGAACCTTACAAGTGGTATTAGAGCCGATCTTAGTTCCTATGATTTGTTTTTCAAAGGTTAACACTCAAGGGATTAAAATAAGTGATTGTTGAGGACGAATCAATCATCTCTACTAGCCATAGAATTGATTTGAATATCCTCACATGTTGAGACAATCATCCTATGAAATTGTACTTGTATCTTGGGGGTGCACACGCAAGATATTTGTACAATAAATTTGAGAAATAAGATTGGGGAGAAAACCTTTTGTGAGAAAAAACATAGGGTGATCAAATTAAGAAACTAGTGAGAGACTGGAAGGATAGACCGAAACTTGTTTAGAGAAATTTTCAGGATATATCTCATTAACTTGCATATTATAAACTATTAAGATTGTAACTCCATTAAGATTTGAATAGTTGACGTGTGAATGCCATCCATTCGATACTGTACACTAGGACGATCATCCAAGATCTTTAATCCATCTCACACAAACATGGGTCTTGGATGTGTAATTCCCAGAGGATCATGCTCTTAGATGTGTTAATCCCAAGATACCAGATGTGTAATTCTCAAAAAAATGAAGATCTCAGATGTATTAATCCTGACTGCCTTCAAATGTGGTGCTATGATAAGTATTTGATAGTTTTGAACTTTTAATGGATACAATGAAAGAAGCAAGCTCACCCTTGCTCGCGTCTAAAAATCGTAAGAAATGCTAAATTAGTTGGAAGCATTGTTGTCAATCTAACCATTGGAGCTAGAAAGTTAGAAGCATTGTTGTCAATGTAACCACTACTGGAGCTAGAATCGCTTATGAGATGCCATGAAAGTACACCTTCATGAAAGGTTTTGTCCTCCAGGATTTCGAGAGGATAAAATGAATGAATTTTTGGAGCTAACCCAAGAAGGGAAGACCCTAAAAGAATATCACCAAACTTTTGTTAAACTTCTCCGATTTGCTCTAGAGATGGATGAGGTAACTCTTCTCCATCGATTCATTTGGAAGCTTAATCTATCTTTGAATAACCTCATCAAGAATGTGAAACCATCCTCTATTTCAGAAGCCATAAGTATAGCCAGAGACTGTGATAAGGTTTTTTTGTATAGAAAGTGTCGAGAAAGACATGAGTCCTTCCATGTTAATCAAGAAGAGGTCTCCTAATTCAAGAGGAACATCAAGCCCACCCCTGGCTACAAGGAATCATGAGCTAGAGCAAAAAGTAGGTCAAGAAATAGAGATAGCAGGGTTAAAGATAATAAAATTCAACAAGTATTTCTATGAGTAAATAGAAGAGGATTGGTGCAAGATTCATGTGAAGTAATGTGCATGATGAATAGAGGTATTCTACAAGACGATACTAAGATTATGAAATTGCTATCATAGGTTAGATTGCATAAAGAATTGATTCCCTTATGTTTCTCCATGATAATTTATTAAGTACCATACTACATGGGGGTATAGAATAAGGAATTCGAAGGTTCATATCATATGAGAGGTATATGGATGCATGAAATTAGGATAATAAGGCCAATTAACTTTAGAATAATAAAGACCTTTTGGAGGCACAATAAAACGAGCCAAGCACATGAAATAAGAGACTCTTTAAGAACAATGTTTAGATAAAAGAAGATTTTTACCTAGTGGTGGGGACACCAATTTGAAAGAGACACGAGGATTTACTTAGATACTACTCTGGCTCGCGAGATGAGGACATCTCGAATCTTTTAAGTGGGGGAGATTGTAAGGTCTCTCCCAAGCCACGTATGTATGTGTCTCTTTTAATATAGATTTCAATAAGAAAAGAGAGTGTAATTAGAAAGAGTGAGACAATAAGGCTAGAAACATTAGAAAAGTGTTAGAATAAAAATATTAGCTCCAAAAATCCTAAAAGAAATAAGAACATAAGAATAGTTCTATTAAGAGATAAGTATCCCCAAAAATAGAATTTCGATTTTAGGTGATAAGAGGTCATATTTAGAATACTTTTACACATTTAGAGTCCATGCATACTAAAAATGTGAAAAAATAACGCGTTTCTAAAGATGGCGCGTTTGTGGCTATATACAGACGTTTTTGCCTATTCTTCTCGCGTGGGCTTGTAGACCAAATGCCTTCTCGTTCTTTTGAGTGGTTACATGGCCATATTCTGAGTTTTTATCAGAGAGTTATGGCCAAAACAATTTGCTGTTTCTGTCAGGGTCTCTACACAGAGAAAACTGTGAGAAGGCAGCAAGTAGCCTCAAGGTAATCCTAGAGTTTGAGATGCATATATCCCTTCATTCTTATCTAATATCTCAGAAAATAAGCTTAGATTTCTATGGTCTTTCGGAGGAAGAGACCAAAACTCCATAGCTTTTCTTTTAGAGAAAGAATAGTATCCCGTAGCCCTGTAAGAGAAGAAGGCTATTTTGCCATAGACCTTAGAAAGAGAGAAGAATCACAGTATGAGTAAGAGAAGATAAAGCTTGGAGATTATTGGATGATTTCAATCAAAAGACAAGGTATTCGAAGATTCTATTCTCATATGTCAAGTTCTAAAGCTCTTGTTAATACGAGCAAAGACAACGATAAACGACAAATTTCTATAAGGTATATACGTATTTTGTTTTTCAATTATATATCATTCTTAGGGGTTGAGGTATGGCCCCGGCTTCTCTATTAATTGTTAATATTGATCTATTTGATTGATTTACCATTTAAAGTTTGTATTCTTTTAAACAACAGCATATGTCTTAAAAAAGAATGTCTTATCGCAATCTCAAGTTGAAATGCTAAAATCTTTGTGAAAAGGATTGTTTTCTTAAAGAAGGCGACATGGATCCTAGTTCTATGGTTTAGTGAGTAAATGGATTGTTATCTTGGTTAAATTAAGGTACATGTACAACTTCTCCCTGCCTTGACGCTGCCCCGTTCTTGTGCTTGTGTAGCCGGACGGCGGAGACGTTAGTAAGGCCCGGAGTTGGCCCATGGTATCCCTCATACCATTGGGAGAATGAGGTTTGCCGATTGAGGCAAGTGATTGTGATGATGCTGCCTAGTTCTGAGGGCCCAGGCTAGTGCGGTGAATTAGCCCACCCTAGTGCGCAGACATCCCTCTGAGGGGCGGGAGGATCGAGCGATGGAGCCTGAGAGGGCGACAGGCCGGCTTGAGTCCTCGCCAGCGGCCGACGATGAGGTGTATGGTCCCGTAGGGTTTTGCCCAGCATGTGGAGGTTGGAAGGCCGAATTCTAGATCATCGGCGGTATAAAGGAAAAAGAATATGAAAAGAATAAGAGAACCAGTTTGGCTTGTATGAAATTGATTCATGTTTAAACTTTGTTTTTATAAATCTTGTCTTTGGTATGATTGTATTGTAGAAAAAGGCTGTTTTAATAAACCTTGTGAAAAGGGCCTTAATTAAGGAACATGTTTTTTTATGTCAAACAGTGTGGTAGGATTAATTAGAAAACAAATTGACGCGTGAGTAGGGTGGAAAGTGGGAGGATGGAATGCCCCGACGGCACCATCCTACGGACGGGTGGACCCGATTAGTCAGGTAGCTTTCCAATAGATTAAGTGAAAGCCCTACGCTAGATTCTTGGGCAACTCTATTCTAGAAGACTAGGCCAGCGGCTGTGCCTTACATGGATGAGGAAAAAAGCGTTGTCTCTAGGAATCATGACTAGTAGTTGCCCAAATTATGATCAATTACCCTATGGGTGATTTGATTTTTAGAAGACCACGCTCCCCCTGCGGGATAGAACTAGGTCTTACCTATGAATCGTATCCTTGAATCTCTGTATGGTCAAGGTGTCGATGAGTAGGAAATTTTCTCTAAGATAAGACTTAGTGGACTATCTTAAGTGTTTCCCCTATTTTCGGAAGGGGGGAACCTTACAGCTTCGAACCACATGACGAGTCATGGGGAGTGGTTCAAGGAGATGAAAAACCCGGAAAGACCAGGTTTTGTGGAAAACAGGGGATGACACTGCTCATCCAATTGCCCATGTTGGAGATGTGCCATTGTCTATGCAGGATGGCAAAGTGAAGTACCTTGCAGATGTACTTCATGTACCAAACATAACAAAGAATCTGGTTTCAGTTGGCCAGATGATTGAGCAGGGTTTGCAGGTTCGGTTTAACCCTGATGGTTGTTATGTCGAAGACTTTAAAGACAAGTGCAGGTTGGTTGCAAAAGGCAACAGAGTGGGTAGAATGTTTACATTGAATGTAGACATGCTTGAAATAAGTGTTGCGATGTTTGCAAATGGTTCAGGAATTGTTGCAGACACAGACATTTGGCATAAAAGGATTGGACATGTAAATGTGCAGAGATTGAAGTCTATGCAGACAAAAGGAATTGTGACAGGGCTGCCAAAATTTAAAGTGGAAGGTATGCAGAAAATATGTGAAGCATGCCAATTTGGGAAGCAAACAAAGCATGTGTTTCCACGTAACAGATATGTGAGCAGAAATGCACTAGATGTTGTGCATTCAGATGTATGGGGTCCTACGAAGACCATATCTATAGGAGGCTGCAGGTATTATGTGACTTTCATTGATGACCACACAAGGAAAGTGTGGGTATATTTCATGAAGGAGAAGAGTGAGGTGTTCACTCACTTTCAGAATTTCAGAGTTTTGGTTGAAAAGCAAACAGGGAAATATGTCAAGTGCCTAAGGTCAGATGGAGGGGGAGAATACTTCTCCAATGAGTTCTCTGAATTTTTGAAGAAGAATGGTATTCGGAGACAGTTCACATGCAGATACACTCCGCAACAAAATGGAGTTGCTGAGCGGAAAAATAGGCACATTGCAGAGATTGTGCGAGCATTGATGGAAGAGAAGAATATGCCGCATTGCTATTGGGCTGAGGCTGTTTCTACAGCAGTATACATCATGAACAGGACTCCAACTGCAGCCATACATGATGTAACTCTAGAGGAGAGGTTTACTGGCAGAAAACCAGATTTGTCTCATCTGAAAGTCTTTGGATGCATTGCATATGTGCATGTGCCAGATGAGCTGAGAACTAAGCTGGATCCAAAAGCTAAAAAATGTGTGTTTATTGGATACTCCCTTGAGCAAAAGGGATACAGGTGTTATAATCCTGCTACACGTGAGTTGAGGGTAAGCAGGGATGTTGTCTTTGATGAGATGAGCAGCTGGTATGCTGCTGAAAAAGAAGCTGTTGTTTGGGACTGATTTGAGTGGAAGTGTCGTTGCACAGAATGCAGGTCAGCAATCACAGTCTTTGAGTGGACCAGGAGAGTCCTCATATAGTGGGTCTATTGACAGACCATGGAGTGGCAGGCTGCGTCATAATACCAGTCCTGCAAATGTGATTACTACATCACGAAAAGGAAAAGAGAAAGTGGTTGAGCCCCTTGGTATGCCTGACATTTCTGCAGGGCATTCTCATGTTGATGGAGAGTCTAGTGGCTCAGACATGAGCCTTGATGAGGAGCTTGGGATCCTAGCTATGAGAACACCTGGTGTAAAGAAGGCTGTGGAAGCCATGACTGCAAAGCTGCGAAGATCTGGGAGAGTGAAGAACCCTATGCAGAGCTTTACCTATGATGGTTATGTGGCACATCACTATGCATACATGGCAAAGGTTGTGCAGGTTGTAGAGCCCACATGCATTGATGAGGCTATTGGAAATGTGTGTTGGGAGAAAGCTATGGATGAGGAGATGGATGCACTATATGGAAATGAGACTTGGGATTTAGTGCAATTGCCTGAAGGCAAGAAAGCCATTGGATGCAAGTGGGTGTACAAAGTTAAACATAACAGTGATGGAAGCATAAACAGGTACAAGGCTAGATTGGTAGCCAAAGGATATGCGCAGACATATGGGATTGATTATGAGGAAACTTTCAGCTCAGTTGCCAAGATGGCAACGGTGAGAGTTGTGATAGCTGTGGCTGCATCAAAGCAATGGTCTTTACATCAGATGGATGTAAAGAATGCATTCTTGCATGGGGATTTGCAAGAAGAGGTGTATATGTTGCAGCCACTTGGTTATGAGGATGTGGATCACCCCGAGCATGTTTGCAGGTTCAAGAAAGCCTTGTATGGCTTAAAACAAGCACCAAGAGCATGGTCTGACAAGATTTTTGAATATCTTGTCACTATTGGCTTTCATGTAGCCAATGCAGATTTCTCGCTGTATGTGAGACATGGTGATAGAGGAGTTGTGCTTGTTGTCATCTATGTAGATGACTTGATCATTACGGGGGACCATGATGCAGAGATCTTTGATGTAAAGATCTTGCTAAGACAGAAGTTTGAGATGAAGGATCTGGGGGAGCTCAGATATTTCTTGGGCATTGAGGTGATTAGGTCACCACATGGTATTGGATTACTGCAGAGACAGTATGGCTTGGACATGTTGTCCAAGTATGGTATGACAGGCTGTAAGCCTATTTTTGTGCCATTGGATCAGAATGGCAAGTTAAGTGCAGATTCAGGAGAGATCTTGGAGGATCCTACTATGTACAGGAGCATAGTAGGAAGTTTGATCTACATGACGATCACCAGACCAGATTTGAGCTATGCTGTTGGGTTGGTGAGTCAGTTTATGCAGGTTCCACGGAAATCGCATTTGGATGCAGTGAGACGCATACTGAGGTATGTGAAGTCTACTTTGCATTGTGGACTATTCTATGAGACTGGGACAGAGATATGTGTACATGGGTACACAGATGCTGATTGGGCTGGTAGTATCTCAGATAGAAGATCTACCAGTGGATTCATGTTTTCTTTGGGGAGTGCTGCTGTGACTTGGAGTAGCAAGAAGCAGCCTACGGTTGCTCTATCCAGTACAGAGGGAGGAGCTGCTATGGCAGCATGTGAGGTAGCTTGGTTGAGAAAGCTACTTGCAGATTTGGGTCTATCAGTGGATAGACAACTTGTCATTTTCTGTGACAACATTAGCAGTATACAGTTGGCCAGGAACCCAGTCTTTCATGCTCGTACAAAGCACATAGAGGTCCACTACCACTTCGTCAGAGAGAAGGTCTTAGCAGGAGACCTTGACCTTGTTTATGTCAGCACCACAGAGGATCAGGTAGCTGACATCTTCACCAAAGCATTGGGTACAGAGAAGCTCCGCAGATTCAGGGCTTCGCTTGGTGTACATGAGATGGAGTTGAGCTCGAGGGGGAGTGTTGAGATATCGAGCTCGTCTAGTGAGGCGGTGGCCCCACTGATGACCCGCCTGGGGGATAGGCCCCACACTTACACCGCTGGCATGGTTGGTGAGATCATGGGAGCGGCCAGTGGGATGACAGGCTGTGTGATAGCCATTCTAGAGACTGGCATAGTTATAGCGCCAGCTCATTTAGTCGGGTTCACACTATAGAGAACCCGTGTATGTATTGGTTGAGTACCTTTCATATTGTGTGTACTCTTATCTTATATATGGTGTGTTGAGTGTTGAGTAGAGAAGAAGAAGATTTTCAGCCTCTCACCTTGTGTGTTCTCTATTAGGGCTTGTGAGTGTGTGTGTGTGCTTGCAAGAGCTCAAGCTCTCTTCCCCCCTACATCTTTTCAGTGAAAGTGCAGAATAACGTTCACACCATGAACCATTTCCTATAACTTCACTCCGTGAACTATTCTCTGGAGTTTCACGGCTTATGAAATAGAGCGATAGAATCGGAAGCAAAATCAAATTAGGTTAACAAATAACTTATCAAATCGTGCACTTAAGATCTGGAAGACTCATCGGAGACGATCTTACGCTTGACGATATTGCATCGAACCACCCACGATCTTCCTATCAAAGAAGTGTGGGATCAAGATATTCCGCGAGCACACACCTGAGTGTTTAAAGAAACCTGACAACCACTGAAACTAGTAGCGAAGAGTCCATGGAAGGGCTGAGATACGATGGGTTTGGGGAAAGAGGAGAAACCACCCTCCCCAACCAGATCCAGTGGTATCATTGATATCGCCTAGGGATTTTTTGGTATCCAAACCAATCATGACGAGGAAGTGAAATCTACGGGCATGGGTCCGTCAACCAGTGCTGGACTCAGGCCATGACAAGAAGTGCTTATTCAAACGTCGAATTCTAGGCTGTCGAATACCGGCACTCCCCAAATAAGACGAGACATAGAAAGTGCGACCAGGACGGTTCAAATTTTCTTCCCCACCACCGAGGAAGTAGATTTAGACCTCAAACGGAGTGAGGTGGAACGACAACTATGAGAATTGAGCTTAAGGAAACAAGAGCTCGATACTCGAAGGACGAGAGCTGAGCAAAAGAAAATGGGAATTTTTAACCCACTCCAATCACAAGGGAAGGAACCAGAAATAGTTATGGGTGGTAGAAGTGAGGGAGAAATTCCAAACTTGGAACCCATAAATGAGGAATCCAGAATGGAGGAAGGGTTACCATAGAAGAGGAGGGTAACCTAGCAAGCATGGTGGGTGAAGTAGAGGACCGTCTGTACACCAAAAAGGATATTGAGCAGATGATCAATCACCCTACGTTCCTACAAGACATGGAACTTATGATTCTGTAAAGACGTATAGAGGAGGCGACTAATGGGGAGTCACTCCAAGGTACAGCGCGGCTGGACCATCCCATGGACCAGAAATACCTAGAAGAGCCAATACAGGAAGGGGACGAGGTCTAGGAAGGGGGGGAGCAATTCCTCTCAAAGGCCTGGGATAGATCCAACCATTGACCTTAATGTAGCCACAAGGGCAGACCTGCTGGCTAAATATGGCGACAGAGATGGACCAGGGGATGGTCAGAGAACTAGGCACTTCTCTAGAATCCCGACCTTCCTAGATGAAACCCCATATCATTTCAAAACTTATCCAAAAGTTCTCTGGGGATGGGGATCCTATCCAACATGTAGAGATTTTTGAATCCACATGTGAAACCTGCGGGCCAGTTAGTGATGTGACAATGATACATGCCTTCTCACTGACCTTGGAAGGAAAAGCTCATTAGTGGTTCTGAACCCTTAAGCCTGAGGATAAGGTTAACTTCACAAGGCTAAAGAATGTTTTTGTGCCTAGTTTTGCCTGAAGTGGTGTCAGATGGAGCCCTGTGGCACAGTTACATAACATCAAACAAAAGGAAGATGAGTCGATGAGAGACTATGTTTCTCATCTTAAGCACTTAAATTCGAGGTGCAAACTTTGGGAGAGGTTAATTGATGATTAGTTGTTGCCTTGCTTCCAGAGAGGGGTTAGAGACCACAAAATGCATGATTATCTGGTACTAGCCCGACCTACTACTCTTGATGCATGTTGCAAACTGGCAATCGCATACGAAGATAATATGTTGGAATTGCCGCAATTGGAAGATGTTAAAACATCTTCTGCAACTATGACTTCGCGTGTCTCGAGCCACCAAGAAATTGGAACTCGAAGCAAGCAAGTCAGAAACATGACGGTGGATGAGCTCAATAATGCCATATTAGAGAAATTGAAAGTCAAAGAGGAAAGAGAAACGTTTGGGCATGGGCATAATCACCTTTACCCCTGCAGGGAATTGGTGTGGTGCTCTATGTGCAGATTAAATCACACCACCACTAAGTGTCCACAGTTAAGAGCAAGGCCATTACTCTATTGTGCTCACTGTGTAAAATTAGGAAATCATGACACTTCAATGTGTAGATATCCAAGATTTCAAAATGTTGCACAGCTACTAGCACTTAGAGCCCCATTGGCTTTACCGGTGCCACCTATACAGATCACCGCTATTGCTGGACAACCCAACTCTTCCTACTTACCTAGGAGGATGTTCCGAGTACAAGATGCTTCACCTTTGCCACCACCAGTTCTACCACCACAACCACCATAGTCTAAGATCAACCAAGTATTGATCAAAGAGCCGTCTGAAGATGTTAACATGGTGCGGGAAGTAGAACTTAGCGGGGAGTACTACGAGGAAACGACTAAGGTTACGTCGGAATATTATGTCCTGCAGAATAACACGCCAGTACCTGTGTTTCAAACCACGGTACAATCGAAGGGCAAGGACATGAACTTGAATTTGAGAAGAGGACCACTACAATGCTTTGGTGGCTGCGGAGGGCCATCGAGTCCGAGTGCCCAAACAAGAATATGGGTCATACGCATCAACCACAACAAGTGGCGGCTTCGCCCAATGACATGCCAGTACTCACCTGTACTAAATGTGAAATTGATCATTTGATCAGATAAGGGAAGAAATCGAGCAGATGTGACTAGTTCCAGAACTGGCCGCGCAGGAGAAGAGTGAAAAAAGTGGGTAAGGGTGACACAAGGGTCACAATCCGAAGAAGATACAATTGACACCGGATCCACCCAATCGAAGGAAGAGGGATGTCAAGGGATCAATCATAGAGGATCAGGCTAGGAAGAGCAAAGAGAGCAACCAACGACTCCTAAAGGGATCGGTGAATACCCCAATGCCGACAAGGAAATAAGAACCGGGTAAGGGATATAGTTTATCCACAAAATGAGCCAACCCGGGATCGGGAATTAGACGTGCCAACCCCAATTCCGAAAGAAACAGAAGAGGAGTCCCAAGCGAACACACTATCCAAAATGTTTGAGGAAAATGGGTTGGATCCATTCCTTCCCCGTGGAGGAATATGAGACACATACATGGGAACAACCCTCTATCTCCAAAGAACCCAGAGACATAGGAAGTCTCGCGACTGTGCTGTCCACGCCTGTCCAAATGCCATTAGGGCAACTGTTATGCAATTCACCAACCCTATAGAACAGACGTAAAAGAATGGGTAGAAGGCAGACTAAAGCCAGCCAACACTTATAGATGAGGCTCTGCCACCTTTGGTAGAAAGAACCTTGAGGCATACAAGGAAAACCTGAGTCGTTAAGATACTAGTTAACCAACTGGGATGCTACTACGAAAGCGACGACACAAATGCTACCATTCCGATTTATCATTGTGGTCATGGATTTCCTACGCCAACCTGATTCATATGACATAATATTGGGGAGACCCTTCATGAGGGAATCTAAATTAGTGCATGATTGGGCCTTGGATCACGTGTATGTAAGTAGAGATCCGCAAATATTAAAGATTGATATAAGAACATGGAAAGCGCACCCCGTGGAGGGGAAGTTGTTTGGTAACGATTCGGTCACCACGGAACATACCACCTCTATACAGATATGCCAGCCCTCAGAGGGAGATTCCAAGGATGAAGAGGAAATGAAAATGTATGCATCACTTTCTCCTCCGGACTTCAGTGAAAACTAGATGCATGTGTTGGTCACCATTGATGTGATGCAGCCTAGGGGAACCCAGTATTTGGAATCTGGAACCGTCCCCACAACCTCTATCTGCATGGTTAATTGGCAAACCATTGATGAGGAATCAGAAGAGGAGACATCAAGTACAGAAGGTACTACAGCACGAAGCCGTACCAATGCTCAGCGCCTCAAACGGTGGCGAAAACAGGAACGGTATATTGCCTGAGGAAAAACCCTATTTCGAAGAAAACCCACATATGCCCAGTGGCTGAGGTACCTTAAGGCCACTAAGGTACACGATGAGTTCTCAAAGGATTTGGGCGAGGAGTTGAGTAAGATATCGTTGGAGAGGGAAGGCACAAAGAGAAAATCAGCCTTCAAGAGCCAGAAACACCCAAGCTTACAAAAGCTGGGCGCCGAAAATGCAATAAAGCCCTGGCAGAGGCAGAACATGAGGCTAGAAAGATCATGGCTAAAGCCAAAAGTGAAAATGAGGATAAACCAGACTTGCTCTCAGTACCTGACCACTTCAAACATATACTATTGGCGAACGAAAAGTGGTGACTGACAGCTACAAGGGTGAAAGAGGATGGGATGTCCACCTCATACGATGGCCTGGCAGAAGTAAAGGAAGTGGATATTGCGGGTTCGGGAAGAAGCTTGGCCCGTATACATTGCTAAAGACTTGACTTCGGCTGAAGAAGATGAGCTCATTGCTCTCCTTAAGGAATTTAAGGATTGTTTTGCCTGGAAGTACAAAGAGATGAAGGGGGTGCTGCCTGAGGTAGTACAGCATACGATTCCAATCATGGAAGGGTCGAGACCAACCAGGCAAAAACCATACCAGATAAATCCTAAGTATGCGGCAATTGTAAAGGAGGAAATTGACAAGCTCATTGCTACGGATTTCATCTATGAAATTAAACATATGGATTGATTGTCACCAATCATGATAGTGCCCAAAAAGAATGGAAAGCTTAGGGTATGTGTTGATCTTAAAAAGGTTGCAGCGACTAGGAAAGACCATTATCCATTGCCTTATATAGAGCATGTTTTGGAAAGAGTGGCTAGGAGAGAAGCTTACAGCTTCTTGGATGGATTCTCCGGTTACAATCAGGTGTCCATAGCACCAGAGGACCAGCACAAGAGAGCTTTCAACACAATGTGGTTACATTTGCATACAAGGTTATGCCGTTCGGCCTCACAAACACCCTAGCAACCTTTCAATGGTTGATGTGCACAGCGTTCAAGGACTACTTACAAAAGTGGTTGGAGGTATTCATTGGCGATCTATGTGCACACTCTCGATGAGTAGACCATCTGGCCCTGCTTGAGGAAAGTGTTTGAGAGCGATGTCGATTATATCGTATATCCCTGAACCCCTTGAAGTGTCAGTTTTGGGTCAACCATGGTGTGATATTGGGACACATTGTCTCAAAGAATGGTATATCCACAGACGATAGTAAGGTCAAGCTGATATTGGAGCTGCCACCACCTACCAACTACAAGGGTGTGTAAAGATTTATGGGCCATGTGGGGTACTATCGTTGCTTCATAATTTTTTATGCAGAAATAGCCAGACCCTTGTACAAGCTCCTCATTATCTTTGAGTGGACCGAGGAGTATTAGGAAGCATATGATCGACTAAAGCAAGCATTGGCAGGTGCACCAATTCTATGACAATTGGGATCTCAGATTTCACGTGCATATTGATGCATCAAATTTTGTTATTGGTTGCATACTAGCCCAGCCTGGTGAGTTCAAATTGGACTATCCAGTCTGCTTCGCTAGTCATCACAGTTGAATGATGTAGAGGTGAATTACACTACCCACAGAGAGAGAAGGATTGGCCATGGTTTACGCCATCAAGAAATATCGACATTACCTCTTGGCCAACAAATTCGTATTTTTTGTGGACCATCAAGTCTTACTATACCTAGTAAATAAACCTTGCACCATGGGGAGAATCACATGATGGTTACTATTGTTGTTGGAATTTGACTTTACAGTCTCACGATAAGGAAGGGAACACAGCATGTGTTGGCCGACCACATGTCAAGAATTCCAAATGGGGAACCAACAATTGGTGTTGATGATGATCTCCCTAATGCTTGTTTATTCAAGTTGGACATGGTACCCGAATGGAGTGAAGAAACCTCAGAGTATCTAGCTTATGGTTTTTCGCAAGAAATATCTTTGAACAAAGATAAAATGTGGCGGCTTATCAAGCACCTTATCAACTGATTGCGGGAGAACTATATAAGCTAGGAAAAGATAATGTGCTCAAAAGATGCGTTAGAGAGGATGAGTTCGTCACCATATTGGAAGAATCTCATTCAGTGATAGTACACGAGCATTTTGTTGGAGAAATCACAGCTTGAAAAGTGCTTCAAGCAGGACTATGGTGGCCTACGTTATTCGGAGATGCCATAGAATTTGTCAAAAGATGCGAAAAATGTCAATGTTTCGCTATTCCACAGCAAAAGGACAAGATGCCGCTCACCCCTATTATTGTTTGTAAGACAACCGTTTGAGAAATGGGGGATAGATTTTGTGGGACCCATTAGTCCAACGGCACATGCAAAAGCATTGCCTTAATAGATACGGGGTCAAGTCATAACTTGATCTCATATGAAACCTTGGTAGCATTAGATAAACCACACCTTGAACCCACTGATGCGCAAGTTCGTAGGATTCACTTGATAACCACAAAAGCTGAGGGATTTTTAAATGTTAATATTACACATTAAGTGGTAACACAAATGACTTGAAGCCCTTCACAATTGCATCATTCAAAAAATTAACAAAATACACCAAACAATTGTAATCAAATGATTACAATACTGTCTACACTATCACGAACACTGTGTCCGCACTTTCACGGCACATCACTTTCACAGCCAGAGCCTTTCACGGCTTGCACTTTCATGAAAACTATGTCTACATTTTCACGTAGTAACCCTTTCACGGCCAGTGCCTTTCACGGCCATAGCCTTCACGGCCTGCACTTTCACGAAAACGATGTCTGCACTTTCACAGCTAGAGCCTTTCACGGCCTCACCCTTTCACGGCTTCACCCTTTCATGGCCTAACCTTTTCACGGACTAACCTTTTCATGGCCAGACCCTTTCACGGCATGACACTTTCATGAACTAACCTTTTCATCACGACCTACACATTCATGTGCTTACTCCTACCTTGCCATGAACTGACTATTAACACACCAGAGGATTGCTCCTACACTAACGGCCTCTTCAATTAAACTAACTTATTCCCCCATGAAATATATTTTTAAAAAAATCAACCCCACCAATCATTTGACTGATCTTATGTGCCTATTTACAGATGTCAGCCTCGGAGTCCAAAGCCCACAAGAACCCATCTATAACTCAACCCAACAGTGCTACTGGATCCCCAGATAGCTGAAAAAGATGGGCAACACAGCGATCGAGGCTGAACTTCTTGGGTCCTTATGCCCAACCTTTCCACGGGACCATCATCCGCAAGGAAGCTCATACAGCCCATGGAAAGGTAGCCCTCCAGTACCATAGCCCTCCAGTACCATAGCCCTCCCAGTACCATAGCCCGGAATGTCTACAAATACTAGAAGAGGCTAAAGTTAAAGTAAAACTAGACAAAGTAGGTCTTGAAAGGATGGCATAGATACTCCCCCGCACTATCGACACAGAACTCTGTGCGCGGAGTACCTAAAGACCTACAAGGGGACCAAAAGAGGGCGAATCACCAAGGCAGACGGCACTATAGAAGAATTCCTCATCACAGAGGACCTAATAAGGGAAGCTCTACAACTTGTAGCCCCCGCAATCAAGGCCCACCAACACACCATTGAGAAGATGCCTCTGGAGGCCATGCTGAAGAAGAATTCATACAATTTGAATGGTGCAGAATATGAGAATATCCAAGATGAGGCTACAGAGAAGGCTTACAGGGCCATGTCTTTAATGATTCAAATAAAGCCAGTAGACAGATACAACAAAGTCGATCTCAACAGAATTGCAAAAATACATGAAGAGAAAGAAGAAGATTGGGCATACTATCTACATAAGGAGATGGAGAATTACTTGAAGGCCCACCAATAAAAAATATCTAACCCATACCTTCTCACTCACGTTCTCAATCATGTAGCAAAAAGACCTCTCAACAAGGAGCCTGAACCAGAGAAACATATGCAGTTGGCACTACTACCAGACCAGCCCATGTTAACTAGTAGCTGAAGATGTCCACGAAGGGCAAGACCAAGGATGTAATAAAGCAGATGAAGAAATATCGCAAGAAGAGAACAGATAAAAGGATGAGGGGGGTGCTTACAGATGTTGCTGCTGAGTCACATAGACTCGAGGAGGAAGTGACCACAGAAATCCGCACTTACCAAGAGGCACTAAAAGAGAATATTCTCAGCCATACCACCGAGGAACCCCGGCAACAAATCACTCCTCCAACAAGCCCAACCCAACTTATATTTACAGACTTATTCTAGAGATCACATTCAGCATTCTGACGTACCCTCAAGAAACTCCAATCCAGGAGGAACTTCTACTGACATGAGTTCGGTGACCAAGTCTTAAGACCTCGGTAATAGGTTCTACGGACAGAACCTACATCATGAAGGGGGGGATGTTAATCCCATTTTGGATTAACAAACATGATCCTCAATTGAGGACATTAATAAGTGTCATGAAAACGGCACTATAAAAGTTGTACATTATGAGATATTGGCCACCCAAGGCCTAGTAAGTAAGTTTTGGGTGCCCAAGTGTGAATAAGGGCCAAATGTATATACATAATGAAAAGACACAATCCCCTTTGTGCTATAGAGAGCTCTCCCTTGTGTATTGAGAGAGATTGAAGGAGAGAGAGCATTCTAGCATTGCGCCTCTTTTATGCTTGTGTGATTCATGCTTGTGTGAGAGAGTGAGATTGCCTTATGCTATGGTGCGACGACTCTACGGTGACAGCATGGAGGTGGAGCTTGGAGGTTGGAGCTTAACAAGTAAGCTTGGAGGCCTCAAGGGACTCAAGTTCGAAGCATTGGTAAGTGCCCTACGATAGTTGTGATCTATTGCTCATCCTTTAGGTGAATGTGTAGAGTTCCCTCTTGGAGGTGTGGTAGCCCATAACATCGGCTTTGCTATTTTTCATTTGGAGTTGTCACATGCATTGGGTTGAGTGTTGGGTTTTTTAGATCTCGACAGACTAGGGTAAGCAACCTTTTTTATCAGTTTCTAGATCACTTGTCTTCATTGTTTTCTTCGTAAATATTATTTGGGATTGATCTTATAGAAGGCTAAGGTTTTGGTTGGGGAAAGAAGCTTGGGGAAGTGTTGTTTCTATTAGCTTTTAGTTGGGAAAGAAGCTTGGGGAAGTGTTCTTTCCATTAGCTTTTAGAAAGCTAAAGGCTATTTAAAGCCTTATGCTTTATATTTGTAAGACCAAAATCAACTTGTATTGAAGAAGCATGGATTTCATTAATAGAAGAAGAGATTTTGTTTTCCACAAGCTTAAGAAAAGCTTTTGTTTTTTTTTCTTGAACAAAGGTGCGATTGCGCCTACGAGAGAGAGAGAGAGAGAGAGAGAGAGAGAGAGAGAGAGAGAGAGAGAGAGAGAGAGAGAGAGAGAGAGAGAGAGAGAGAGAGAGAGAGAGAGAGCTTTGATGCATCGTGCATAGCAAGAGCCACAAAGGAAGGAGGTCATCGTGCATTGCGCCTACGAGAGAGAGAGAGAGAGAGAGAGAGAGAGAGAGAGAGAGAGAGAGAGAGAGAGAGAGAGAGAGAGAGAGAGCTTTGATGCATCGTGCATAGCAAGAGCCACAAAGGAAGGAGGTCATCACCATAATCAATGTCATCAACATCATGGTGACATTGGGAACAGGGCATAGCAAGGGAGAACATGTAAATCACAAAGCAGCCCTGCAAATAAAATAATGTTAACTGCTAACATAAGAGAAAGGTGAATGGGAATGCATTGAGTGCAATCTTACCTTATGGCTTGGATTCTCTTCTTCAAGCCTCCAGAACCGGGCCTCAAGTTCTCGACGTTTTTGAGCTTTCTTCTCCCTATGCATGGTCCAATGCTTGTGTCTTTTTCTCTATATTTGCGGAGGTCACTTCTTAGTTTGTTGATTTAACACTCTTGTTCTTCCAATCTAACTTTCTGTGTCTTGCATTCAGTAGACAAGCCAAGAAGCTCAGTTGCTAAATGTTGTGAATAATGCCTCTCTCTTTCTATGTAAGAAATTGACTTGCAATATCCTAGTACGACTTTGGCACCATCACCTGCAAAATGCAAGAGAGTTGTGGGATTTGAAAAGGGAGGATGTGAAGCAGTATGGGGGTCAATAGGATAGATGGAGCCATCACACCAAAGATCTATATGTTGCTTCCCCAACAACCTCATATGATCTTTGGCATCTGATGAGAGCAATGTTGACCACTTCTGCATTTTTGAATGGGCACATACTCACTATCTAGATCAATGTGCATATGGTACTTTTGCTTAATGCTTTCATGATTAGACTCTTCAATAGAATGAGTGTGTACATGGTTGTTCTCCATTGAAGTGTTCTAGAAATGAGTAAGTTGGATATGAGGTAGAGTGAAAGAATATGTCTCGCTATTGTGAGAGAAGGCTTGCATTTGTCTTTTGAAATTGGAGATGAAGGTTCTCATTCCCTCCAAACTGTCTTCCGTGCAATAACATCCTCCTGAAGTAACTTTATTCTTGTAGTTTCGAATGTATCAATTCAAAGAAGGTTCCAACGAACTTTATGACGGCCACCTAGGGGAAGATTTACCTCTCTGGCTCAGAGAGTACACTTTTATGGCTCTTACGTTCTCTTTATTTTAACATTTCAAGTTTTTTCTAGAGAGAAAAAATAAGAATCGATGATTTTCTTACAAGGCCCTACAAATAACCTCCGAAATGTCCTATTGTGTGTGTGTGTGTGTGTGTGTGTGTGTGTGTGTGATGCTAGTGATGAAATCCTTGTAAGGCGTGTTTCTCGAAACATTCACAATGGCTTGCTAATGGAAGCGATCACAGCTGTAATATTTGCTACCTTTCCTTGCTATGCCCTACTCCCAATGCTGCCATAATGTTAATGATGTGGATGATGATGATCACCTCCTCCTTTTGTGGCTCTTGCTATGCATGGTGCATCAAAGCTCTCTCTCTCTCTCTCTCTCTCTCTCTCTCTCTCTCTCGCTCTCTCTCTCTCTCTCTCTCTCTCTCTCTCTCTCTCTCTCTCTCTCTCTCTTGTAGGCGTAACCACACCTTTGTTGAAGAGAAAAAAACAAAATCCTTTCTTAAGCTGGTGGGAGATAAAAGCTCTTCTTCTATTAATGAAATCCATGCTTCTTTAATACAAGCTGATTTTCCTCTTACAAATATAAAGCATAAGGCTTTAAATAACCTTACCCTTCCAAATTTAGCTTTCTAAAAGCTAATAAAAAAACACATCCCCAAGATTCTTCTGCAAGCAAAATTACATATGGCATGGGTGAAAGAGGATGGGATGTCCACCTCATACGATGGCCTGGCAGAAGTAAAGGAAGTGGATATTGCGGGATCAGGGGAAGAAGCTTGGCCCGTATACATTGCTAAAGACTTGACTTCGGCTGAAGAAGATGAGCTCATTGCTCTCCTCAAGGAATTTAAGGATTGTTTTGCCTGGAAGTACAAAGAGATGAAGGGGGTGCTGCCTGAGGTAGTATAGCATACGATTCCAATCATGGAAGGGTCGAGACCAACCAGGCAAAAACCATACCAGATAAATCCTAAGTATGCGGCAATTGTAAAGGAGGAAATTGACAAGCTCATTGTTGCGGATTTCATCTATGAAATTGAACATATGGATTGATTGTCACCAATCATGATAGTGCCAAAAAAGAATGGAAAGCTTAGGGTATGTGTTGACCTTAAAAGGGTTGCAGCGACTAGGAAAGACCATTATCCATTGCCTTATATAGAGCATGTTTTGGAAAGAGTGGCTAGGAGAGAAGCTTACAGCTTCTTGGATGGATTCTCCGGTTACAATCGGGTGTCCATAGCACCACAGAGGACCAGCACAAGATAGCTTTCAACACAATGTGGGTACATTTGCATACAAGGTTATGCCGTTCGGCCTCACAAACACCCTAGCAACCTTTCAACGGTTGATGTGCACAGCGGACTACTTACAAAAGTGGTTGGAGGTATTCATTGGCGATCTATGTGCACACTCTCGATGAGTAGACCATCTGGCCCTGCTTGAGGAAAGTGTTTGAGAGCGATGTCGATTATATCATATATCCCTGAACCCCTTGAAGTGTCAGTTTTGGGTCAACCACATGTGGTGTGATATTGGGACACATTGTCTCAAAGAATGGTATATCCACAGACGATAGTAAGGTCAAGCTGATATTGGAGCTGCCACCACCTACCAACTACAAGGGTGTGTAAAGATTTATGGGCCATGTGGGGTACTATCGTTGCTTCATAATTTTTTATGCAGAAATAGCAAGACCCTTATACAAACTCCTCATTATCTTTGAGTGGACCGAGGAGTGTTAGGAAGCATATGATCGACTAAAGCAAGCATTGGCAAGTGCACCAATTCTACGACAATTGGGATCTCATATTTCACGTGCATATTGATGCATCAAATTTTGTTATTGGTTGCGTACTAGCCCAGCCTGGTGAGTTCAAATTGGACTATCCAGTCTGCTTCGCTAGTCATCATAGTTGAATGATGTAGAGGTGAATTACACTACCCACAGAGAGAGAAGGATTGGCCATGGTTTACGTCGTCAAGAAATATCGACATTACCTCTTGGTACAAATTCGTATTTTTTGTGGACCATCAAGTCTTACTATACCTAGTAAATAAACCTTGCACCATGGGGAGAATCACATGATGGTTACTATTGTTGTTGGAATTTGACTTTACAGTCTCACGATAAGGAAGGGAACACAGCATGTGTTGGCTGACCACATGTCAAGAATTCCAAATGGGGAACCAACAATTGGTGTTGATGATGATCTCCCTAATGCTTGTTTATTCAAGTTGGACATGGTACCCGAATGGAGTGAAGAAACCTCAGAGTATCTAGCTTATGGTTTTTCGCAAGAAATATCTTTGAACAAAGATAAAATGTGGCGGCTTATCAAGCACCTTATCAACTGATTGCGGGAGAACTATATAAGCTAGGAAAAGATAATGTGCTCAAAAGATGCGTTAGAGAGGATGAGTTCGTCACCATATTGGAAGAATCTCATTCAATGATAGTACGCGGGCATTTTGCTGGAGAAATCACAGCTTGAAAAGTGCTTCAAGCAGGACTATGGTGGCCTACGTTATTCGAAGATGCCATAGAATTTGTCAAAAGATGCGAAAAATGTCAATGTTTCGCTATTCCACAGCAAAAGGACAAGATGCCGCTCACCCCTATTATTGTTTGTAAGACAACCGTTCGAGAAAAGGGGGATAGATTTTGTGGGACCCATTAGTCCAGCAGCACATGCAAAAGCATTGCCTAATAGATACGGGTTCAAAGTCATAACTTGATCTCATATGAACCCACTGATGCGCAAGTTCGTAGCATTCACTTAATAACCACAAAAGCTGAGGGATGTTAATATTTCCATCAAAAATAATTCCTTGGTCGGGAAGGTGTTTGTCCTGCCTGCAGGTTCCATGGAAGAAGAGATGATTCTAGGATGATCCTAGATTTGTGCCAGTAAATGCAATATCCAATGAGAAGAATGAACAGCATTGCTAAGCACAGGCGAGAAGGTCATGTCTATACCCTTATGGAACTTGACAAACAAAGGGAAGCACATCATAACTAATGAACAAACAACGAGTGCAATGACAACACCTCAGAGGACAGCACGAGCAACCGTTCCGCGAAGCTTACCCACACAATACCCCACATCTAAGGGTACACAAAAGTGGGTGCCGAAGAATACTAATAGATCAACCAAACAAGATGGACACCATGAATGACATAAAGGACCCAAGAAGAACCTGCAAACAGTTCAAGTTAGACCTTGTTGACTCAAACCAATTGGCAGGACTCCAAGCATCTGAGGAGACCTCAAGGAGCCCATAAGCAATGGGTCCGAAAGGACTTACTCTGCGAGCACAAGGATACTATCAAGGCAATATGGCAATATGGGTACCCAAACCCCACTCAATGGCCAATACCATGAACATTTCGAATCATAAAAAAGAAGGTGGAGCATGCAACAACTCCTGACTCAAGCAAGAACCACGCCAACCCTTATGTGGAGGATAAAGAAAACTCAGCCAAATGGGTTAGGAATTGCCAAAGCAACGAAAGTACCCACTCCGGCTACAAGAATGAACAAGGAACCTAAAGGTGAAAAGAAAGTAGTACAACAAGGAGATACAGATAAAAGCCCTCCACAACCAGGCACAGTGACAACATTGTTCAATTGGGTAGAAGGCACAATAAAAAACTCCCACATGGAACTAAAACAACTACACCAACAAATGCCCAAAGGTTCCCAGGTGACCCCTTAGTTCTCATTGCAATAAACAAAAGGTATCCAATGATTGCACAAATGGGTACGAGGTAAGCAATGTATCATTCACTCATCATGTGCATGTTTGACTACTTGAGCATAAAGAAAAAATGAGAAAAATTCAATCTTATGCATTCCACGTGAAAATACAGAAGAAAGGTTCACGCCATGAACAAGATCCAAAAACGTTCACGCCGTGAACCACATTACAAAGGTTCACGCCATGAAAAAGTTCAAAATAGAACTTTATCACTTAGGTCTCCACGACCTCATTCACAAGATGGTCAAAATGCTTCCCTAGCATTCTTGACATAAAACAGTCATTTAAAAATAGGTTATAAATACAGTTTCTAACGAACTCTCATCTTTCCACATTGTTCCACATCATTTCTCATTATTCCACATTCTTCTACATCAATTCACATTGCTTAATCCACATCCAATCATATGTGTTCCCATCGTCCTTCATCCATTCTCATCTAGTCACATCATATTACATCTCATCACATCTATCCTCATCACATCTCATCCATTCACATGTACCCATATCCATGTCACTTCACATCACATCCATTCACATTGCATCTCATCTATTCACATCTATCCCGATTCACACCACATCACATCACATCACATCCTTTCACATCACATCTCATCCATTCACATCTATCCCGATTCACATCACATCACATCTCATTCACTCACATCTATCCCAATTCACATCACATCACATCCATTTCACATCACATCACATCCATTCACATCACATCTCATCCATTCATATCTAATTACATCACATCCATTCACATCTATTTACATCACATCACATGTCATCCATTCACATTTCATTGCATCCATTCACATCCATCTCATTCATTACATCCACATCACATCACATATATTCCATCCACATTACATCACTTCCTTATCTCATTCTCATCCATTTACATCACATCACATCCTTTCACATATCATCACATCTCAATCTCATCTCATCACATTCACATCCACATCCATTTACATCACATCACATCCCATCCACATCCATTTACATCACATCACATCCCATCCACATCTCTTCACCCAGAATTCGGGATTCATTATCTTTCAATCAGAATCCAAACAACTCATCAATTCTCAACCAGAATTCTAAAATCATATCGAGCATTCGAATTCATCTGGATAGCATTTTTGCTTATAATTTCAAGGTCTTAGATTTACTCGTATATATTGTCAAGAGCTGTAGTTATACCCACCGTATATACGGGTAGTCACAGTCATTGGAATTATAAGGTAAATACCATCATATCTAGGCCTCAAGCAAGTCAGGGATTCCATACAATTGTCGTACTTCCATCTGAAGACCCAATTACCAATTTATGAATTTTTATTTTGAATATCAATTTGTATGAATTTCATCACACAATTACAATATTTTATTGGTACTTCATAAATTTTTGACATTGTAAGATTCCTCTCCCAACCCCTTTTTGATGTCTAGCATCTTCCCCTGTAATCAACCCTCTTCAGAAATATAAAGACCTTGTTGCTAACTATTTTAGCCTAGAGAGAGAAAAATTATTCTAGAGAGAGAATATTCAGATTTTGAATATTTTTGGATAGAAAAATATCTCTTATAATTTAGATGAGTTCCCCTGAAACAGAAATTCAAAAAGAATTTTCCAATGTGCAATTGGAATTAATTGGAAATAGGTATAAAGAACCTTAGTCTAAGGGTCTAGATTTTCAGAAATCTTTAGACTATGGTCCAATTAAGGTTCCTATGGGCCAATAGCATCAATCCATGTGTAGGGAGGAGATAAAGAGATACCCAAAAATGAGTAAATGCTCACATAAGGTGAAGAGTTGAAAATGTACAAGGTTTATTAGTAAAAAACTATGAGCAATATTAAAAATATGAGATATTTTGGGTATCCAAAAATGAGTAAATGCTCACATAAGATGAAGAGTTGAAAATGTACAAGGTTTATTAGTAAAAAACTATGAGCAATATTAAAATAATTCCATTATGACACATATGTAAGGAAGGGGAGTTCTTTAAAGGAGGTGCATATTTCACATGCTTGAATGAGTTTTAAACTCATAAAAATTGAGATATTTCATCTCTCCTCTCTCCTCATTCAAGTCTAGTTCCAAAAAGTTAGCTTAACTGACCTAAAAATGGTCAAATATTGACCAAACTGATTTAGAAAATTCTAGAATCAGTTTGTTTGGTTAGGAGCTCAATTTTTCCTATAAATAGAAGCCTCCCCCTTGTTGAAAAATAGTTAGTGTTTATGCATCGTTACTCTACTCCACCTAAGCCAAGAACTGTGAATTCATTTAATAATTCACATGATGCCATAGATACTCTGATGAAGGAATGATGGGAAATTATGAATCAACCGGATAAATTGGAAGATTGTGATCAGTGGTACTATGGTTTCATTAAAGGATTGTTTTAAAATTAGCTGATGCTAAGAAAAAGGCAATTTCATATTGGGTGTGTAAGTGGTGTGGCTAGTTTTATGTTTGCATGAACTTCCGGCTAGGGGGCCTTGGAACTCTTTTCCTTGGTACCCGGGACAAACCTAACCAAATTCCAAATTGGATCCCATCACTACAGTGGTTGGGCGGTTGGCTAACCCATGGGATCGGATGGGGTTAGGCTGGACTGATGGATCCGTAAATCGAGATTTAATTTCTATTATTACGATAGATGAAGTAAATCCCGGATAGAAATTGTTCTATGGATAGGAATCAACGGCTGTGCCTCTTGATGGGGAAAAAAGCGTTGATCCCAATGATCCAAGTGCAAGTTTCTTCCTTGATTTGACCAAGTACCGTTAAAGGTGCAGTCAGATCAGTTGATCCGTAATGATCTTGACTACGTTAGAGTAAAGAGTTATCCTGGTGGAATCGCCCGTGCGTTCCGGATAAGGGAAGTTTTTCCGGGTCTGGTTTTGGAAAAACCGACGGATTAGTCTTTTGTCCGGATATCCGTGGACGAGGCCCGAGTGTGGGACCCTGCCTCGCGCAAGAAGTGCTACTTCCGCTGCTAGTACCCCGAATCCGTTGCGCGGTGGGAACAGGGATCTCACAGTTGGTATCAGAGCGAATTGGTTAATAAAGATCAACTGAGAAGACAAATATGTCAAAAATTTATGTAGAAACACAAAAAGGTTGTAATTGTGTGATATAATTCATACAATTTGATATTCAAACTGAAATTCGTAATTTGGTAATTGGGTCTTCAGATAGAAGTACCGCAATTATATAGAATCCCTGACTTGCTTGAGGCCTAGACATGATGGTATTTACCTTATAATTCCAAGAGCCACGACTACCCGTATATACCGAGAGTATACTGCAGCTCTTTACTGACAGTATATACGAGTAAATCTAAGACTTGAAATTATAAGCGTTAATGCTATCCAGATAATGAATTCGAATGTGGTTGATATGATTTTTAATTCTGTTTGAGAATTGATGAATTGAATTGGATTCTGATTGAAAATTCTGATTGAAAAATGATGATTTTTGAAATTAGTTGAAATATAAAAATCTGAACAAAACCACAATGAGGATGAATGGAGTCCCAGTGATGATATTCATAACTGGAATGATGATAATGAATTCAGCAAATCACTATGAGATTAGTGGGTTGTGCTGTCAAATTGTTACTGTTAACACTTGATCAGTAGATCAAGTTAAGGGATGACAAATTGAGAACTTGCTTGACTGAAATTCCCGTGGAGGAATGTTCAGAAGGAAATTTTTCGGTCTCTAATGGACCATTATCATGTTAAAGATATGAATGATATGATCTGAATATTAATGATGAGTTCTATATAAGGGATATTTATCCCAGTGTTCTGTTGGGTTGACCAGAATATAAGGAACCCCAAAATAAAATTGGATGTTAAGAAAAAGAGTTGTCCTCTACCTTGCGAGATGAGGACATCTCGCACTTTTTAAGTGGGGTAGAATGTAAGATTCCTCCCCAGCCTTCGAGGTATACAGGAGTAAGAATCTCCCCTTCTGATCTTATAATTATTTCCTCTCTAAAATAAAAGAAAGTTCTGTTTAACAAAGGAAGACCCTTTTCCTAGAATACTTCTCAAGAGTCCCACCTGTTTTAAGGATTCAGAACAATGAGTTCAGAAGTGAGAATCGATGTTTTGGATATCAAGGTTTTGTTCTTCATTCGAGTACGGCCCAAAAGAAGTTCTTTATCTCTTGGGGAGTATATGAAGTTATCCCCCAGATATTGTGAGCCTTATATCTGAATTCAATGAAAGTAGGTGACTTAGCCTACAAGCTTCTTTTATCTCTTCATCTCAAAATTCTTAATGCCTTCTATAGAAAAATGTGTCAAACCCAAATCATGGAAAGACGGTAAAACTTCAGTGGCAAGTTACCGTTGGCTTCTAAGTTACGCTAGCTTCTTCCTTTATATAAGTTGTAACTTTTACTTGTCGCTCACAGTAATCTTACTTCTATCGATCTCCTTTCTTTCTTAATCTCCTTCATGGCTTGGCAACAAGAACTAGTTTTATCCATAATGATTCCTCACCTTCAAGACGCAAGTGAATCTGTGAAGAAGGATTTTATAGAGCAGTATGAGCGCTCACTTTTCCCTCACTTGGGAACTTCTGTAGCGCAAACCAAATGGCGGACCTATCAAAACATAACTAGGGTAACACCCTGGGGTCAGCAGCACTTTCGTAACAATGTCCGCTTGGCCATGGTTATTGAAGCTTTGGGTTTGGGTCCCCGATATTACTGTGTCATGAGATCAAGGCATCTTGGGTTTTCTGAGCGGGTCTTCTTACTAGCGTGTTTTCTTCCTCATGAGAAGATATGCCTTTACCCCGTTTTTGGCTTGCCTCTCAGAGGTCCTTTTGTTAGAACACCTCATACCACTGAGATAGGCGCAGCAATAACCACAGAATCATTCCCATAGATGAGTTACCTTATACTTGTGCAGCTTGTGAGGACTGCTTTTGTGATCATATGATGGACGGGCTTATGGAAGTGTAAAGAGTTCTTCTATCTTTACTGTATAAGTTCCGAGAATGAATAAAGTTTAAATCTTGTTCTTATTTTGAATCTTGCTCTCTTTAAGACGTTTCTTGGTGGTTAATCTTGATTAAAATTTTTCTCTAAGTCTCATATTCGTGAATCTTGCGAAATTATCACAAGTTGCGAGATGAGGACATCTCGTGTTTTTTAAGTGGGGTAGAATGTAAGATTCCTCCCCCAACCCCTTTTTGATGTCTAGCATCTTCCCCTGTAATCAACCCTCTTCAGAAATATAAAGACCTTGTTGCTAACTATTTTAGCCTAGAGAGAGAAAAATTATTCTAGAGAGAGAATATTCAGATTTTGAATATTTTTGGATAGAAAAATATCTCTTATAATTTAGATGAGTTCCCCTGAAACAGAAATTCAAAAAGAATTTTCCAATGTGCAATTGGAATTAATTGGAAATAGGTATAAAGAACCTTAGTCTAAGGGTCTAGATTTTCAGAAATCTTTAGACTATGGTCCAATTAAGGTTCCTATGGGCCAATAGCATCAATCCATGTGTAGGGAGGAGATAAATCCAATTTGTAAAAAGAAGATACCCAAAAATGAGTAAATGCTCACATAAGGTGAAGAGTTGAAAATGTACAAGGTTTATTAGTAAAAAACTATGAGCAATATTAAAAATATGAGATATTTTGGGTATCCAAAAATGAGTAAATGCTCACATAAGATGAAGAGTTGAAAATGTACAAGGTTTATTAGTAAAAAACTATGAGCAATATTAAAATAATTCCATTATGACACATATGTAAGGAAGGGGAGTTCTTTAAAGGAGGTGCATATTTCACATGCTTGAATGAGTTTTAAACTCATAAAAATTGAGATATTTCATCTCTCCTCTCTCCTCATTCAAGTCTAGTTCCAAAAAGTTAGCTTAACTGACCTAAAAATGGTCAAATATTGACCAAACTGATTTAGAAAATTCTAGAATCAGTTTGTTTGGTTAGGAGCTCAATTTTTCCTATAAATAGAAGCCTCCCCCTTGTTGAAAAATAGTTAGTGTTTATGCATCGTTACTCTACTCCACCTAAGCCAAGAACTGTGAATTCATTTAATAATTCACTAGTTTTTGGAGCTTCCCTCTTTCTTCAATCCCCATTAGTGGCTCCATCAACATACTTAACCAATTGATTGGTTGGGGGCCTCTACCGTGAACAAAGAATCAAGCAAGTTGTAAGGTAATTAGTGAATATTGATCTTTCTATAATTTCTCAATGTTTCTCTCTTCTCAACCCCTCTCAAGCTTGAGAAGTTTAATTGGTATGGTTTTTTTTTAAATACTATTGAAGTTTGAATAGTAGTGAAGAGTTACATAAGTTAATAAATGCTATTGAAGTTAATTTTCATTTATGTTTAAATTCTAATGATTTTTATGTAAATTCTCTCTCTCACTCAAGAAATGGTCATACTCATGACCCGTTCTCAATCCAAATCAAGCTTTTCATAAAGCTTTTCCTTAACCCAAGATTAAGCTATGCTTGAGACCAATTTAATGGCTTTTTTCTATGCTTTTAGTTTATGCATATTGATGATTCAATCCACTATAGATTAATGATCCAATTAGAGATCATTTTAATTATTTCCTTAATGATAAGCTTTATCCCTTAGAAAAAATTGAGATTTATCAGTCATAGCAGCGGAGCTATGGCAAAATTTTTATAAAAAATATGCATAAAATAATTTCATTCAAAGCATAAAAAGAGGACTTCCTACCATATTCTAGGAATTATTATCCTAGATTAATTGAAAGAATTTCATTATAATCATGGAGAAATTGAATTTTAATATCATGCATAAAGGATAATTTTTTTATATCAAAAGTGTTACTTTTATCATTTTTAATTTTCATGCATAGAAGTATGCATAAAGGAAAAAATTTTATATCAAAAGTGTTACTTTTATCATTTTTTAATTTTTCATGCATAGAAGTATGCATAAAGGAAAATTTTTATATCAAAAGTGATACTTTTATCATTTTTAATTTTCATGCATAGAAGTATGCATAAAGGATAATTTTTTTATCATTTTTAATTTTCATGCATAGAAGTATGCATAAAGGATAATTTTTTTATATCAAAAGTGTTACTTTTATCATATTGGATTTCATGCATAGAGGTATGCATAAAAGTTGAATATTTTATTATAAAAGTGTTACTTTTAGCATAATTGAATTTCATGCATAGAGGTATGCATAAAAGATATGGGAAGTGATAAGATATGATAAGATGCATGTGGAAGTGGATGTGGATGTATGAATGTGGATGTATGGATGTGAATGTGGATGTGGATGTGGATGTATGAATGTGGATGTATGGATGTGGATGTGGATGTATGAATGTGGATGTATGGATGTGAATGTGGATGTGGATGTGGATGTATGAATGTGGATGTATGGATGTATGAATGTGGATGTATGGATGTGAATGAGGATGTAGATGTGGATGCATGGATGTAAATGTGGATGTGGATGTATGGATGTATGCATGTAGATGTGGATGCATGAATGTGGATGTATGGATGTGAATGAGGATATAGATGTGGATGTATGGATGTGAATGTACATGTAGATAAAGATGTATATATGTGAATGGGAATGTGGATGTGGATGTATGTATGCATGTGGATGTGGATATGGATGTGTATGTATGAATGTGGATATGGGATGTGGATGTATAAATGAGGATGTGAAAATGGAGATAAGCATGTAGATGTGGATGTATGAATGTGGATGTATGGATGTGAATGAGGATGTGGATGTGGATGCATGGATGTAAATGTGGATTTGTATGTATGGATGTAGGCATGTAGATGTGGATGCATGAATGTGGATGTATGGATGTGAATGAGGATATAGATGTGGATGTATGGATGTGAATGTGCATGTAGATATGGATGTATAGATGTGAATGAGAATGTGGATGTGGATGTGGATGTATGTATGTGGATGTGGATGTACGAATGAGGACGTGATAATGAATGTATGCATGTGGATGTGGATATGGATGTGTATGTATGAATGCGGATATGGATGTGGATATGAATGTGTATGTATGAATGTGGATATGGGATGTGGATGTATAAATGAGGATGTGAAAATGGAGATAAGCATGTAGATGTGGATGTATGGATGTGAATGTGGATGTGGATGTGGATGTGGATATGGATGTGAATATATGATATGTGATGTGAAGGAATCTGAAGTGAAGAGATGGAAAATGATATGATTGGATGAGTACACATATAAATGAAATGTGGAATAAGTAATGTGGATTGCATGAGGGATAATGTGGAAAAATGAGAGTTAATATAGAAATTGTATTTGTAAACTGTTTGTAAATGCTGTTTGTAAATGGCTATTTTATGTCAAGAATGCTGGGAAAGCATTTTGACCGTCTTGTGATTAAGGTCGTGGAGACCTAACTGATAAAGTTGCAACTGCTGACGGAGAGTCAATGGAGGACGTCTCGCGTAGCAAGGTCGGCCGAGGTCTTGACCAGCCTCGGTTCGATTAAAATGGTGAGCTTCCGGTACGGTGGATGAGGGACCAAGGAAGCGGCCTATGAGTGAAGCGCTAGGTCACCTGCGAAGGATCCTAGAGGGTGCTGACCATACGGTGCTCGGGCTCTGGGTCGCCCAGGATACCCACGCGTGCGTCGAGGAAGATATTGGAACAAGGAGTAAGAGTTGTTTTGTGAAACCGGGCATGGATCTGGTTGATTGACCTTGCTGGTCTTCAATGGATGAGTCCATGGCTCTTTATATGGATCTGTTGGTTGATCTTGCTGATCTTCAATGAGAGTCCATCTTGATTTTTATAAGTGATTATATTGTCGAGTATTATGGGCTAGGGACTATTGAAAAGGCCCCTGTGTGGACAGGTGGTGAGCGTTCTAGTTGCCAATGATGCCATAGATACTCTGATGAAGGAATGATGGGAAATTATGAATCAACCGGATAAATTGGAAGATTGTGATCAGTGGTACTATGGTTTCATTAAAGGATTGTTTTAAAATTAGCTGATGCTAAGAAAAAGGCAATTTCATATTGGGTGTGTAAGTGGTGTGGCTAGTTTTATGTTTGCATGAACTTCCGGCTAGGGGGCCTTGGAACTCTTTTCCTTGGTACCCGGGACAAACCTAACCAAATTCCAAATTGGATCCCATCACTACAGTGGTTGGGCGGTTGGCTAACCCATGGGATCGGATGGGGTTAGGCTGGACTGATGGATCCGTAAATCGAGATTTAATTTCTATTATTACGATAGATGAAGTAAATCCCGGATAGAAATTGTTCTATGGATAGGAATCAACGGCTGTGCCTCTTGATGGGGAAAAAAGCGTTGATCCCAATGATCCAAGTGCAAGTTTCTTCCTTGATTTGACCAAGTACCGTTAAAGGTGCAGTCAGATCAGTTGATCCGTAATGATCTTGAATACGTTAGAGTAAAGAGTTATCCTGGTGGAATCGCCCATGCTTTCCGGGTAAAGGAAGTTTTTTCGGTTTCGGTTTTGGACAAACCGACGGATTAGTCTCTTGTCCGGATATCCGTGGGCGAGGCCCCGAGTGTGAGACCCCTACTCGCGCATGATGTGTTACTTCCGCTGCCAGTATCCTGAATCCGTTGCTCGGTGGGAACAGGGATCTCACAGACATTTCTTGCTTCTCGATTGATCCACTTTAGCCAATTGGCTCTGATACCAGCTGAAAGATCCATGCCCCCTCCGTGCAACAAAATCGGGGGTGCTAGCAATAGCGGAAGTAGCACTTCTTGCGTAGAGGGCAGAGCCTCTCACTCAGGGCCTAGCACGGATATCCGGATAAGAGACTAATCCCTCGGGTCTTCCAAAACTGAACTCGGAAAAAACTTCCCTTGCCCAGAAAGCACGGGCAATTCCTCCAAGGTATTTTTTTTCTAACGTAGTCAAGAGCCTTAACTAACCAAACTCATCCAACCAAACCCGTAAGTCACATGATCAGATCAAGGAAAAGACTTGCACTTGGATAATAGAGACTAATGCTTTTTTCCTCATCGAGAGGCATAGCCGTTGATTCTTTTCCATAGAACAAAGACTATCCGGGATTTACTTCATCTATCGTACACCATAACAGAATTGAGTCTCATTTTAGGGATCCATCAATCCAGCCAACCGCCCAACCACTGTAGTGATAGGATCCATTTAGGAATTTGGTTATGTTTTGCCCCGGGTACCAGGGAAAAGAGTTTCTAGGCCCCCTAGCCAGCGCTTCAAGCAAACTGCAAGATAGTCACACCACTTACACACCCAATATAAAATTGCATGTTTCACAGATTTAGCTGTCTTTAAAACAATCTTTTAATGAAACCATAGTATCATTGATCATAATCCTCCAAAATATCCAAGTTGACTTCTAATTTCCAATCATTCTTTCATCGATGTACCTATGGCATCATTGGCAACCTGAACGCTCATCACCTGTTCACTCAGGGGCCTTTTCAATAGTTCCTAGCTCATAGTACCCGGAAATATATTCACTTATAAAAATCCAGATGGACTCTCCATTGAAGATTAGCAAGATCAACCAACACATCCATATAAAAGAGCCATGGACTCATCCGTTGAGGACCAGCAAGGACAATCAACTAGATCCATGTGTCGGAGTTTAGAAAACAACTCTAACTCTTTTTCCATTTTCTTCCTCAACACATGTGTGGGTATCTTCGGCGACCTAAAGTCCGAGCACCGTATAGCACCCTCTAGGCTCCTTCGCAGGTCACCTAGAGCTTCACTCATAGGCCGCTTCCTCGGTCCCTCATCCATCGTACCGGAAGCTCACCATTTAAATCAAACCGAGGCTCGTCAAGACCTTGGTGGGCCGACCTTGCTATGCGAGACGTCCGTCAGCTGTTGTAACTTTATCACTTAGGTCTCCACGACCTCATTTCACAAGATGGTCAAAATGCTTCCCCAACATTCTTGACATAAAACAATCATTTAAAAACAGGTCATAAATACAGTTTCTAACGAACTCTCATCTTTCCACATTGTTCCACATCATTTCTCGTTATTCCACATTCTTCTACATCAATTCACACTGCTTAATCCACATCCAATCATATGTATTCCCATCGTCGTTATCCATTCTCATCTAATCACATCATATTATATCTCATGACATCTATCCTCATCACATCTCATCCATTCACATCTACCCATATCCATATCACATCACATCACATCCATTCACATTGCATCTCATCCATTCACATCTATCCCGGTTCACATCACATCCATTCACATGACATCTCATCCATTCACATCTATCTCGATTCACATCACATCACATCACATCTCATTCATTCACATCTATCCTGATTAAAATCACATCACATCACATCACATCCGTTCACATCACATCTCATCCATTCACATCTATTTATATCACATCACATTCACATCCATTCACATCTATTTACATCACATCACATGTCATCCATTCACATTTCATTGCATCCATTGACATCCATCTCATTCATTACATCCACATCACATCACATACATCCCATCCACATTACATTACGTCCATATCTCATTCTCATCCATTTACATCACATCACATCCTTTCACATATCATCACATCTCAATCTCATCTCATCACATTCACATCCACATCCATTTACATCACATCACATCCTTTCACATATCATCACATCTCAATCTCATCTCATCACATTCACATCCACATCCATTTACATCACATCACATCCCATCCACATCTCATCACATCCACATCCATTTACATCACATCACATCCCATTCACATCTCTTCACATCCACATCCATTTACATCACATCATATCCCATCCACATCTCTTCACATCCACATCCATTTATATCACATTCACATCTTATCACATCCACTCACATCTTATCACATCCACTCACATCCTATCACATTGCATTCATATCTTATCACATGGCATTCACATCTTATCACATCCTATCACATTGCATTCACATCTTATCACATTGTATTCTCATCTTATTCACATCGTATTCACATCTATTCACATTTAGTAACATTTTCTACTTTCGATACCGATGGGACTTTTTCTAAATTTCTGCCAATTGCTTGGCCTAGTTAAAGGTACTTTTTCTCGATGGATATTTTCATATTCTTTCTCAAATTTCTCAAGTGAAATACATTCAATATTCTTCTTTTGAGTAAAAGATTCATGGGATTTACAAAAATCAATTCTACCCAATTTTCCCAATAATGCTCAAAATTTCACTTTTGATAAATACTCATAATTTGAATTATGCTAAAAATTTCTCTTTTTCCATTTAATTTCTTGGATCTCAATTATCTTGGGAATTCCTCTTTTTGCATTTAAATGATTGAATTCCAAATGTCATGGGAATTCCTCTTTTATCATAAAATAAATTTATCTAAAATTCCTCTTTTCTTTAATAAAAATATCCATTATTTCAAATATGCCAAGAATTTCACTTTTACCATTTAAATGATTGAATTCCAATTGTCATGGGAATTCCTCTTTTATCATTTAAATTTTCTCATGCATAAAATAAATTTATCTAAAATTTCTCTTTAAATTAAATAAAAATATTCATTATTTCAATTATGCCAAAAATTCCACTTTTACCATTTAAATGATTGAATTCCAATTGTCATGGAAATTCCTCTTTTATTACCTCTAGATTTGGCTTGCTTCTTTATCTTAGAAGGAAGGCCCCAACCAATCAATTGGTTTAGTATGTTGAGAAGAAAGCTCCAAGGATTGTTGAAGAGAGAGAGAAGCTCCAATCTCTCCAAAAGTAGAGGATTTTTAAGGGATAATAGAAAATATCATTATTTTAATGTAATACTAGCATGGTATAGTTCACAGATTTTTTTTACAAAAGACTAAGGATCAGGGAGGCCACTAACCAAGTCCAATTGGTTTCTATATTTTTTCAGGTTCAGTTTGACTCAATTTGGACAAGATTTGGACCAGTTTGGCTCCCTTTTTGATTTGGTTTGATCTAGGAGAGAGGAGAGATACAAATGATGAAAAATAGGTAGAGGGAGAGGAGACACACACACATGAGAAAACCCTAATGTATTAATCAAATCCTAAGCCATGTCCCTTCTCACACAATGCATAAAGCCATAATCCAAAAGCTACAACACACTACATGTGTTGTGTCCACACACAGCTAACCCTAGCTAATGTCCACACACTATGACCAGCTGGACGTGGTTAATTATGTCTCACACATGTTATTACCTAACATGCCAGCACATAGTGCAACTGGCACAAGCTGACATCGAGCTTGAATCTCAACAGCCTCTCTCAAGCTCATGATGTACTGCCACCATAGATGAAGATGTAGATGAGCTTGGGCTATCAAAGCTCTCAACAGTCCCCCTCAAGCTCATCCTATGTACTCCCAACATAGTACGGAAGTACTCAAACTTCTCCCTGCTAAGTGGCTTTGTAAAGATGTTGGCCACCTGCTCTTCAGTCTTTGTACCATCCAACACTTTCTCTCTGACAAAATGATAGTGGACCTCTATATGTTTGGTCTGCGCATGAAAAACTGGATTCTTGGCCAACTGTATGATGCTGCTCATGTTGTCATAATGAATGACAACCTTGCCATCAATAGGCTCACCCAAATCAGCCAAGAGACTCTTTAACCATACTCCTTCACATGTAGCAATAGCTGCACCCCTGTATTCAGCCTCTGTACTGTTGAGATTGAAGCTTGATGTCAGTTTATGCCAGTTGCAGTGTGTGCTGGCATGTTAGATAGTAACATGTGTGAGACATAAATGACCCCGTGTAGCTGGTCATAGTGTGTGGACATTAGCTAGGGTTAGTAGTGTGTGGACACAACACATGTAGTGTGTTGTAGCTTATGGATTATGGCTTTATGCATTGTCTGAGAAGGGATATGGCTTCCCTCTATGGTTAGGGTTTGATTAATCTATTAGGGTTTGCTCGTGTGGGTGTGTCTCCTCTCCCTCTACCTGTTTTTCTTCATGGTATCAGAGCCTGGTGCTCTCTATTAGGGTTTATGAGTGCGTGAGAGAAGAGGGAGAAGAAGCTGTGAAGAAAAGCTGTGGAGCTTGCCATTGGAGCTGTGAAGCTTGGAGCACATCGATTTTCACCAAATCTCAGAGCTTGGCAATAATTTCTGTTTTGCAAGCTCTCCATTGAAGCTTGAGTGTGGTGAATGTATGAGGTAAATGGATGCAAATCTGACAAAGAATCATGTATCTGGCAAATGGGAATGTATTGAAACTAATGTGCAAGCCCTACAATGAATTTGGAGCAAGTTTGATGCATTGGAGTGATTGAAAGTTCATTGTTTTGAAGCCCTCACAAAAACAGAGAATAGAGGTTCAATTTTGATGCAATTGGAGCCGGTCTTTTGCAAAAATCAACACATTGGTGGCTTGGGTGCATACCTAGGAGTGTTGGGAACTCACATATATCATCAATAGCCACTATTAACTCTCCAAACCTCCTCTATAGCAGGCGGTGCAGCCCCTGAAGGCGAGAAACAGATTAGAAAATGTATCCCTTTGCAAAGTGAAGGCCAAATTCAAGCTTGGTGCTTGATTAACTTTAAAATTTGCTTAGAAATGTTGTGATACACACATATGAGAAGGTTGCTATGTGGTTGGTTGGAGCAATTATGCATTTTGGAGCTGATTATGAGCTGATTAAACAGGTTGTATAGAGTGATTAGTGAAACACAGGGTCATTAATTGGCTAATTACTCTCTCAACTTTTACAATTGATCTAATTACTTTTACATGGAGTTAGTAGACATCATTGCTAAGCTAATGAATTCCTGGTCTCTCAATTTGGACAAGAATTGAAGAAATTAAAGTACTTTTCCTATTGGTTTTTACTGGTTTTTCTCAAAACAGAGAAGGGGATTTGATATTTTTGGTATGTACACACCTTGGTTGGTGTTACTATGCAACATTGAGCTTGTTTAGGTGTCAACGCAAGTTATCCACACTTGATTGAACCACTACATTGCAATTTGAAGCCTTGGAAAGTGCAGCAAAACAGGGTACTTTGGACTGCGTATGCCAGTTCAATTTGAATGCAATCAGAGTGATTTTCTACATCAACAGTGAAGTTCGTTGAGTACTTTGGAGTACCTTGAAGACTTATTAGAGTGTGGTTGAGCTGAGAAAGGCTCATTTATAGAATTGGACGAGTGCGGAAGGTGCATTTGCAATTGAGCAAATATGTCAGACAATGTGAGATCCCTCTACCCCCTCCACGCACCGGACTCCCGTGGTGGGCTGACAGAGCGGAAGCAACCCCCTCATGTGCGGGGTAGGGTTTCTCACTCGGGGCCTCGCCCACGAATGTCCGGGCACGAGACTAGGCTAGTGGTCACTCCGAAAACCGAAACCGAGAAAATTTCCCATGCCCGAAAAGCGGGGACGATTCCACCTTTTTGAATTTTCTTAACAAATTTTTCTAAAACGAGATCAAATCTAAACTATCCTTCACCTGAATAAACCAGATAGAAGGAAACTATCACTGATATAATTTGATCATCTGAGTAAATTCAACGCTTTTTTTCTAATCAAGATCAGGCACAGCCGTTGATTCACTCAATTGAGAAATTTATCAGGGAATTAACTAACTACTCAAATCCTAACGTAATCCTAAGATTTTTCAGTTTGATTATTAAAACTCCACTGATTCTAGCCTAACCCCATCCGAACCATGGTTAGCCACCACCCTACCACTGGAATTGGTAGAACCAAACAAGTACTCACCCACCCATAATTGAAATGCCTTTCTTAACCTTAGCTTTAGAAAACAGGTATGCACGCACTCCTCTTTAAAACTTTAATATAAAAATAATCCATTGACAAAACAGATATGATCACAAATTTCATAATTCAAAATTTCCATTCAATCCCTTGTTTCACAAAAACAGTACCACTCTGGACTCTCCGTTTTGGGACCAGCTAGTCAGCAAACGAGATCCAGTAAACAGATTACAATAATCACTTCGTCAACATACATATATATATCTTTCTCGACATACGAATGGGTGTCCTAAGCACCGCGAGCCCGTGCATCACCTGGTCAGAACCCTCCAGGATCCTCCTTAGGTGTCCTGGTACTTCACTCAAGGACTGCTTCGTCGACCCTTGCCCATGGTACCGGAAGCACACCATTTTTCACCATACCCAGGCTGGTCAAGACCTGGGCAGGTTTTTGCCGCGTGAGCTGTCCCTCGAACACTCCCCGCCAGCTGTTGTAACCAAACTTCCCTTAGATAAACATATATGCCAATTGCTCCCTCCAGCATTCTGGTGTAAGACAGTCCTTTAAGAAAATAGGGTTTCTATGTAAGTTTTCAATTTTGATTTTGTTTGAAAACTATGAATAATCTTAAATCCGTATCTCAATACTTCTAGATCCAGGTCTGAACTCCAAACAAAATTCATCGAATTCTGTTAACTTGATCCTCAGATCAAAATCAAGAGTCTTAACTTAGTTTCAGATTTGGTGGGTGTTTTGAGTGCATTTTTCCTAAACTGAGCACATCGTCATTGACGAAGGAATTAGGTCTTGGTCAATAGTCTGAGTCAGAGTTTGGGTCTGGAAAGGTTCTTCCTAAACTATCTTTCTCGAAAGGTACTATTTCAATTTCTCTTTTTCTAAATTTTGTTCGACGAATATTTGCTTACAGATTTCTAAAACATGAATTTCTTATGAGGAATAAAATAATAATTTATCTCGATCTCCGACTTCGATAGTTTAATTGAATTTTCTCATTACCATCTTAGTGAATATGAAACGGTAGCATTTCTTCTCACAGATTATCTACTTATTCATTTTTTTAATTTTTACGAAAATTAAACAAAGGATTAAGGAGGACCCTTATTTAATTATTATAAAGATTCTATATGCATCTAACTATGCATAAAATCCAATTCTAATGAAAGTCACACTTTTATCATCATAAAAATCATTTATGATGAAAATCACTCTTTTAACATGAAAGAATTTCTTTTATGCATATGTTTATGCATACAAATCATTTATGATGAAAATCACACTTTTAATATAAAAAAAATATCTTTTATGCATATGTTTATGCATAAAAAAAATTTATGATAAAAATCACAGTTTTAATATAAAAAAATCTCTTTTATGCACCCATTTATGCATAAAAATCATTTATGATGAAAATCACACTTTTAATATAAAAAAATATCTTTTATGCATAAAAATCATTTATGATAAAAATCACACTTTTAATATAAAAAAATATCTTTTATGCATATGTTTATGCATAAAAAATCATTTATGATGAAAATCACACTTTTAATATAAAAAAATATCTTTTATGCATATGTTCATGCATAAAAATCATTTATGATGAAAATCACACTTTTAATATAAAAAAATATCTTTTATGCATATGTTTATGTATAAAAATCATTTATGATGAAAATCACACTTTTAATATAAAAAAATATCTTTTATGCATACAATCAATAATGATAAAAATAACACTTTTATAAAAAGATAAATTTCTTTTATGCTTACTTTTATGTATAGAAATCAATAATGATAAAAGTAACAATTTTATAATTAAAAAAAATAATCTTTTATGCATACTTTTATGCATAAGAATCAATAATGATAAAAGTAACACTTTTATAATAAAAAATAATCTTTTATGCAATTTTGACAACATAAATTTGCTGCTTCTTCCTAAGTCCTTTCAGCAACCTAGAAGCTTTTACTAACTGAAGGTCTGGGGATCCGGAAACTCCAGTTCCTTGAACTTTGTTCCTGTGGTGAAGGTCATGGAAGGAAATGGTTCCATTGTGACAGTGTATGTCAGCTTGATTTTTGTGGAGCCAATCCATTCCAAGGATCCCGTCAAAAACTCCCAGAGAGGTAAGACTTTGAACTGACAGTCGGTTACATTACCATCTAGATTGAACTGGATAAGATCTATCTCATGGTGAGTGAAAAGAGTCTTCCCACTGGCCAATTCAACTTGCATAGGTTTCCCTGATTTTTGTTCTAAGACTAGCTTACGCAAGCATCCAGGGGAAATGAATGAATGAGAGCTGCCTGAATCAATCAAAAGCTTAAAAGGCTTACCTTGATATTCTGCTGGAGTTTGGATGACTGAGAATTGACGGTTAGGTCCTTGGTTTTCAATTGCAGCAAAGATCTGCCCTCTTTCCTCTTCTACTACATCTGAAATTGTGACTGCTCTGGCTGTTGCAGTCTGAGGTGGAACTCTTTCTCTTTGGTTGCCCCAGTTCTGGGAAGGAGTTCTGAGGCTACTCTGGACAGAGGCAGATGGCTGAGCTGGATTTCTTCTGGGGTTTCCCTGGCTTGGGCGAGACGATGGACCTTGATTAGACTGGTATGAAGGGGTTGGTCTTTGAACTCGGGGTCCTTGACTTCCCTGTCCCCTTGACATGGCAGGAGTCGGCAGTCTTTCAATTGGTGACCAAAGCCTTGGCATCCAAAACATCGGTTTTCACTTCTGAGCTCATCCTTTTAATTTCTTGAAAGAGGTCGGGCTCCTGTGAAAGTATTCTGGGAGAAGGGTCTTCCTTCACTTTAGAATCTTCCTGCATCCTGATTCTGATTCGGGCCTTGCTGCCTCTTCGGGGGTGGAAAGTTTGAAGTACTTCCCTGGGCTTGGAATCTTTTAAAGTTAGAGGGTGGCGGGACCTTTACTACAAAGGCTTTGGAAAAATCCTTTGCCATTCTTACTGCTTCAGCTATGGACATTGGCTTGGCATTTTTGACCAGTGTGTCCAAGGGTTCGTTCATTCCCCGAATGAACCTAACAATGAGTTGTTCTTCATCTAGAGGTGGTGAATATTTGAGTAGAAGAGCAAAGGCCTTGTGATATTCCTCGATGGTTTTGCTCTCCTTCTTTAGCTCTAAGAATTCGTTCATTTTGATTTCCAAAAATCCAGGAGGACAAAATCTCTTTCTTAGATAGGTTTTTAGGTCATTCTAGGACTGAGTATTTCTATCCAGATGGTTGGTGTCACAATGGTTCATCCATGCTACCCTAGCTGTTTCCACTATTTTCAGCCGAGCAAGAGCCATTTTTCTCCGCTCATTGTAGCCTGCGACATCAAAATATTCTTCCATGGCTTCCACCCATTTCTCCACAGCCTCGCCTAGGTTCTCCCCTTCTCCTTTGTGAA
Organism: Cibotium barometz; assembly: GCF_041138505.1. Taxonomy (NCBI): domain Eukaryota; kingdom Viridiplantae; phylum Streptophyta; class Polypodiopsida; order Cyatheales; family Cibotiaceae; genus Cibotium; species Cibotium barometz. The sequence continues at coordinate 603,505 of NC_141108.1, read as the reverse complement.
GGGTCCTGGCTGAGTCCTATGAAGAGCCTTGCTACCCTGGCTATTTCCACTATTTTCAGCCGAGCAAGAGCCATTTTGCTCCGCTCATTGTAGCCTGTGACGTCAAAATATTCTTCCATGGCTTCCACCCATTTCTCCACAGCCTCGCCTATGTTCTCTCCTTTGTGAAGGGTCCTGGCTGAGTCCTATGAAGAGCCTTGCGAACATAAGGGTCAAGCTCGTCATCTTTAGAGAGAGGGTCTGGCTGACGGCCACGGTTTCCTCGTCTCATGATTCTGTCAAAAATTTATATATTATTAAATTTTTATTTTGATATCATCCACGAGATCATAAGACTTAAGAGGTTCGGAAAACAATTTCTTAAACAAGACAATGATCTTATTGGAGATCTATGACATATGTCCGATAACAGATTTTTCTTTATCAGATCGTCCGTAAACAATCACTTATACAACAGGAAATTTTTTTGTCCAGAAAATATTTCTATATTTATATAAAAGTTACAATATATACATAGAGCAGCTCGCCTCCAGAATTCAAAATCTCATCGGGAGTCGCATAAGACGACGATACTGGGCCATAGCCATGCCCTGATACAAACGTTCACTTATTACTGACAAGGGAGCTATAATTTTCTCCTTAGGAATAAAACAACTAAGGAGTTTGTAGACTTGGCATGAAAGTCTGAAATTCCGAGGCGTCGAATGATATAGAATGACGCCATGCACCATTTTCAGCTTTAACAGAATCATAGCCAATGAGAGGTTCTGCCACAGCATTGCACGGTGGTCACAAGAGGCGAGGACATACTATAAACCACTTATGCTGTAGTCTCTCCACTGGGTTAGGAAAATATAAATCCTCGAAATGGCGTGCGAGGCTTGCTCGGCTTGTTCGAGTTGAAGCGAAAGAAATGAGATGCTCGAAGGCGAACGCAGTCACGGACTTAAAATACATTATGAAAATGCTTTTTTTTTTGAGTTTTTATTATCAATTTTTGATAAGAATTTATTTATCTTTATTAGCTTTCAACAAAGCTCTGATACCAACTATGAGATCGCTCTGCCCCCTCCGCGCACCGGACTCCCGGTAGAGCTGACAGCGAAAGCAGCCCCCTCATGCACGGGGCAGGGTTTCTCACTTGGGGCCTCGCCCACCACGAATGTCCGGGCGACACGAGACTAGGCTGGTGGTCACTCCGAAAACCGAAACCGGGAAAATTCCCCATGCCTAGAAAGCGGGGACGATTCCATCTTTTTGAATTTTCTTAACGAATTTAAATCTAAACTACCCTTCACCTGAATAAACTAGATAGAAGGAAATTATCACTGATATAATTTGATCATATGAGTAAATTCAACGCTTTTTTCCTAATCAAGATAAGGCACAACCGTTGATTCACTCAATTGAAAAATTTATCAAGGAATTAAATAACTACTCGAATCCTAACGTAATCCTAAGATTTTTCAGTTTGATTATTAAAACTCCACTGATTCCAGCCTCATGGGTTAGCCACCACCCTACCACTGGAATCGGTAGAACCAAACAAGTACTCACCCACCCATAATTGAAATGCCTTTCTTAACCTTAGCTTTAGAAAACACGTACGCACACACTCCTCTTTAAAACTTTAATATAAAAATAATCCATTGACAAAACAGATATGATCACAGACTTCATAATTCAAAATTTCTATTCAATCCCTTGTTTCACAAAAATAGTACCACTCTGGACTCTCCGTTGGGACCAGCTGGTCAGTCCAGTAACAGATTACAATAATCACTTCGTCAACATACATATATATATCTTCCTCGATATACGAATGGGTGTCCTAAGCACCGTTCCCGTGCATCGCCTGGTCAGAACCCTCCAGGATCCTCCTTAGGTGTCCTGGTACTTCACTCAGGGACCGCTTCGTCAGCCCTCAAATTAGTTCTCTACAGGTGGAGATAGTGCAGCGGAGAACAAAGGCTTGGACCGACAGACATCTCAAACACAAGATTTTCAAGAAAGGAGACCTTGTAGTATTGGTCTACAATTCCAACCTAGGATCTCACCCCAGAAAATTCAAAATCCGATGGATAGGACCATTCATAGTAAAAGACCTGGCGCCAGAATGCTTTTACCTTAGAAAACTTGGATGGTACACCTTTTCCAGACAGTAAACGTCTTTAGGATGACAAAATACAAGGGCCAACTTGTGGTAATTATGTTGGAAGAAGGAGAAGCGGAGGACTAGGAGCCGGTTCGGAGCATATGTTGTGGTATGATCTCTCTAGTGGAGGTGGATGCAAAAAATTAAAAAAACCATCAAACCATGAAAGGGTGGCTAGTCCTCAAAAGCTTAGATTTTTGTAACTTATCAAAGTCAAGTCAGCAAAAAAGTAAGTGACCAGGCGTGCGCCAGCTCGGTCCACGTCAACAACTCAAAAAGCCACGATGTTGGCATAAGCAATTGCATGAAGGACAAGTGTCACAACATCATTGAAACTCCACTTGCAATAGTAAGACGACGGGAAGATGGAAAGGACGCCTTAATGCCATTAAGCCGAGACGGTGGGGCATAATATGAATCAAGGGTCACATCACATCAAAAATTAGGAAGCCAAAAATGACAATGTCCCAAAAAAAGGACGCGAAAAGGAGAAACCATCGCAAAAAAGAGCACAAAGAGTCTAAACATGCATATTCACAATCTTCCCTCTTGCTCGTAACTTTCTCACCCATTTGCAGCACTCTCTCAGAAGACAGTGCCATGCCAAAGATCAACAAGAACCTAAGGCCAGATAAAAGGCATGAGAAAGCCTTTGCATGCCCATGATAATTTCTGACATGGGGAAGAAAGAACATTAGGAGTGGGCAAGGAGGTGCGGGTTCGAGAAACCACTGGAGCACAAGTGGGAGGAGCAGGACCTTCAGGATGGGGGGAAATTGATCAATCAATTCCTGGAAACCAACACTGTGCATATAGAAGGGAAGGAGCCCATAAAGGTTTCGGATCTCACAGTGTATCATGTCCTAGGATTGTCAATGGATGGAGCGATGGACACAAACTTGAAGCCTAGGGTGGAAGAAGAAATCCGAAAGACTGGCAAGATGCACCAAGTGAAGGACGTGGTGGATGAGACCCGGAAGAACAGTTTATCTTTTTCTTACAGAACATCATGTTCATGGGCAAGCCAGAGGATATCTCCAATAAAAATCACAAACTTCTCAGAGAAGCAGAAGGAGAAAAAATGAACTGGGCTGCCATTTACAAAGAAAATCTGGTGAAAAGTGTAGCCACCTAGGCTAAGGAGAAACAATCAACAGTAGTGCATGCGCATCTAAGAGCGATTGCTCAGGCTGCCAGGTCGATGGATCTTTGGATAGGAGATGCCTACGCCAAGCAACACCACAGGGAAGATGGAGGATCCTCGAAAGCTACCAAAGTGACTTTCAGTTCATTTGAAGATGATATAGATGATAAGGAGGAATGGCAGAAGATTGCACAAAAATCCAACAAAAAGAGAAAGCACAGAATAGATGAAGAGATGCTACCTGACCTAGAAAAGGTCAAGAAACAAAAAGTAAAAGAATAAAGAAAAAGGGAGCTAGAGGAGAGACAGAAGCAAGAAGTCACTGCAGAAGCTGAAAAGAAGAAGAAGCTAGAAGAAGAGGAAAAGAAAAAGGAGGAAGAAGAAAAAAGAAGGAAGGAGGAAGACGAGAAAAAGAGGAGAGAAGGAGAACAACAAAAAAAGAGAGAAGCAGCTCAAAAGGGGAAGCTGCCTACAAGAATAGAAATTGTCATACCAGCGGAACTTCGGCCTTGGGTGTCGACTCTGGCACAGAAAGTTCAGGAAGGCCCAAGCCACAGCTTCAAGCTACCCAAAGATCTGGAGGTGGAACTCCCCAGCCAGCAGCTGCACATGAACAAAGGGCTGATGTCTGTGGCCTAGAACATCCTCTCGCAGGCTCTCTCTTTGATGGAGGATTATGAGACGAAGGCCCGGAGGCCCGGAGCACCATCAATCAGATATGTGCCGTGAACCATAAACAACATGGAATGCTAATGAATGCCATAGCTAAATCCAAAGATTTAGAGAACAAATCACAAATGATGGCACAACAAAAGGAGTATATGTAGAAAAGGATCGATACAGTGGAAAATTTCCTAACACAGCAAAAAGAGCTAGAGCAAAGGGAAGATCAGAGCCCTCATCAGTGAGAAGCACCTTCTCCAAGTTTAGGTGGAAAGGCCCTAAGCGGAATTAGCCGAAAGCAAAAAAGCCATCGAAGGTCTGGGCTGACGCCATCCAAGGAATGAAGGATGAAATGTTGGACAGCACAACGGTGTTGGCGGTCGCCCAGCCAAAAGCCCAAGCCCTGAAGAACTAGGAAGAAGAAGAGATTATGTGCCTTTCACTAGATGCCAAAGCAGCAGTAATAAAAACAACAAAGGCCAAAATCAGCAAGGTCTAGGATCAGCAGGCGTTGCAAGCCCTGATAGAAATTCAAGAGCAAATGTCTTGTAAACCACAACAGGTCATTCATGACCTAGAGGAAGATGACAATACAAACAAGCAGCCACAGTAACAACATCAGTCACCCCACAACAGCAACAGCAACAGCCACCAGTAGTAGGCCAGGAGTCCCCCAAACCAAGTGCTTCCGAAAAGGAAATACAAGTGGAAAATTAAGACCAGAGTCTGGTATAAGCATTGAAGTCTACTACTTGGAAAGCAGAGAACTGGGAAAGGGAGGTGAAGAAACTAGCAGAAAGAAATAAGGCATTATAGCAACAGTTGTAGGATGCCACACCATCCAAGTACTATATGCGGAAATATTAAGAGAAGCTTTATAAGATAGAGACAAGGCTAGAGGGTAGGGAGAAGAATACAAACAGAAGCTTGAAAGGAGCACAAAATTTGAAATAGACACCATCAATGAGTTGAATGCACTGGAATTGGAAATGCAGCACTGTATGGAGAATGAAAATCCGCTCAGAAAAGAAGGGAAAACTACAAAAATGCTCTCCAGATGCAAATAGAGGAGGCACGACAAGTAGCAGAAAGGGTACAGCAGACCCAGAAGACAAGGCTACAGTGGAAACTAGAGCTAAGGGAAGCAAAGGAAGAAATGGCCAAACTCCAAGCAAAACTTGCAAAGGTAAAGGCCGATGCGGAGCTAGCCATAGAAGGCACAAAGATGTTGTCGCCCCAGGAGTACCTAGAAAGGAGCGCAGAGAGCTACTGGTTGAGGTCCAGAAGTTGCATGACACCAACCAAGCCCTGTATAAAGAAAATGAGTGCTTGAAGGATAGATTGGTCAACAACTCAACATCTCCGCGTGGGCTAGCCTGGACAATCCCTTCTTTGAGGCTTCACACGTGATGTTCTCTGAGTTGCTAGAGCTAATATAGAGCTATCACAATATTTTCAAAATGTAGACAGAATAAAATCCATACCTGCTAGGAACCTCTTCCTTTGGAGCACCCTTGCTCACAATTCTTGTTCTCATAGACGTCGGAGGGAAGAAGGATGCTTCTTCCTAGAATGCAACCACCAACAAGTGCTAGTGTCTGTAAGTGGAGCATCGTAGACTCGAAAGTCGAAAAGGTGCAAAGCCCACCTTTAGATGATCCAATAGAACATGAAGAAGCGGTACACGTCAAGTGGAGGCCCATACCAATGTGGAAAAGAAGATTTTAGGGAAAACCCCAAGTAAACCAGTGGTGGTAAAAGTTTTTTATCACCACAGGCCTAACAAGGGTCTGGGTTGCTCATAAGAACAAGTAGTAAAATTAAAGAAGATGCAAAATTATGCCACCTACTCCGATGATGTATACATCCCGGACCACACTCCCCCAGAAATGTTCATAAAATTCAAAGAAAAATTTATCAGGGAAACTGGTTCTGGAGCAGAAGCTCAAGCACCGGGTGTGCTAGGTGTTGCGCCCAACAGCTCAATGGTGGCGGTAGAAGGCACAGTCAACCCACTCCACATGTCGTGAGCACCATCTTGGTGTCGCATGTGTGGAAGCGGCAGAGAGCCATTGCCAAGAATAAGAAGTCTCAGCTTAAAAGGGCAACTGATCACTACTGAGAAAGAGAGAGGGATAGACACTCAGAGAGAAGAAATGTATGAAGGGTATAGTTATTGTATGCTCTCAATTGGTAGTTGACAGTCTGTGTTATGAAGCTTATTATAGAAATAGTACTCAGGAAGTGATAGCTTGTGTTGCTTCGTAATAGTCTGCAATACTTCTCGAAAGCAATCAAGAGCAATGTTGCCATTCCATCATATTTCTGTGTTACTCTCTGCACTGTGTGGATTAAGTATATTGTGTCTATGTTTTAATAAACATGCTATGTATCTGTGAGAGAGTGCGTGAGATATGTAGTGGAGAGTTGCGGAGTGTGAAGTGAGAGAGTGTGAGCGAAGGTTTGTACAGTTGAGTGGTGTTATGTGTGTCCCCATGACCACTTAAGAGTTAGTGTTCGTATCCAGAAACTCTGGTGGGTGACGACATGTCTCCCACGGCATTGCCTGACTGGCCTGACACATTAGACTGTTGTCTTGCCATTCTGCTGAGAGGGAAATCTATTGGAATATGTGCAATTGTGCATGTTTGTGTATCCATGTATGTGTGTGTGTGTGTGTGAACACATCCCTAAAGAGGGTGTGAACACTTTATGTGCATAGTTGTGTGTGAACCCACTCTTAGGTGGAGTGGGGGTAAGTGTGCATTCAATGTTGGTCTATGAGGTAGATGGACCTCTAGTCTTATATATTGTACCCATCACGTCAATGTTAAGATAGATCTATTTTGTGTGGTTTTGTGTTATCGTATGCTCTCTTCAATGGTTAATTAGTAACTTAATTACTTGTTCATTAGGACCCTAATCTTGTTATTATGGCCATAACAAGGCCATAACTTGCTACGATCCCCCATTAGCTATTTAGATTTCAAACAGTGGTGTGAGAGCCTTCCGCATGTCTGGCTACATTGTGTGCATTTCTGTCCCATTCAATAGCAACCGTCGCCCCCCCTACTGTGCGATTCCTTTGAACGATGGCTCATTTGTAGGCGTCCTAATCTTTGTGCATCTAGTCAGCAGCCATTGGCACAACAGATGCACGCCGTGTGGGCCCAACAACTAACCACGCTTTAGTGTTTGAACCAACCTATGCTATCGTAACAGCCTCACCGCTTGCAGTCTGGCAATTTTACACAGACTTTCTGCGGAAGTGCTACCGCCAGCACTGCCGGCCATAGCCACCCTTTGTTGTGTTGCCTTGCGTAGAGTCTCCACAACACCGATGGTGCCCTATCCAATACTATTGCCACTCGTCACAGGGCCGCTTCCAAATGTCACCTGCTGCTCTTGGTCTCTCCGCTTCTTTGGATATTCTTAAGAGCCTCACATGTTACAACTCACTTAGCACTCTTCAGCATCCTCCTACACGCGTCTGCTTACCACCATGCAACCTGCTGCTCCTAGCTGCTGGCTCTGTCAAAACTACCTTCGATGCCTGCCAACGGCCACCTTCTTTGACCTGATCTGACACGTTTCTCCACCAACGACAATTGGTTATGTACTGGCCATTAAAAAAAAGAAAGATAAGTTTTGACTCTTCAAATCAAAACTTTAGATTTTAAGGTGGGTTCAGATGAGATTGTATACCACACAAGATGCAGATGAGATTGTATACCACACAAGATGCAGTACTTGGAGAACCCTCACTGCAATCAAGTAATCCGTCACAAGCTCAGCAATGTGCGCTTCAAATGAAGAAGGAGGAGGCCTTTCGCTTTTTATATACTTTGCAATCCAGGATTGAAGATTTGAGATAATGAGTTTTGTAATTGTTATTTGTGTTGGGCTGTTTCCCAGCCAGACTGTGTAAATTCTGTCTCTCTTAATTAATTCTTGCGCTTGTTGGTTTAAAAAAAAAAACTTTAGATATTAAGGTGCCCTCTTTCAAAAGTGTGTTCACATGGGAGAAAACAAAATGTATTTGATGTATCCATTATGGTGGTATTCTCACTTTAGGCCTCTTTAGCATGGGCATTATTGTCTTCCGCAACAAAATCTGCATTAGCATTGGGTTGGAAACGATGCCAAAAGAAAAGTACCACACCTTGCAAGCGCCGGGAGTTTTTACTCCTAAAAATAATCATTTATATGTATTGTGTGTCCTCTTGCCCGGATGTCCCCTAAAAGGATATGTAATAATCATGTGTCAAATGTGTGTATATCTGGGCTTACTAAAGTCCAAGTAATGTGTTGTTACTATTGTTGTCATGTGGTTGTGACCTAATTCCTGTGTTGTCTCTACCTAAGTGGCACCCTTGACTGGCCTGAGAAACTGAACCATGAGTCCAAGATTTATCCTTGACATAATAGGAGAGATAGCCCTTGAGGGGGGTTTGTTGGGAACTAGGTCTTGTCTATGTTGTGTTATGAGTGTGCAACCTATTCCTTGTTTGTGTTATGAGTGTGCAACCTATTCCTTGTTTGTTCCTACCCTTGGGAACCACCTACTAGCATGAGAAACTAGGCTATGGGCTTAAGATTAATCATTGACTAGAGTGTGGCAATCCCTTGAGGAGGAGTGTTGGAATCAAGGTATTGCCTATATTCATATATGTGTGCCCAAACTCACAATTGAGGGGGGTGTTGGAATATGTGCAATTATGCACATTTTTGTATCCATGTATGTGTGTGTGTGTGTGAAGTGTACCTACACGTAAGCTGTCTCTTGGTTCCCTAATTTCTTAAGAAATCATTGAACTCATTGGAGAAATACTCTCCCCACTATTTAATCTCAAGCATTTTATTTGCATGCTTTTTTCCTTCTCGGCCAAGGGTTTAAATCTCTGAAAGTGAGAAAACATCTCACTTTTCTCCTTTATGAAATAAACCCATACTTCCCTTGTTAAAACCCTAAGATCTCTCTAGATAATTGTTATGCATAAACATGCATAAACTCATCCACCCGACCACCCCCGAGCCCAAGGGATGCACACATGAATTATAATGAAGTACATCATACCTTTACCTTGATGTCCCATACCATCAAGAGGTATAACTCCAATCCAATAGCATGTAGCCATAGTGTGAAATGGTAGGTGAGTAGTTATGATCATCTACACAAGAGAACATAACATAACCTAGCCTCAAGATAACATCAAGAGACCATAGCCTAAGCCTCCCTTGAGTGTGCCCCATGCCCCTATTATATAGGAGGGCCCTCAAGTGACTCTTGACTCTCCATTTCCCATGTGTGACCCTTGGATGCCTGACCCTAACCTTAACCCTTAAGGTTAGTCCTAACCCATGCTCCACTAGAGCTTGTTCCCATGCTCCCATGCTCACAAGCCTAATGTGGGCTAGCCTCCTAATATATGCACACATAATGTGCATATAACATACTTCCCCTCTCTCAAAACATTGCACTCTTGCAATGAAAAGAAGGAGAACTATGCTGAACAATCTCAACCGACTCCCAAGTCGAATCCTCTATTTCCCTATCTTTCCACCTAATATTAAACTCAGGGATAAGTCAACTAGAAAGTTTCCTTTCCCTAAATTCAAGTACCTTATCAGGTTCATGTGGAAGGATAATTCTTCGACTTTAACGAGTTCTTGAGGAGTAATTGTGTTATCCTCACCTCCCAGTTTCCCTTTTAATCTATCAATATAAAAGACTGGATGAACTCTAACATGTGGAGGTAGTTTAAGTTCATACGCAACCGGCCAATCCAATGTATAAATCGAAATGGACCACAATATCTAGGAGGTAAATTCGAGCATTTTCCTTTTGACAAAGTTTGAGAATCTCTAGGAACTTTTAAATAAACCAACGCCCCTGGTTCAAAAGACCAAGTTGAGCATCCTCTATCAGCATAGAACCGTGCCCTATCCTGAGCACTCTTGATAGAATCCCGAGCTTCGGTCAGCATTTCCTGCATATCACGCAAGAAATCCCTCGATGCATCAAGCTTGATGTCCTTAAGACCGACATCAATAGGTGCCCTGGGTTGATATCCATACATAAGCATGAACGGACTAAAACCAAAAGCCGTATATTTAAAACTGTTATAGGTAAATTCTATCATTGGAATATATTTTTTCCAATTTGATGCTTTTCCACAGACATATGCACAAAGAATATCCTCTAAAATCTGATTCATACACTCTGTTTATCCATCAGACTGCGGCGGCGGATGATCATAGAAATTCATACTCAAAGTAATTTCCTCGTTGTAAACCATTCGAAATAAAGTAGGAAAACATGGCATTATAACAGCAGGAACCAGGTATCCCATCAGCCATACATACCTTACCAATTTAAAACTCCCTAGTATGCCATCTAGGAAATATGAATAAAATCCTGTATAAAAGGAATAAGATGGCCTTATCCTAGACTTTCACATACTAAAACCTGTCTCTATATACCTGAGACTACATCAAGGAATAACTCTTTTCGAGTACATCATTAGAAAAGAAATTGAATTATTGGCGCCTTTCTAATGATAACTACCCACCAATAAACACAATAAAGCTGGGGTAGAAAAAATAACTCACCTAGATATATAAGCAACTAGGTATCCAAGTTGGAATATGTACAAGAGTACAAGGAACATAGTCCAAAATTATGTGCAAAAAATGAAGGCAAATGCTACCTTCAAAGCATAAGATATTATCCAAAAGATCAAAAGATCCTAAGATAATAATAAAACCATGGATAAAAGCGTAGAAGCTCCTCGAATCCATGAAAACCATAGTTGATCATAAAAACCAATGCATACCATCTAATGGTAATTAATCATGCCAAAAGAAGCATTAAAATTGGTGGCCAACTCATCAATCCAGAGAATATGAACATAGTGTCGTTCAAGCAAAACTCCAAAGTAAGCAAGTGAAACACATGTGTGTAGCACTCATTAAAAAACCCCTAGACACAAGTGATCTAGGCAGAACCTGATGAGTCCAAATAAAAGTTGGAAAACATCCAATAAAATCCACCAAAACAAACCGATCAACTAACCCATGATAGAATTTGTCTTAGGCTTAAGAAATTAAGCACATACCACACTTAAACAAGTGCAAAATAAATTATCATGGAAAAAGTATCAAAGATGAAACACACTTTGAACGCAGATTCTATCCATCATTGAAGAAATTAAGGAACATGTCCAAAAAGAATGTCTAAACAATGGTAAAAAATCATGCAAACATCGTTTAGAATTAATCCAAACAGAAATAACTATTCATATAAGGTATAATCATATTAATAGTATGCGAATAACCCACATCTATCTAATGTCAGCATGAGAAAACATACTTCAACATTAAATAACCCTCGAATATTAAATTCTCGAGAGAAAAAATTAAATAACCCTTGAATATTAAATTCTCGAGAGAAAAAATTATCATGATTTTTTTCTAAAATTTTCCCTAATTTTATAGGGACTCAAAATATGATAATTTTGAATTCCACCAAACCTATCTTATGGCATTCCAATCTATATTTTTCCAGAAAAGTTTTAGCAATTAGATTTGCCAAAATACCATTGATATTTTAAAAATACCGATTTTTAGAAAATTCCTATTTTTTCCTGAGAATCCCATCGTTCACGAAATTTCCAATACCACCTGACAATTCTCAAATCCAATGAAAATTTATAATTTTAATGGTTTTTCTAAATTTTTTAGGTCAAAAAATATATTTTTAAAGGAATTTGAATGGTCACGGGCGCCCGAATGGACACACCACATGCCAAACACCAACCCCAAATTTTCTAGAAATTTAAAATAACCTGTCTAATTTTCAAGATTAAAAAAAAAATTTAATTAACCCCGAACACATTTAGAATACGAATGGTCAAAAAAATTTCGGAATCCCAATGGTTTTCCTGGAATACGGAAAGCCAACAGTTTCCGGAAAATGAAGACAAAAAAAATCGAAATGTGAAAGGTCAAAAGTTTCTAGAATCCGAAAGGTCAAAAGATTTTCCGGAATTCTGAACGCCAACAGGTTTCATGGGAATGCGAAAAGCCAAGAATTTTCAAGAAAATAAATTGAAAAAATTTCAGAGAATTTTTATCTCAAATTTCATTTTTTGGGGCTTTTTTTCCAAGCTTTTTTGAAAAGCTTTTGATGAAAAGGTTTTTTTTAATAATTTAAAAAAAAACTCTTTAAAAAAATAAAATTTAAATAAAAGCTTTTAATTAAGGTTTTAAAAACCTTAAAAAATGGTTTTTGGTGGGGGATGGCGATTTTTGCTTGCCTGCAGCGAAACCCCCCACCCTTGCCCGCGTGCGCCAAAAAAAAGAGAGAGCTCGTAGCTCTCTCCTCTCTCCTCTCTCCTCTCCTTCTCCATTCAATTCTCTCTCCGCCCCCTTCTTCTCTGTTTTAACAGAGAGGAGGATTAAAGATTAATTAATATTTTGATTAAAGAATTTAATTAAACAAAGCTTAATTATAATTAAAAATTAATTATGATTAGTGTTTAATAAAATTGTGCCTTAAGAGGCGTTCTCACACGAGCGAGAGGAAAATAAAAGAGAAATTCAGATTTGAGAGACGAAGAGGATCCCATGCACACGGGAGAGCATTCCATGCATCAACATGCTGCCCCTACTACATTTCAGCAGAAAATCGGTAGAAAATGGATAGAATATCCGCGGCGGCGGAAAACCTGCAACTAAAAATTGTAGAAATTTAGGGAATCCATTCTACCAAAAATATTCATAATAAAATATGTGGTATTTTGGTAAAAATTTTCATTAATGCTTATTTTAAACTATAAAAAATAGAAAAAAATAAGAAAAAATAGCATTAAACTCACAGACTTCCCACACAATGTTGATTCGTCCATTGAATAGTAGTAACACCCATTCCAACTGCCATATCGACAATCCACGTGAAAATCATCAACATGAATCAATAAAATAATATTTTTTATTTAGTAAATATTAAAATTTACTTCAAAAAATGCCAAAAATTTATAATAAGAAAGAAAAAATAACAACAATTAACTAGAGATTGCTCTGATACCATTGTTAAAACCCTAAGATCTCTCTAGATAATTGTTATGCATAAACATGCATAAATCAGGCATAAACTCATCCACTCGACCACCCCCGAGCCCAAGGGATGCACACATGAATTATAATGAAGTACATCATACCTTTACCTTGATGTCCCATACCATCAAGAGGTATAACTCCAATCCAATAGCATGTAGCTAAAGTGTGAAATGGTAGGTGAGTAGTTATGATCATCTACACAAGAGAACATAACATAACCTAGCCTCAAGATAACATCAAGAGACCATAGCCTAAGCCTCCCTTGAGTGTGCCCCATGCCCCTATTATATAGGAGGGCCCTCAAGTGACTCTTGACTCTCCATTTCCCATGTGTGACCCTTGGATGCCTTACCCTAACCTTAACCCTTAAGGTTAGTCCTAACCCACGCTCCACTAAAGCTTGTTCCCATGCTCCCATGCTCACAAGCCTGGGTTAGCCTCCTAGTATATGCACACATAATGTGCATATAACATCCCTAGTGTGATCATCGATAAGTGTAACATAACTTGTAATTGTTACAGTCTTGGTCAGTCCCCATACATCTGAGTGTATATCTAATGGCCTTGCACTGACATTATTTTCATGCGGGAAAGCATGTTTAGCCTTTTACCAAGTTGGCATGCTTCACATACTTTATGCATATACCATCAACCTTAAACTTTTGTAAACCTTTGACAATATTTTGGGCCTACATCGACTTCATCCCACTGTATATTCACATAACCAATGCGCTTATACCAGATGTCAATATTTGTAAATATAATGACACTTGTTTCATGTGCAAATATAGTTACTTTCACCTCAGGCATGTTAACATCTAAAGTAAACATCTTGCCATTTCGATTACCCTTTTGCAACCAAGTAGCATTGATTTTTGAAGTCTTCCAGAAAACACCCTTGAGGATTAAACCTTATTAGCAGACATTACTCAACCATCTATCCAACAAAAACAAGGTTCTTTCTAATATTTTGAACATGAAGTACATATGCCAAGTACTTCATTTTGCCATCTTACATAGATAATAGCACTTTAGTAGCATGCACAGTATCATCACTTGTTTCTATATAACCTGTTTTTTCCATTCTCTGCATGTCTCTATACTACTCTTCACTATAACTCGTCATGTGGTTAGAGGCACCATGATCCACATACCAAACATCTCTAGATCTTGATACATCTCCTGTTGTGAAACTGAGCATAAGTTGCATCACAAATAGTTGCTCACTTCTGTCACCACCCTGTTTACTTATAATGCATAGTTTCCTTACTACAACTTTTACTTTTAATATCATTCTAGTTTTTATAGTAGTAGTCCTTTGCCATGTGCCCTAGTTTGCCATAGTAATAACACTCTATGTATTTGTACTCTGATTTCTTTACCAACAGTCTATGTATTTGTACTCTGATTTCTTTGCTAACAACCATCTCATTCCCTCTAGCTTTCCCTACCTCTAGAGTGGCCTCTTCGACTTGTTTGTACATTTGAATCTTGTTGTTGTTTGTAGCTCCCCATGATTTCTATTTCCACCAAAATGGTCTCCACCTCGGCCTCTACATGATGATCTCCCTCTACCTCTATCTGTCTCTGAGTAAAAGGACTCCTCATTTGAATTTCCAGAGGATAAACCTCCCCCAATATTTATCTCCTCATGGAATCAGATAAATTCCTGTAAATTAGGAGAGTTCTGTCAAACTCCAAAGGAGGTCTAAAACTGGTTGTATTCTTTTCCTACGACCATTAAGGTCACATACACCATATCATCATCATTGTAATAGTGATTCAATAGAAGCAAGGACATCTACAAGCCCTTTAACCTTCATTGAGTAATCATTTATACTCAGATTTCCTCTGGTCTCATTATGTAGGTCCTGCTTTAGAGCTGCATCTTTTGAGCTTGGGTGTTTGTGATAAACATCTTCACCAAGGTGTCCTAAGCCTTGTTAAGAGGCATAAAACATGGCACCAGATCTATTTTGGCACCTATCATAGGTCTACACTACTCCTATAAGGGGCGGAAAGCTATAAGGTGTGATGGAAATCGAGGAGCATAAAACATAGCCGTCAACCATGGACATTATCAGCAAGATATTGCAAGGCTTGTACATGGGACTCAATTGTATGCACACTTTGTTGTACATCATCATGCAACAATACTTCCTCATGCAATAAATCCTTATGTAATACATCCTTCTGCAAAGGTGATGCATCAACATATGCAGCTGTCCCACTACGATCATAAGGTGGGTGCACTTCTGCCAACCCGTCTATAAACCCAAACAAGACAAGGTTTGGGGGTAGTGGGGGTGGGAGGGGCCATGGGTTGTGTCTCTTGGGGGGTGTGTTTGTGCCATCTCCTAGTGCAACCCCCGGCTTTGGGGGACAATGTTTGGCAATGTGGCCTTGTTGCTGGTACACAAACGGAAGTGATCTAGTCTATTAGCAATCTCCATCCGCTATCTAAATAAAGAGCCATCTGTTGGTTCTGGTAGCATCACATGATCATTTGTAAGACAAGGGTCACTCAGGAGTATCATAACTTATGGTGATGATGCGCTTTTGAAGGGCTAATGGAGCGGAGATATAGAGTTTAATGGAAAGCTAGGTCTCGGTGGTCTGACCCAACCTATATCTATATGGGGATGAAGTCTGGGCAGCAAGAGATATAGCATGGACTCATACCTAGGCACATAGAGTAACACACAAACATCAGAGTAGACTCATTAAGCCTCTTGGGTGCACATTGGGGTTACATGGTGCAACCGGTGTTTTTTAGGGATGCCTTCAAGGGATGGCCTCCTCACCTTATGGGCAATGGGGAAACTTGACCAACGAAGACAGAAGGGTGGTAAGGGAATCCCACCGCCCCATTTCCACTTGCACCTAAGAGGCCTAACGTGCCTACATGATGCGTAAGCGCATTACTATGTGTGCTATGTGCCTGACTCATACTTCATTCCCATATAGATTGAATACCTTTGGCACGGGGAGGCATACCTACAAAGCTCCATGGGTAGTGGATAGAAATCCCACCATTACAAGAAGAAGCCACATGATTAGGTGGTCGTCTTGTGAAGGAGGAGGACTGGGGGGGTACTACATAGTAGGGGGGTAATTGTGGCCCTAGGTGGTGCTAGTAGGTTCCAAGGGCCACATGGTAGGATTGGGTGGGGTGGTAGGATTGTTACAATTGTCTTCCCTCAACATCTAGAGCATTTATTATAGACATAAGAGTATTTGGGGAAGAACACCTTTGTAGCCAACCAGGCCTTAAACCACTACTAATAAACCATTGTTATTAGCAAGGGTCAGAGAGTTCCACTAAACACAGTGAAAACTAGACTGGCATATGATTTTGTATCAATGAAGAAGCTTTAGTGTGTTTAATTTGGCCAAGACTCACCTTCTCTTGAACCCAATCAAGATAACCCTTTGCAGCCATATATTCCACCTCCATCATTTAAGAGCTCCACACTTATATAAATCAGTTTCTTTGTGATGGGATCTTGCGAGCTCATTTATAAGATTTGTCCTCAAATCTTTATAATCAATTTTACTCATTTAGTTCATCCTTTAATGAAAAACT
This sequence comes from Cibotium barometz, assembly GCF_041138505.1. Lineage (NCBI taxonomy): Eukaryota > Viridiplantae > Streptophyta > Polypodiopsida > Cyatheales > Cibotiaceae > Cibotium > Cibotium barometz. Next base: position 586,837 of record NC_141108.1, on the reverse strand, counting down.
GTATAATATACTAAGAGATGTTGGCAGAAAAGCCAACGACATATTAAAGCATCACAGATACAGAATATTACAAATAACAGTACAATCAATCAAAGAAATAAAGAATAGGTAATCGGCAAACCATCAATGGGACAACGTATATTACTACTACTCTAAATGAATGAGTGAGTGAGTACATAACAATGCACTTTGCGCCTTAAGATGTTAGCAGGTGTGGTACAAATGACACATACATTCAGTATGTCGATTGGATTCCCATGACTTATTCGATGGATAAATGGTAAATAGCTAAGGATAAATCTATGGTTAACACCTAGCACACTCAATGGGTAGTCTGCTCCGTGGGATGTTGAGGGTAAGTAAAAGTAAATTCGGATTCTATTACTTCTTCAAAGAAATCTTCCTGAAATCCTAATTCGGATCTATCTAAAGGACTTCCAAAATGTATATCTATAATATGGGCTAATGCATGTGCTTGCCTATAAGAATGAAATTGAGATTGTAAATAATATAAGAAATAATGTTTCGAATTATCAACTTCTTTTGCTTCTTCTATCTGCTCCTTTGCTTTCGGCTCATTACTTTGACCATATAGTCAGTTAATGGCACCTCGGTATTATGCATGACCTGTGCCTCTGGAAGATTGCCCTTGTGCCTTCTATGTGCATATTCTTTAAATCTTCTAGAGCATTCCGCGCTTTGTGTCTGATGATCATCTGGTGGTTGCTGGCTCAGTGGTGGCTGCACAAGTTTGCTGAAATGTGCCACTATTTTCTACACCAGCCTGCCAATTCCACTGCCTCCAATATACATATGGAGCATTTATGTAACTCATTTTCTAAAATCTGTATAGACCTCCAGAGCTCCTTTATCTTTTCGTCACTTGCTTTTTCATATTCCTTGTGCTCTTCCTGTAGCCTTTGAAGATTTGACTTGTACTCTTTCATTCTTCTCACTGTATCTATTATTGCTTGTAACTTTCTCCTTTAAGTTGTTCAATCTAGTCGAGTCTTGAGCTGCCAAATCTTCCAGTCGGGCATTTCGCTCTTCCAATTGTTAATTCGCCAGTTTTAATGCTTCAGCTTCATTCTTGAACTGCTCCACGTTATGGTGAAAGGATCAGCTTGCTCTTGAATTAAAACATACTACATTCTAAGCTGGTTTAATGCTGGATCTTCTGATGGACCAGCTTGGTCGCCTTTACCTTTTCTTGTGGATCACTAAAGTGTTGGTTCTGCACATTTGCCTTCACGTCTCTTTGAAATCGTGAAATAAATATGTGAGAGATATAATCATCACAATAAGAGGTGGATGATATATTGGCTACTTTACTCCCTAAGACGTGTAAAAACGTTTGCTCAATTCCCAATGTTGTCCTCTTCAATTTACTTTTTTTTCGCACAATCTGTCCCTTTGTACACCCTTGGAACAAGGCTAGAGGAGGAGAAGAGGAGATGGTTCACATCCCAAGATATGTAAGAACGTTTGTGCAATTCCCAATGCTGCCCTTTGATCTTGAATTTTTTTCTCTTTTTTTTTCACATAGTTTTCCCCTTTGTACACCCCTGCCAAGTGGCTAGAGGAGGAGGAGAGGAGATGGTTTTAGAGCAGATTAGAGGAGATGCTAGATGACACATGGTAGGGAGGAAAACCTGTACGTAATAGAATAGATTTGCTTCTTTTTTTTTGGCACATTCTGCCCTTGCCACATGGCTAGAGGAGGAGGAGAGGACATGGTTTTAGAGTGTAGATTAGAGGAGATGCTAGACCCAGTGACGTGGTAGGGAGGAAAACATGTGTGTAATCGATACATCTTTTTTTTTCTTTTTTGCACAATCTGCCCCTACGACGTGGCTAGAGGAGGAGGAAAGGAGATGGTTTTAGAAAGCGAATTAGAGGAGATGCTAGAGAGAGTGACACGTGGCAGGGAGGAAAACTTGTGCTTAATAGAATAGATACGAGATGTTCGTGTATACAAGGTGCGTCTCTTTATAGAGGTTTGAAGAAGGTCCAATTACAACTAATCTCTATTG